>NW_008709094.1:45418-60704 GCF_000327385.1 Lottia gigantea
GGATTGGATGTTTTGTATATTTTTCTCGTAGAAACACACAAATTGTTCCAAAAAGTTCTTTAATTAAATACATTTACTTCTGAACTGAATACTGCCAGCGAGGTACATACCCCTCCCCCATTCAAAACATAATGATCTCACTCCCCAACTTAATACTTATTCTTTATAGTAATTCTGTTGTGATTATCCCGGATTTCAGATCTTGACTGTCTAAAATGATCAATGAATGCTTTTGACATTTCTTTACTTTCTCTCGAAGGGCTCGTCATGGACATCTTGATATGAATCATTTGTCTTGTATTCCTTATAAGATTGTTTTCCTTATAAGATTGTTTTCCTTATAAAATTGTATTCCTTGTAACATTGTATTCCTTGTAACATTGTATTCCTTGTAACATTGCATTCCTTGTAACATTGTATCCATTGTAATATTGTATTCCCTGTAATATTGTATTCATTGGAACATTATATTCCTTGTAACATTGTATTCCTTGTAACATTGTATTCCGTGTAAAATTGTATTCCTTATAACATTGTATACCTCGTAACATTGTATTCCGCGTAACATTGTATTCCAGGTAACATTGCATTCCTTGTAACATTGTATTCCAGGTAACATTCTATTCCGTGTAACACAGTAGTCCTTGTAACGTTGTATTCCAGGACTAATTCACATCCGCCAGACAATTCAAATTCATCACTCACTGGATAATTTAATAGACGAACATTTTGAGCTCGAGTGTAAAGTTAAAGAATATCGTGTGGTAGAAAGAGGAGTCGAGGTAGATATTGGCCTTTCAATTATTGACTACACCGGTTTCTGTGCCTGGGAAGGGGTGGTAACTCTGTTATCAAGGAGCCTGACTTCTCAGATGAGTGGAAGCGCTCGAAATAAAATAAGAAAGATATCCGTTTCGTGTAAGTATAACAGGTGCTCTTTCTTTGTAAATTTGTTTTGATAGTTCTAAAATAGACTCTTGGAGGATAGTTTGTGATGAGGTAATTACTTGCAACGTTTAAGGGAGGTAACATGTGTCCAAATTTTAAAAAAATGTCTTTTGATCGTTCTAATTCGCAAAAATCTGGCTCTTTTCAGCATTGGACAATGGGGCGATCTCAAGCTCTATAAGAGTCGGAGGCGACACCGGATTAAACTATGCCCATGCTACTGGTGATTGGAATCCACATCACCTCTATCCCTGGACTGCCAAACTACTGGGGTATCGACAGCCCATAGCTCATGGTATGTGGGTTCTGGGTAAAATGATAGCTTTGATACAATCTGGTAAGTTTTATGTTCTGATTTCAGAATAAATATTTCTATTGTGACTACAGAAAGTTGCCATTGTACCAGTCCCGTTGACACAATATTTCATAATTAATACCTAGCTTAATTTGAAACAGAAAAACCTAAGACCTAAGAATTATTCTATTTGAGCCATACTTGTGTTCATTCCTGTATTTCAGGACAAAAGCTAGAAAACTATCCTATCAGTATTGAGGCATTGTTTAGAAGACCACTGTTTATGCCAGGAAAAGTCGACTTCAAATACTCAAAGACATCATCTAATAGATATGATTTCCGTGTAATTGACACAGAAACAGCTGTTCCTCATTTGACTGGTTCGGTCGTCAGCTAACAGTCATTGTGCAAAATCTGATTTTTGTTGGACCTTATTTTACCTGTATGGTCCTACACAGTTGCATATCGAAAGGCGCAGAAAAGACCCCCAAATATTATCTTTCCTGGCAACGACCGAAAAAAACGTCGGGTAGACAAGTGGTGTTTTCGAGTGATGCTCTCGGAGCAATCTAATAATTGGAAAATGTCAGCATTGATATTAGATCCAATGATTTCAACATGTCAACATTGATAACTCAACCAAGGATTTGACCATGTCAGTAGTCATTTACAAAGAGGACAGACATAGAATAAAATTTATTTTCAAAAATATTATCAGATTAAAAATATTAAGCAATTATATTTAAAGCTAAAACAAGATTTAAAAATATTAACAGACTTTAAACAGTTTTTTTGACGTGACATATATTGATTAAACCACCTTTGATATTAATGACTATAGACTCGGACTGTAGGGGTTGTAGATTTACACTGACTCGTTTCGTTGACAGGAAGACTCTGCATTTCCGTTTCTATCTGGCTTTGGAATATTCCATGGGAACATCTGATGATGCTGATGCCACGGTTTTTTTCTTTCTTTGTGGACAAAATGGCAGCTTTACACAACAAGAAAACAAGGAAGCTGAAATAGAAGAAAATGCAATTGAATGGATTAAAGTAAACTCTTTATTATTAATTTAATTGGAACAATCTGGTTCAAGAATAGATATGCTTCAGCATGTGCGTAAATTCGTAGGTCAAATCTTTTGCGTCTGAATACAAGATAAATTCACCAGGATATTATAACGAAAAAATAAACAAGGAATTGTGAAGCCATAGTACTCTCAAAACTGCCAACGTAAAAACTGTATTTTTAATTTGATTGTTGAGAACAACTGAATACACTTTTTGGAAACATGTTTTGAAGTACATAGAGTTACACAAAGGAAATTCAAATAGTGTGAGTAAACGGTGTCCTGAGGAAAACTAAACATTTAACGCTTCTTTATATATCAGTACATGATTGTGTCCTGTATGGACTATATGGCTATGTGTTTATTGAATATGCATTGTATTGAAACACGTATATGATGTAGATTTGTAGATGGTCACATAAAACTATATTTTATGACTATATCAGATCAATATTATTTATTCATTTACATATACCACATAAGTTAACATATCAACTAATAGGATTTAAAAAATTACTTCAGTCAGATATTTATAATGCAAAACAATTCACGTTTGATAACATAAATTTTTAAGGTCTGTTATAATTTTGTTCTTACAGTTAAATTATTTATATTGATTATTTGTTTGCGGTTACATCCTATTCTAGGTTTATATTTAAGATAACAGCACACATACTAGTGCGAAAAACCCTTACATATATATACTACGACAGATGATTTTAATGACTAATATTGTCGAGGAGGTGGTCAGATAGAAATGTTTTCGTCGACATCAGAGCACGCTGGTATCAATCGATAAGCGTTTTTTTCGCCCAATTTAAAGAATATATGATTTTGGGGATATTACTCCGAACGTAAAAGCTTGAGGTGTTCGATGGCTCGAAGGTTTCGCTGATATCCACAAACAGGGTCTTTTACTCCAAAGCGACAAGCCGTCAAAATCATCTTTAAACCCTGTAAATAGACTTCATCGAACTACATACAATACACAGTATAGTTAAATATATTTTAATAAAGTTTATTTTTTTGTTTATCTAATTATATATATAATAAAACATATGTTATTATCTTGTCACGTTTTTTATTGTTATATTAATCATAAAACAACTTTTTGTTCATAAAGTTTTATTATATACAGGTCGACTTTGACGTCAAATGAATATAACTGTATTTCGAGTCTTTAGCACGAAATTACACTGGTACCTATATGGTATCTTCATCTAAATTCGTTTAAAGTTTATTTCTAATATTGTCTCAAAGATACAAAGATAGAGAAACTTTTAAGCTTACCTATAGCTGTAAAAACTCCAAATATATACAATATATTTCTCCAGCCGACCAATTTTAGGAGAATATTTATTACCAACGGTCCACCAATACCAGACAATGACTAAAACAGCAATTTATTATAAATATATTTTAAACTTACTCTGAGTTTCACGATACCCAATTTTAATGTTTTATTTAAAGAAAAATGAAGGTTTTCTTGTACGGGTTATGAATGAGATGTGATAAACTGAACATAGATTTTTGAAATACATGTTAGTTTAATTACATATAAAATACGAAGATATGAATTCCATATAACATTATTGAATATTAATTAATAGATTAATAACCTGCGTGTACTTACAACAGAAGTCCAAATGATGGCAAAATTAGTAGTGAAATGCATTACACCCCATGTGGAGCGTATTATACTTGGTGCTAATATTAATACCGAAGATAAAACACAATATAAGGCACAGATCCAGAAAAAGAACCAACCACGAGGTAGATTGTGGGTTTGATACAATGAAAAGGTTAACATTGCTGACACAAACATATTTAGAATCAACATGATCTGAAAAATGACAAAAAAAACCCATCAGCAATCGCTTTATGATTACCAAAATATCTCAAAGACCGAATTCAAGATTGGCTAATAACCCTCATTACCAAACAGGCTGTCTCGATTAATTACCCATACCCATACTGTTTGAGATGGAGCACGCTACTTCCAAAAAATCAGTAGCGTATTTAGGCTAGCGCCTCGTAGATACACCTCTCATTTTGCACCCCATATTTTCAGATAAGCACCTGCACTGAATGAATAAATACCTACCTTTGTACTGGTCATGTCAGCGATATAAGCTATGGAAATTTTATATACGGCCGACAGGATGGACGCCGTGGCTCCAAGTGTAGCTAGAAAATGGTCATCGTGAATAAAAGTCTGACCAAAACTCTGAAAAAGATAAATTATTATGCTAGGCTAGAAATATGTTCCCCCGTGCTGATTCCAGACACCCGAGTGAAGTGTCATCTTCATTGAGTTCATCTTATATTACGATGTGCATGTGCGTGAAACAGAATTCTTACCAGGTCTGCTAATTTGGGATATGGGGTTAATGGTCCAATGCTAGTACGTCAAAACCATAAAAGTGTCAATTATTCAATTACTGTTTGTAGAAAAGTAGGACGTAAAACTTCAATTTATTTAAGAGGTGTGTTATATGGGACGACACTGACCTTATATATGGACTGAATACCCATTAACACAGTTGCAGATGTAAAAACAACAATCCATAAAACATAACTTCCTGGATCTTTAAATAATTCCATTGGACTACTCTCACCTCTGAAATGGGAAAATTCACAAACAATCAACGGATTATTCGCCTCGTATGATCATTTCAAAAACAGGATTAAGATATTGAGCATTGTAAAAAAGGGTAGGCCCTATTATCGCAGTTTATTTGAAGATAATGTTCGTGGTCTCAAAATATGTAAAATCAGAGGAAACCTAAAGAACTTATCAATTTGTCCGATTTGATCTTTGAATTGCTTGAGTCTACATATATAAGCACAGGGCAGGAAACGGGCGCATTTTTTATTACTTCATAATAGTAGTGCAACCCAGTGTAAGGGTTTTTCAGATGACGTCGTCAGCTAACGTTTTGAAACCAACTTGATAAAGATAATGACAGTCCATGCAAACTTTCACTCATTCTGATTAACGGTAAAGAAAACTCACATTAATGATTCTTCTCGAGAAGTTCCTGGTTCATTTTCATTCTGAAAATCCTCCTGAAACGAAACGATTAGCCAGGCTGTTTATTTTGGCATTTATTTACAAAACTTGACTCTTCACTCTAATGGCATTAGCTATTCGCCTGTAAACTGGTCTGTATTATTATATTCTATGCCCATGTCAATTCGAAAACAAAATCTTCATGCTTGACTTCCCTAAACTAAATTGTTGTGTCAGTGTATAGAGAACATTACGCTTTTTTGTGACCTTGGCCAGTGCTTTACAAAGGATTTTTTCGGAACTAATACTACTCTATCAACAGACGTCGTCATTGTCATTCGGTAAACCAAATGGCCCATTGGTGACCAACCTAATATATCCGATTTTTCGTTTACTTCTTGAGTATGTTCTCTTTCTTACATGGTTCTTTGATTCTTAATATTCTCTGATTCTAGAAGAAACGCCGAGACTAAGGTTTCGCTTATACTTACATAAGTGACTGCTAAAGGTGTAAAGGCAAGAATGGTACCAATGAATTGTAATACAAATACTATTCCACCCAATAACAGGAATGTATTTGGTACTTTGTTTAATAATACTGTTTGATTAAATACACTGGAAATGAAAGAGTTTTATTTTAAAGAAGCATAGGGTATTTGAGTATACTATTTTTACGTTTCACGTGCTCATACAATATTATCAAGAGGATTGAATGAATTTAGAAATGTTATATCCATGAAATCCACCATGTTTATCTGAAACACCAACAGCTCGCTGTGAGCCTCTATATCATTGCCCACCCAGAGTTTAATAAGGTGCTAAAATTGGGATGCAAAACTCCATTTCAATTCTATCATATTGCTCTATGAAAGAAAATTGGGCTTTCTAGTCTGTTATCGGGACTATTTCCATTTGGATATTCTAGACTAATGGAAACCATTTTTGGACGAGCTTCGTCGCCATTGTGTTCAAACACAGTGGGACTGGTTAAAAGAGGTGACCAAAACTACCACAACCTGTGATAACGAATAAACTGGATATAAAAATCAGTTGACCTACCGTACCGAACCTAGGTGTTCATGTGGAGAAAGATTATCGGGATTAACATAGGCTGATACTACAGAATTAAACACCGTACCCCCAGTACTGAATCCCGCTATTAATACAGCACTAACTGTAGCTACATGATCAGGAAACCACTGAAAAACACATTCATGGTATGATCAGACTGGGAGCAAAGGCTTCGTGACATCTATGAACATGTAAGTGAACGAAATTTACTTTATGGAATCACGAAAAACCATTGTAACTATTCTGACAAATCTGGTCCTATACAGTTTGTCAGACGGATGTGATATCTCATGTCTTGCTGAAAATTCTAATATGGCCCAAGTAGCGACCCAATCTGATTCTGATCCGGTTTATCCCACAAGATAAATTACACTAAATATTTGGCCTTACCCGTGACGATATCACATCCTTTTATTATGACGTCCGTGTGACGGAACTGGGTAGAGTCAGATTTGTCGGATTACATCGTATCGTCAGAAGTTGAAAAAAACAATTTGCAAACCGTTACTTTAAAGAACCCACCTGGTCGGAAAATAACAAAATGATATACTATACCATGGCATTAAAAATGAAATTCGAACACATACATCCGGTTCTTATTGCTACAATACTTCAATCAATGGCAATCATTCTCTTTAAAAAGGTCATTTTGACATAATTTCATATATAATACTGTCGACACATTTATATACCTACCCTGGAGATTAAATCTAATGAAGTGACATATCCTATACCAGCACCAAACCCACAGATTAAACCATACGTTAATATAGTAGCCCAGATCGAATGGTGAATTGATACATATGATAGCAGATAACCAGTCCTATAAAACGGTAGATTAATAAACTAAGAAATATCAGTTGTGAAAAATTACCAACGAATCAAATGTTAGATTTACACAGGTTAACACATGCACTGGTTAAAAAAATTTAATTCAATTATCCACATTATCCACATAACTATCGATATATCAGGATAATGTAGGTCAACTATCAATATATCAGGATAATGTAGGTCAACTATCAATATATCAGGATAATGTAGGTCAACTATCAATATATCAGGATAATGTAGGTCAACTATCGATATATCAGGATAATGTAGGTCAACTATCAATATATCAGGATAATGTAGGTCAACTATCAATATATCAGGATAATGTAGGTCAACTATCGATATATCAGGATAATGTAGGTCAACCATCTACACATCATGGTAATGTAGGTCAATTATCTACACATTATGGCAATGTAGGTCAATAATGTAGGTCAACTATCAATATATCAGGATAATGTAGGTCAACTATCAATATATCAGGATAATGTAGGTGAACTATCAATATATCAGGATAATGTAGGTCAACTATCAATATATCAGGATAATGTAGGTCAACAATCAATATATCAGGATAATGTAGGTCAACAATCAATATATCAGGATAATGTAGGTCAACTATCGATATATCAGGATAATGTAGGTGAACTATCAATATATCAGGATAATGTAGGTCAACTATCAATATATCAGGATAATGTAGGTCAACTATCAATATATCAGGATAATGTAGGTCAACTATCAATATATCAGGATAATGTAGGTGAACTATCAATATATCAGGATAATGTAGGTCAACTATCAATATATCAGGATAATGTAAGTCAACTATCGATATATCAGGATAATGTAGGTCAACCATCTACACAATATGCTAATGTAGGTCAACCATCTACACATCATGGTAATATAGGTCAATTATCTACACATTATGGCAATGTAGGTCAACTATCTACACATTATTATCACTATATAGGTCAACCATTTATACTTAAGGATAATGTAGGTCAACTATCAATATATCAGGATAATGTAGGTCAACTATCGATATATCAGGATAATGTAGGTTAGCTATCTATACATCATGGTAATGTAGGTCAACTATCTACACATCATTATCACTATAAAGGTCAACCATTTATACTTAAGGATAATGTAGGTCATCTGTCTGAATGTATATGGGTCAGCTATCCTCATCTGAAAGATTATGTACGTCAACCATCTACATGCATGTTATGATGATATAGGTCAACCATCTACATATTATGATGATATAGGTCAACCATCTACATGTTATGATGATATAGGTCAACTGTCGTCTACTTGCTGTACTAATATAAAATATGATAATATAGGTCTACACATTGAGACAATGTAGGTCAACGGTCTACACATTAGGATAATGTAGGTCAATGATCTACACATTATAACGATGTAATTCAACTACTTCACATTTAGATAATGTAGGTCAACTATCTACAATTTGAGAATATATAGGTCAACTATCAAAACATCATGATAATATAGGTCAACCAGCACACTTAATGATAATATAGGTCATATATCTACACATTATGATGATTAGGTCCACTATCTTCAAGTTATGATGATATAGGTCAACGATCTACACACCATGATAATATAGGTCAACGATCTACACAATATGATAATGTAGGTCAATTATCCACACATTGATTTAATGTAGGTCAACTATCTACAGGTTATGTTAAAGTAGGTCAACTATCTACACATGAGGATAATGTAGGTCAGCTATCTACGCACTATGATGAAGTAGGTCAACTATCCACACGTAATGATAATGTAGGTCATTTAACTACACATAATTATAATATAGGTCAACGAGCACACAAAATCATAATGTAGATAAAACCTTCTACACAATATGATAAATATTAAGTCAACAATCTACAAGTTATGATAATATAGGTCAACGATCTACACACCATGATAATGTAGGTCAACGATCTAAACACCATGATAATATAGGTCAATGATCTACACGCCATGATAATATAGGCCAACGATCTAAACACCATGATAATATAGGTCAACGATCTACATGCCATGATAATATACGTCAACGATCCACACACCATGATAATATAGGTCAACGATCTAAACACCTTGATAATATAGGTCAACGATCTACACGCCATGATAATATAGGTCAACGATCTACACACCATGTTAATATAGGTCAACGGTCTAAACACTATGGTAATATAGGTCAACGATCTACACGCCATGATAATATAGGTCAACGATCTACACACCATGATAATATAGGTCAACGATCTAAACACCATGATAATATAGGTCAACGATCTACACGCTATGATAATATAGGTCTACAATCTACACACCATGATAATATAGGTCAACGATCTACACACAATGATAATAGGTCAAACGATAATCATGATAATGTAGGTCATGTATCTACAATGCATATGGGTCAGCTATTCTCATCTGAAAGATTATGTAGGTCATGGTCAATCTACAAGTTATGATAATATAGGACAACGATCTACACATTATGATTATATAGCTCAACGATCTACATGTTAAGGTTATGTAGACTACGTATCTAAAAAATTCGAAGAAAAAAAGTTACCTACGTAAAAATGACATTAGAAATGCCCAGCGTTAATCTGTAACCAAATCTTTTCACAAGAAGTCCAGATATTAACATGGTCACAAATAGTGAACCATTAAACATCCCCAATATCCATACTTCACTTCCGATATCAGATTCATTGTAAAATCCCTGGTAGTGCATAAACGCTGTTACATATGTAATCAAATTTCCTGAAATTATTTTTCTCATGATCATAAATATCAAATCTAATAACAATAATTTCTAAATGACATTTATAAGTAGGTAGAACATTAAATAAATAAGAACACTATTATGGATATACTAACTACTTTAATTTCTACAGCGTTTCAATTCAATAATATTGTTGTATCCTAATTGCTTATTGATCACATTGTAGTTCTTCTTTATCCACTAGTGCTTATATATCCATAATAGTTTTCTAATTTTTTAAATCTAATAACTGTTGGCAATATTGGATAGGCAAAAGTAGGTCTTTATTCAAATTACTTGCTTACTTTCGTAACAAAAACCTTCTGTTTCATTTCATGCAAATATTTAATAAAAACAAAACAAGATCGCTACAAGAGAATATCAACTAAAATATCTCAGGATCCTGTCAAAGGATTGGTTTTTGAACACCATCCTCTCTCTCACTAACACTTCTATTAGGGATCTATTAAGAACTATGGTTTGTTGCATAAATCATTGCACGTACCAAATAAAAACGGCACTCCAATGCAGGAGTAGATAAGGAAACCACCAAGTAATGTGGCCCATTTCTTATAGTTAATTTCTTTAAAATTAACCATTGATACCATTCGAAGGTTCAGCGTAACATTTCTTCCATAAATTACTTAACTCCTAATTCCTGAAATGAATTAATTAGTTTATAAGGTTTTAAGGAATATCGACAACACAATACATATCAACACAAATACAATACATATCAACACAAATACAATGCATATATTATATTAATATATTAATCAACACAGATACAAGGTATATTAATCAACACAAATACAACACAAATCAAGATATGTCAACACAAATACAAAATATTTTAATCAACACAGATACAAGGTATATTAATCAACACAAATACAACACAAATACAAGATATATCTACACAAATACAAGATATATGTCAACACAAATACAAGATATATCTACATAAATACAATACATATCAACACAAATACAACACATATCAACACAAATACAAGATATATTTTATCTATCAACACAGATATAATACATTTCAGCACAAATACAAGATATGTCAACACAAATACAAGATATATCTACAGAAATACAATACATATCAACACAAATACAAGATATGCCTATCAGCACAAATACAAGATATATTAATCAACACAAATACAACACAAATACAAGATATATCTACACAAATACAAGATATATCTACACAAATACAGGATATATTTTATCAATCAACACAAATATAATACATTTCAGCACAAATACAAGATATGTCAACACAAATACAAGATATATCTACACAAATACAAGATATATCTACACAAATAGAAGATATATGTACACAAATACAATTCATATCTACACAAATACAATACATGTCAACACAAATACAAGATATATCTACACAAATACAAGATATATGTCAATACAAATACAAGATATATCTACACAAATACAATACATATCAACACAAATACAAGGTATACACATATACAAGATGTATCAACAAAAGTTCTAGATACATCAATATATATGCAAGACATATTACACTCACATAAATAACACATTATTAGCATACTATATTCCCTTAACTATTCTATTCGCTTATTTATATTTATCAGAATATATTATACAGATAATGGTCGAGTTTATAATCATTGTTGAATATTAATCAAGTGTAACATTAAATATGCAACAGAGAGTGACGGCGCCAGTGGGAGTATAGGGGAGCGGGTCATTTGCCCCCTAGAAAAGTGGTTTGCACCCCCAATTGTACCCCCACTTTATTTTTAACACATCTAAATGTCGACCCTTTTCTTCCAAAATATGTGTTAGAATTCACAAATCAATTCATTTTACTAAAATTTTCTTGGGAGAACCCCTTAAGACACTCTATGAGAGGCTTGCGACTATTACAAAACCACAAATTAGCCAAATTTGAATTCAGCCTCAGCAGTTGTCCCTCCATTGAATCAGATTGGGCACCTATTTGTACCCCTAGTCTAGCAAGGTTTGCGCCGCCACTGGCAGCAGGTGGAATTTAATAGTTTAGAATACTGTCTATTTCACAACAATATCCCTTTGGTTTAGTATGCATATTTCTGTGAAACAGTATTATTATAGGAACAAAGTCAAAAAGCACATTGAATTAGAAAGGTGTACGATTCCTTTCCACATCGAAACCTTGATCCTTCTGGCCAATATTCTCTTCACTAAATTTCAAAATAGTTTTATGGTTCTACCTACATCATTATTCAATTGCGTTCTACAATATTGTTGTTTTGAGCATTATTCTAACGTAAATATTTTATGATCAATTTTATGACACTTTCGCATAATATTTTGTTGCTTAACATTCAATCAATCATAATTAGTGAAGAGAAAACAGGCCTTTTCGGTCACAGATGTAATATATCAAATAGCCTTACACCACCTTCACAAATCGGACTGGTTTTATAACCATGTCAGATAAGTGTATATTAATAATTGATCTCAGGCAAGTCAGAAATTTGTGAGGTGTAATATTAGTATAAGTTAAAAACAAACCCGAATTTGACAATAAAATTAATCCTTTCACGGAGTATTCATCCACAAACTAACCGTAATTTAAATTTACCTTTTAATTGCATTATATTCATTATATATCCTACGTCACTTTCTAAAAACTACATCAAAACGTGATATATGTCTATATTCTCTTTATCATACATTCATATATATCATAAATATCCGCTTGCCTACTGTTATGCTATTGTATGAAAAGGAGACCCGTTGACAATGTTAAAAGCATATATTTTGTCTCCATGATACAGGAAGCTGAAATGATCTTCTTGCAGCTGATTAAGCCAAAAATAAGACGATTTAATACCTTTAAATATTTCCGAACCTAATAAATTAATGGAGGGTAGATCTAAATTTTTTTAATAAACTTTTCATATGTATCGGTTCATACAATTCCACTAAAACTAATTGTGTATGACGTCACTAATCGCTTTATCACACAAGGACTCAATTAGTGACGTCATATACACTTAGTTCTAATTGGATGAACCACAGACGTCTGATTGGAAATTGGAATTGATGCTATCGATGTCTCCGATACACATAAAAAGTTCAGAAAGCCTCTTTACAATCCTTTTAATAAATTAATCCGATTCTTGGTGGTCGAAATATCAAAGAACATCATCCAAAGGTTGATTGAACTATCAATGGAAGTACGTAACACAATTGATGGTCGAAATATCAATGAAAGTACGTAACACATTGAGTGGTCGAAATATCAATGAAAGTACGTAACATATTGAATGGTCGAAATATCAATGAAAGTACGTCATGCGATGGTTGGTGGAAATATCAATGAATATACGTTACGCAATGCGTGAACTCAATGGTTCTCTATGTTTATAAGTTGATTAAAATATAAATGAAGTCGTTAACACCAGGTGTTCATAAATGATCAATACATAAAATGTCATCTCACAATCAATTTGTTCCACCGGTTCCACATTTTATAGCCCCAAGATACATACCACACATTTATATAAATTCATAACAACTCTGACAACAATAGGCATGCTTGCTGACACAGGAAACGGAGCTAAGTATCAAGGCTCCGTTCCTCAGAATATTTTGCCATAAGATTGACACATCAAATATTCGATTTTACTTGCTACTTTGCATGTTAGAAAATCACACTTACGACAAAAATCGATCGGAAAATTGTTAGAGAAAGTAGGTCAAGGGAGTATGTTACCCGACTTTCTCACTCTGGTAATGTATGCATATAAATAAATGAAACAAGTGACGCAGCACTGTAATCTTCAGTCTGGGTCACTTGTGTCCCTGGAAGACGCTAATGAAAAGAGTGGGTGTGTGATGCTTATTTCAAAAAGAAGAGATGTGATATAAAACATCGGGGAGTGATGAAACTGTCCGCTGTGTCAAGTTTCATTTCGTGTGTCCCTTGTCTCTTTAAAACGTTATACAACTGCGTCTAAGGTAAAATCTGATATAAAAAATCATTTAAACACATGTTTAAATCAATAATACAAAACAAAAAATAAGCTCAGATAGCTTTTCTTTTTCTAACGTTTTCTTCACGTTTGCCAGGGACCAAGCTGTCGTAACGGGGTTTTTCTCGAGGCCCTTTCCTGAATGAGTCAATTACTTCATCGTAGTGGCCAATAAATCTGCTGCTCATATGTCATCAGCAGCAGTCACTCGGTCTTGCACCTGAACTAGTTGGCATGACTATGTGTACAGGATCTTCATTCAACACTTTTAACTTCATCTGCATCAAGATGTTGGCCAATTGAAAAAAAATTTGCTTTATCTTTGGAAATAAATTCATAAACTCTGCTGCACAGCGTACCAAACTCAAAGTCTTTATTGGGACAAAATGCCTCCATCTTTGACAATGGATGGTTCTGTTGTAAAACAGCAAATTTCACCTACATCCGTGCGAATACTAAAGTGACAAAAAACGACTAAATTTAAATTTGCAAGTTTACAATGATATTTATGATGGTAATAACAACAAGGCAATTAATACTCCTGGATATACTACGACAAAAACAAAATCATAACCTATAATTGTTCGAGACACGAGTCATTTAATTGAATGTATGGTAATTGGCACGTTAAAATGAATCAGGCTTCCTTAATACGCTAGCTATTAAGTTGCGTCGCACAGACCGTCAATAAACTTTTCAAGAATGAAAGCACAGGAATAAAAAAGACCCCATCACGACTTATCTGCGTATGTTCAAATTTTGAAGACGGGGAAAAAAAATATGATTCATTTTTTTTACAATATTTTGAATGTCTAAAATCATAATAATTGCGAACTTTTGCTGAAAAGTGTTCAATATTGGCTTTTGGCGCCCCTTTAAAGAACGCTACTTGATTTTCCGTCCCTGGTGGAGCAAGTGCCCCACTTTGACTGCAAACTACGATGTGATACCACTTAAATTGAACCCTGTTATTATATGTGAGGAATTGAACAATGACGGTCATTTTAATTATTGCAACAGTTCATGTTAAACAGTCAATTAAATTATATATTAATAATGAGTAATATATGAAATATAATATACTGATAATTGATATTCTACCATCAATATTAACGTATTTTAATATAGCATGCAAGATATCAGGTTAGTGTTGTCACTTCATACAGTGAAGGAGATAATAGCAGTGTGCCCTCT
>NW_008709094.1:60863-65406 GCF_000327385.1 Lottia gigantea
GCCAATTGAAAAAAAATTTGCTTTATCTTTGGAAATAAATTCATAAACTCTGCTGCACAGCGTACCAAACTCAAAGTCTTTATTGGGACAAAATGCCTCCATCTTTGACAATAGACAAAAACAAAATCATAACCTATAATTGTTCGAGACACGAGTCATTTAATTGAATGTATGGTAATTGGCACGTTAAAATGAATCAGGCTTCCTTAATACGCTAGCTATTAAGTTGCGTCGCACAGACCGTCAATAAACTTCTCAAGAATGAAAGCACAGGAATAAAAAAGACCCCATCACGACTTATCTGCGTATGTTCAAATTTTGAAGACGGGGAAAAAAAATATGATTCATTTTTTTTACAATATTTTGAATGTCTAAAATCATAATAATTGCGAACTTTTGCTGAAAAGTGTTCAATAATGGCTTTTGGCGCCCCTTTAAAGAACGCCACTTGATTTTCCGTCCCTGGTGGAGCAAGTGCCCCACTTTGTCTGCAAACTACGATGTGATACCACTTAAATTGAACCCTGTTATTATATGTGAGGAATTGAACAATGACGGTCATTTTAATTATTGCAACAGTTCATGTTAAACAGTCAATTAAATTATATATTAATAATGAGTAATATATGAAATATAATATACTGATAATTGATATTCTACCATCAATATTAACGTATTTTAATATAGCATGCAAGATATCAGGTTAGTGTTGTCACTTCATACAGTGAAGGAGATAATAGCAGTGTGCCCTCTACAGAATATTTGTCGATTATTTAAAATTCTTGTCCAAATTGTGATATGTTTACTTTCAGGATACTGAAATTGTTACAAAGTGCTAATAACAAACTAAAAAAAAACATTTTGTCAATTTAAAATCGAAAAGATTTTTGGAAATAGAAGATCATTGGATGCATTATAGGTAAAGTGTGTGAAACTGATTGGTCAGATAGAATGGAAATATACTGAATTGAAGCTCTACGTCCTATTTATTGGAACTTTATTGAGAGAAAGATCAGTTGGCAAAGCAACGACACCGTAATAGACTAGATATATTGTCCGTATCTTTTGATATTTGATAACATACCATGACATATCATAATATCTATTAGAATGAATATCATTCGGATATCTTCTATGATATTCACAAATTGAACCATGAAAGGAACAGAATGGTGAAAGTGACGGATAATTTTAAGAAATGGTATGTTTTAATAGGCAGTATTGCCATTCACTTCTGTATCGGTGTTCCCTTCTTATTTGGTAAATATTTTGATTTTATCTTTTTCAAAATCTTTAGGTCACGTCTTAAGATAATTAGAGATTTATCTAAAAGATTAGCCTTAGCATGACGTGTGCTGGACCTATTTTCATTCATTCATTCGTTCGGTCGTTCGTTCGTTTCCTTCAATGCATTTATTTATTTATCTTTTGATATATTTAGGACAGCAAAGCCAATTTTCTAATCCATTCCTGGTGTTACCTTCAGTTTCTTTATGTTTTCGTAACTGAAATCTAAGTTTTTATATAATTCCAGGCAATCTCCTAACGTATATCGTATCATACATGCACTATAGGGGTTTCTACAATGCCAGTAATATAGGTGATGAGAACTGGATTGTTAGCCCCTATCCAGCTGGGTTAGCTATATCTTCAACTATAGCAGGATCAATGAGACAGAAAGTCGGTGTTCGATTCACTCTTCTTATATCTAACTTAGTTTTCTCGTAAGTTTTTTATATAAATATATTTCTCTGTTTTAATGTTTGATGCTATTCGAATAATCGGTTATTCAAACATCGGTCCACCGTGAGACAATTAGGCCTGTTCTAGTGGTGAAATATACATATATAAGATATATTAGACGGCATGTTATACGTCTTGTCGATCGGAAGGTCTTCTTACTATAGAATAACCTTGTTTTGCGATTCTGCACTCATTTTAAAGTCCGTCTAGAGTAATATGAAAAGAATTTCTTCGTTTGAGATATTTTTGAGGAAATTATGCAATTTTCGTCAATTCTATAACTTTTGAAGACTATATACATATTTTCAAGACTCAAACAACCCCAAAATGGCACACTTGTACATATCCAGCTCTAAAATTTGAGGAATAGTTGGCATCAATTTTGTAATCGGGAAAGAGTTTTGACAATGTGCTGTGTTGTTTTTTCTATAATAGTGATTTTTGGAAGACTCTTTCCAGATTGATGGTCTTTTAAAGAATTGACCCTATCTGTTCACAAAATTGGTATTCCTCACTACTTGTTTTCAGAGCGGGTTACTTTTTAACATATATCTCATTAGAACATTCACTATGGTTACCAATTCTTACCTATGGTTTTATCTGTGGATTAGGAACTGGTGCGGCGTATGTCACAACCATCGATATATGTTCCAAGGTGAGTAAACAGGGCTTTTTAACGTGCATCAGACCCCTAAGTGCAGCTGAAAATTCAAAGTACAAAGTATATATATGTAAAAATATAGGATTAAATTACAGAAATAGCAACACATGTTTTTAAAATATTTGTGTGAGTAAAATTTCATTATTATAGCAGCAAAATACACGAAAATTACCACTTTTCATTATAAGGCTAACATGAAAACAACTCTTAATATGCCATTACATATATATATATATAGATTACATGCCATCCCTAGTAGATTACATATTATACCGATAAGTCGACAACTGAAAGCTAAAACATGGCAACCTACTCATATACTTTATTCTCATACTTACATAGCCTACTGAAGATAACATTATTTCTAAATGCAAATTTAAATCAAAATTTCAAATCTTGCATGTTAATTAAATAACGTCTTCATTTTTGTTCTTTGAATTTAACATAGCTAATCTTCATTTTAATTAGATGTTTGCTTTATATAATAATATTTCTAACAACCCAGTATTTTAGGAACCATGTGAGTACTATAACATCAATACTAATAGCAGGATTCAGTTGTGGTGCCGCTGTTTTTAATCAAGTGGTATCGTTTTACGTTAACCCTGATAACCATACCCCAGATGTACATCTAGGTTCTATCAAGTAAGGCACACAGCTTCTTAAAGCGAGCTCATCTTGATTAGCAATGGTCAACTACCATAGAGACTAGTTGAATCAAGTCCAAGGACCCAATCCCTCAGAAAAATGCAGCACAGCATGCAAAATTCCCCAACCTACTTAAGTTCAAGGGCCCCTACTCATCCAGTTGAGACATTGTTAAGTAGCCCTTGCGACGGTCGGATAAGATTATGTGAACTGTTAGTGGAATTGAACCTCTTTAATTGCAACGATTGCTAGAAAAGGTAGTGGCTATTTACCATGGCTATTTACCACTGGTGTGATAAGCGTGGTAAATAGCCATAAGTACCCTTACACTACAGCTATTTACCACGACGTGGTAGATAAAATCAGTCATGATTTGATATTCCTTTCGGCACAAAGTGCTTAAAACTACCTAAATTTTCAAAATAACGATTTTGAATTCAAAAACTCATTATGTTCATCAAAAATTCGCCTTTCAAAAAAAATGTCGTTTACAAATAAGTGTCAAGGCCGATTTTGAAGAGTTCACGGTTCAAGGCTAAATACTTCTCAATTCAAACCTATCTAAAACGTTCCGCGTTGTATGAAATTTAGTGTACATTCATTTGCTCTTAGAGGGTAGTGTCTTCTAAAAGCCAAAAAGGGGCAAAAGTGCCCCCCACCCCCGTCAATGATATCTTGGCTACGCCACTGAGTAAGTAATGTATATTTCCACAAAAATTGTAATGTTGGATCCTATAGGTCTTAAGGTGATTTGAGAATAAAAATCCCATAAAAGTGCAGGCCTAGGTAATGAAGTTAGAATTTTATATTTATCTCAGAGCTGTTAAACGCGTTTACTCCTGTACATTTTCGGCCTTTTTCATGGTCGCCCAGAGTTCATTCGCCCTTGGTTCGTTCGCTCCACAATATTCTGTGATACAATAATCCATAATCCACAAGGTTTTAACAAAATGTTTAAATATGTGTTATATTGTCGAAATTGGTCACTTATAAAATTAAGTGTCCAGAATTAACATGAACTTCGAAACAAAGAAATCAATTATGTAAAAACCGCAAAAATTCTCAAGAAAGTGGTAACATGGCCCACTTTTCAACTCGATTCAAGCAGCATTGAACAATTTTATTGCACCCAGGTCAAATTTTTTTTTTAAAGGGAAAGTTACGCCAATTTTTAACCAATCATACTTTAGTCTCTGAAACGGGATTTTTTTTTTGGCTAAGCAAATCAGTACTACTTTTTACAGCTCACCATCAAAATTTGAGCCTTCAAACTCACGTGTGTCCAGAATTAGAGGTCAGTAATGATACAGATATTGATAGTGTTTGACTGCAGTATGTAGTAGAGTTTAGTAATGATACAGATATTGATAGTATTTGACTGTAGTATGTAGTAGAGTTTAGTAATGATACAGATATTGATAGTGTTTGCCTGTAGTATGTAGTAGAGTTTAGTAATGATACAGATATTGATAGTATTTGACTGTAGTATTT
>NW_008709095.1:0-1494 GCF_000327385.1 Lottia gigantea
TAGGATGGTGCAAATTGATGCTATCAGTGTCCCCAATACACATAAAAAAAATATAGAAACCTCTTTACAATCACTTAAACACATATCAATAATAGGCAAATATAGCCAAAGTGGAAATTTGAGATTCTACAATGAATGACTAGATTATTTCACAAATTTGTACCTTTAAATTCAGTAGAAGCAGATGCACTACCATATTGATTACTTCCTACACAGGTATAATTAGCATAATCTTTCTTTCTAACATTACTGATCTTCAAGACTGCTGTCATTACACCTTGTGTAGGACCTTTCCGCACCACAGCTGACAATCTGGACATAGTTGTATCTAACAGCTTTCCTTCTTGCTTCCACTGTACAGTTTGTTCATCAGGGAATCCAACAAATTTACAAGTGACTGATCCAGCTAATCCTCTGTCAGCTTCAACTGCTTCGGCTTCTATTGTGCTGATTTCTGGTTTAACTGAAAAAAAGATCCACAGACGTTTTCAAGGTATGTCAACTCTTCATGGAACAGCAGAACTGGGCCCCGTTTTTCAAAACTTCGTGCGACTTACCATGCACGTAAGGTAAAGAAAAATGTTAATTTTGACATTATCAAAATGTTAATTTACAACATCTGAGAAAAGAGGTCCTGATGGCTTCCTTGGGTTCATGAAGATTGGAAATGCCCTGGATTTTGTTAAGATGAAGATTTGCAAGATCAATGGCATGTGCATACTCTTTTCCGATTTTCACATGTCAAGGGATCAGTCGGCATTTTCTGGCATTGATTTGGGTCTTTATTGAGCTTTAATAGTCTTAAGAAGTACTAAGACGCAAGAGAACTGCATAATCCCTTCAAATATACCTTAAACTAGAAATTTCACTGTCTATTTCTATATGTGTCAAATTTTTTACTTTCAGACGTGAATAATTATAGATACACATTGATTTAAAGGCTCAAATTTTGATGATGAGCTGTGAACACTATTACTGATAATGTAAGCTAAAAAAAATTCTTGTTTCTGAAACTAAGGTATGATTAGTCTAATGGATGGTGAAGGTACTCCTTTAATGCACACAAACCTAAAATAAAGGGTCTCTGTAACCTCATCAAACCACATGTTTCCATTAAGGTTACTATGTTGGGATAGCAACAGCTGCAGATTCATGGGCAAAAAGACATAAATAAAAACAATCAGAAAAAAAAACATAAGACATTGTATAAAGATGACATTTTAGGTTCTTGATTATCTTATCTACTTTAACCATAATCTTGTTCAGATGAAGAAACATGAATTATTTATGATCTATCACATGTTGAACAAGATTAGAACCTGCCAAACTACTTACATTTGACGTTGAGGAAGTGGTTCACCGATGTACTACCAATCTGTTGTTGAATTGTACAGGTATAGACACCTGAGTCCTCTTTTCTAACTTTCAATATCTTTAACTCTCTCTGGTTGCTGGGTTGTTCTTGGCCATTATAGAACCATTTTACTGATTTTA
>NW_008709095.1:6067-7041 GCF_000327385.1 Lottia gigantea
TACAAATAGATAGTTTAAAACTTACTGATTTAATTTGTTTTCATTAGTTTTATTTCCTGATCTATGACAGATATTTGATTAAAATTTATTTGGATTTGAGCTCTTCTTGTTCACCATTGTGTAGACTACAAATAGCTAGTTTTAAAACTTACTGATTTTAATTTGTTTTCATTAGTTTTATTTCCTGATCTATAGCTGATATTTGATTAAAATTTATTTGGATTTGAACACTTCTTGTTCACCATTGTGCAGACTGCAAATAGCTAGTATTAAAACTTACTGATTTTAATTTGTTTTTATTAGTTTTATTTCCTGATCTATGGCTGATATTTGATTAAAATTTATTTGGATTTGAGCACTTTTTGTTCACCATTGTGCAGACTACAAATAGCTAGTTTGAAAACTTACTGATTTTGATTTGTTTTTATTTGTTTTATTTCCTGATCTATGGCAGATATTTGATTAAAATTTATTTGGATTTGAGCTCTTCTTGTTCACCATTGTGTAGACTACAAATAGCTAGTTTTAAAACTTACTGATTTTAATTTGTTTTTTTTTTTTGTTTTATTTCCTGATCTATGGCAGATATTTGATTTAAATTTATTTGGATTTGAGCACTTCTTGTTCACCATTGTTCAGACTACAAATAGCTAGTTTTAAAACTTACAGTTTTTAATTTGTTTTTATTTGTTTTATTTCCTGATCTATGACAGATATTTGATTAAAATTTATTTGGATTTGAAAACTTCTTGTTCACCATTGTTCAGACTACAAATAGCTAGTTTTAAAACTTACTGATTTTAATTTGTCTTTATTTGTTTTATTTCCTGATCTATGGCAGATATTTGATTAAAATTTATTTGGATTTGAGCTCTTCTTGTTCACCATTGTGTAGACTGCAAATATCTAGTTTTAAAACTTACTGATTTTAATTTGTTTTCATTAGTTTTATTTCCTGATCTATGGCTGATTTT
>NW_008709095.1:7091-8802 GCF_000327385.1 Lottia gigantea
GAAAACTTTCAGAGAGACACTTGGGTCCTAAATTACATGTATGTTACAAGACACCATAATGGCAATAGACACAAGACAAGTATTAATGGCTGGATTTGAACTGAACATAGCCTTTTTAAATAAAACATTCTTTAGGGGGAACAAAATCATTAAAAGCTTAGTAACATTTACGGCAATTTTGTACTTACCTACCAGGGCACTGCTTGATGCAAAAGACCTTTCTCTTGTCAAAATAGAGAGCCATATTGTTATATCAGCTTACCTTTATAATAAAACCTTGATATTCAGAGCTATAATATTCTACTTCATATCCAGACGGTAGAATACCATTAGTACTCTGAGGTTCATCCCATTCTAATGTAGCACTGTTCCATGAAACACTTTTTACTTTGACAAATGTTGGAGGACTGGGTAGAATTTCTATAAAAATCACCAATAATATTATACCAAGTGTTATGGGCCATAAAACTGTGTAGATAAATCTTGCATATTTTGCATAGTCAAAAGCAGATTTTTCCCAGAAATGTCATACAACAAAGTCTAGATTTTCATTGCCATTGATAATAAAGATGGGTTCCTTTATTTTCATTTATGAAAATGAAAATGCTAATATTATTTGAATAGAAAGTAGAGGTGTTCTAATGACTTGGAAAAATACCAGTTTGTCTCACATGTCCATGAATTTTTTTTTGTTTATCCAGACTATATACACATGGACATTTATGATTGGTTAAAAACTAAGAACATAATGATATGATTAAGAATACATGATAAGTCATTAGAAACACAAATTAATCACATAGTTTGCTTAATTTGACACTGAAAAATAAGGTAACCCATCTTTAACATGTCTACCACCCTACCATCATAATTATTATATACTCTCTCCACCATAATATTGAGAAGTTGGTCAAAAAGTTGTGTTTCTCACAGTGTGAAATGATTCAAATTGTAATTCAAGGTCTCTGATGGTAATTTCCCTCCAAGACTTTTCATGTGAACATTTTATTTGGACCAGATCGTAGAGATTCTGAAGCAAGGTTCTTTCAGATATGTATTTAATATCAGATAAAACTTGTAGGTATATCCCAAAAACTCTCGGTATATTCTGGGAAAATCTTGAGTCCTTCCTCTTTTCAAAGGACGGGAACAATTCAAATTCTAGACAACAACTTACCCAAACCTTTCTGAACACAACCTTCAATTATTGGTAAATTGACAACACATTTAGCTAATGATGAATCAGCTTTCACTGCTGAACCACCACACAATTCCAAACAAGGGGAAGTAATTTGATTTATTTGACAACAATTCCTATGATCTCTTTCTCCTGCAAGTACATCATTCCCACATCATCGAAAGAAATTTCATGTGAATTTAAAGGTATTTATTGAAATGTGGTCAATGTGCATCACTTACAGCAGGAATTTATATATGATCTCAAAGCATAATCCAAATCAATAATGAATAAAATAGTCTGAAATCTAGTTCTGCTAGAAATGGTCCATTTCAGCTATCTGTATCACTTTTCAGAATGAAAATCTAACATATGGTTCTTCTGCACATATGTGATAAGAATGAAACAGATGTGTAAATGTGACACTCCTTCATCTATGCCATTGTTGACAAGAAATTTGTAAAAGAGAGTAGAATGGGGTCTTACCGGCTAAACATGTAAACACAGGGTCTAGGTAACCATAGCAACTGAGTA
>NW_008709095.1:8852-9877 GCF_000327385.1 Lottia gigantea
CCCAAACCAATGCATAAACAACAATTCAATGCAGAAACACCAATTCAATGCAGAAACACCAAATCTATGCAGAAACACCAAACCAATGCAGAAACAACAATTCAATGCAGAAACACCAAACCAATGCAGAAACACCAAATCTATGCAGAAACACCAAATCAATGCAGAAACACCAAATCAATGCAGAAACAACAAATCAATGCATAAACACCAAATCAATGCAGAAACACCAAATCAATGCAGAAACAACAATTCAATACAGAAACAACAATTCAATGCAGAAACAACAATTCAATGCAGAAACACCAATTCAATGCAGAAACAACAAGTCAATGCAGAAACACCAATTCAATGCAGAAACACCAATTCAATGCAGAAAAAACAATTCAATGCAGAAACACCAAACCAATGCAGAAACAACATACCAATGCAGAAACACCAAATCAATGCAGAAACACCAAATCAATGCAGAAACACCAAATCAATGCAGAAACACCAAATCAATGCAGAAACAACAATTCAATACAGAAACAACAATTCAATGCAGAAACAACAATTCAATGCAGAAACACCAATTCAATGCAGAAACAACAATTCAATGCAGAAACACCAATTTAATGCAGAAACACCAATTCAATGCAGAAATAACAATTCAATGCAGAAACACCAAACCAATGCAGAAACAACATACCAATGCAGAAACACCAAATTAATGCAGAAACACCAAACCAATTCAGAAACAACAATTCAATGCAGAAACAACAATTCAATGCAGAAACAACATACCAATGCAGAAACACCAATTCAATGCAGAAACACCAAATCAATGCAAAAACACCAAACCAATGCAGAAACACCAATTCAATGCAGAAACACCAAATCAATGAAAAAACACCAAACCAATGCAGAAACAACATACCAATGCAGAAACAACAATTCAATGCAGAAACACCAATTCAATGCAGAAACAACAACTCAATGCAGAAACAACATACCAATGCAGAAACAACAATTCAATGCAGAAA
>NW_008709095.1:9927-16311 GCF_000327385.1 Lottia gigantea
GAACACCAAATTAATGCAGAAACACCAAATCAATGCAGAAACACCATACCAATGCAGAAAAACCAAATCAATGCAGAAACACCAAATCAATGCAGAAACACCAAATCAATGCAGAAACAACATACCAATGCAGAAACACCAAATCAATGCAGAAACACCAAACCAATGCAGAAAAACCAAATCAATGCAGAAACACCAAATCAATGCAGAAACACCAAATCAATGCAGAAACACCATACCAATGCAGAAAAACCAAATCAATGCAGAAACACCAAATCAATGCAGAAACACCAAATCAATGCAGAAACAACATACCAATGCAGAAACACCAAATCAATGCAGAAACACCAAATCAATGCAGAAACAACATACCAATGCAGAAACACCAAATTAATGCAGAAACACCAAATCAATGCAGAAACAACATACCAATGCAGAAACACCATACCAATGCAGAAACACCAAATCAATGCAGAAACACCAAATCAATGCAGAAACACCAAACCAATCCAGAAACACCAAATCAATGCAGAAATACCAAATTAATGCAGAAACAACATACCAATGCAGAAACACCAATTCAATGCAGAAACACCAAACCAATGCAGAAACACCAAATCAATGCAGAAACAACAATTCAATGCAGAAACACCAAATCAATGCAGAAACACCAAACCAATGCAGAAACACCATCATCTCCGGAGTTCTTTAGCTGAAATAAAAAACAATTTGATCAAAACTTGCTTTTTTAAACAAAATACTACCTCATAGAATAAACAGCAGATAAATGCAAAATTAATCTACAATCATTATTTTGACAGAACTTAACATTTTCAAAGCATCTAGTTTTATGAATTTATTAGTATAGATGGAAGGGCAGAAAAATCAATTTTCACAAAGCCAAAATACTCTAAATCTTTAATGAACTTTACACACAAATTAATTTCAAATCTTAACTTTACACTGCTGTAAACGACAATTCCATTTCTTTCAGTTTAAACGTTTTCTGAGCATTTCTATCAATCGGAATGAAAACCAGGATTAATTGGTACTTTTTACATTATTTCAAAAATCAGAATGCATCAATTTGGAAAACCAGAAATTTCACCCCACTGGTGACTACATGAATGAAACTCATTTAGACCAAATTTAAGAATCTGAATTTAATGTTAATTCTAAGGGGTAGTATTCCTTTAAAATCATGTCATTACTGATATACAAATGTAAGCAAGGACTAAAAAAACTTTGTGCCTTCATGAATTCTATGGCAGACGAATTAAATGCCGTTTTTTTTTTAGGAAAATACCAGTCAATCAAATACCCAACAAATATTGAAACTTCGATACGTTTTGATTAAGTTGTAAAGGAACTATATGTCATATTTTTCTTTGTTAAAGGTCATGATTAGCAGAAATAATGCTCAATGAACTAATATTTAGATGACAATGGAACATACGGCATTTCATCTGTAGATGGGTTTTTCTTTTTGAGTACTCTTTGGAGGTCTCTTCAACTGTTGATCTTTTCTTCTTCATTCTTCACTTCATCTGTTGGCACCTCTTCATCTGTTCTTTATCTGTCAGCGCCTCTTCATCTGTTCTTCATCTGTAGGCGTCTCTTCATCTGTAAATAGGAGGTCTGTAGAGTCATACAGGTCATGACTTCAGATCACTCCTATTGTGGCAGTGCTATTGTGGGTAGGTAAATTACCGGACAATTTACCTTTTCTAACCTAAAAATAACTATATGAGCTAATAAACACATTGAATGCATAAAATGTTAGCTTTAAAGTCCAATTTGAGTAACAAATTTAAAATGAAAATAACATAGATAATTAGATGATTATCCCTTGGGGTATTCAAAAACAACAATAGTTTATGAGAGGGCATGAAATACCTCAAAACTAGAGACCAAAATCATTTTGTGGGGTCTCGAAAGTTTCAAATTAAGACAATCAAAATTTGTCAAGATTTCAGATAAATCTTAAAACTTGCCTTGCGAGCTTCAGTGCCACACCGTAAGCACTTGACTTCTATATAAATGAGCTCTTTCTGTTTACACCTACAATTAGAAATAAACAACCTATTTTCTTCGAATGGCACGAAAGAAATAATCAAACAAATACATACATACAAATAAAAGGTAGCATGAAAGCGAGAGATTTGACCAAAGATGAGCTGGCATAACTTGAGGTTATCCTTTTAAAATTTGTCCTCTTTCCTTTCAGATCAAAATTAAAGTAGGTTGCCACTAGCAAAGGTGAATGTTAGGCCACACAAGAATACATCATTCTCACGGGTAACATTCCACTGGAACGAAATTTATAGACAAATTGATTTGGTTTCTCAAAAAAGCAGATATATATAATATATAAAGTGTGTATTATAAATATGAATTGTATAGCAATATCATATCCTAGATTATAATTAAAACATCGTTACCTAGCTTCGTTCCAAGAGTCGCCTTTAGGACATTGTGCTTCACTATAACCAAATTGACCTCCAAATTTAATGTCCTTCTGAAGCTAAAGACCAGCTCCTTTGTTCTTGGAACCCTGGAAGAAAAGATTCTGATTTTTAAAGTTGGTGGGGAAAGTTAGGTGTAAAGAGTAATGAGAACAGAAGAACAAAATCTAGAGGAATATATCCCTTGCCTTATCTAAAAGTTTTAACCTAAAGTATCTTTCAGTTAATTCTATAACATTAAAAATAACCTAGTAACTAATCAGATGACTAACACTAACCATCTTTTCAAGAATATTGCTTCAGTATATCTTCATAGAAAATAGAAAATGAACAGGAATTGTTCAGGGTGAGTTTTACAATTGTGACTGGAATTAAAATATTTAGATACTGACCGTGCTGATGTTGATCCTCTAACTGCATGTGGTGTATGTCAAACCCAATAGTAAAGACCGCTATCGAGTTCCCACTGACGGCTAAAAAAAAGACAAGCATTGTATTGAGTTAAAATACCATGCATCTGAGGACATATTTTATTTCTGGTTTATTGGGCATGGCTATTGAACTATGATATACTGAATGTCAATGGGATTTTTTGCAAACTGGCAAGTAGGACGTACAACTCCATTCATTTCATTTCATTTTTGCAAAAAGGCATACATTTCAGAAAAGTCACAAAAACACTCAAATATAAGATAATCTTACAAAAAGTGGGTGGAGGAAGCGCCCCACTTCTTCATCTGTTCCACTTCATCTGTTCTTCATCTGTAGGCGCCTCTTCATCTGTAAATAGGAGGTCTGTAGAGTCATACAGGCCATGACTTCAGAACACTTCTATTGTGGCAGTGCTATTGCAGGTAGGTAAATTACCAGACGGTTTACCCTTTCTAACCTACAAATAGTCACAAAATAACTGAATTTTGTTAAAAATGAAACACACAAAAACATACTGTCAATTTTTTACATAAACATTTGGCTTGAATGGAGACATTCATTTTATTTTGTTGACTGGTCAAAGGAAAAGGATCGAGTAGTAAATGGTCAGGTAAAAGGATAGTATTATCTAATAAAGTACACTTGCCTTACGAGCTTCTGAGCCACACCACAAGCACTTTAATTCTATATAGTGAAACTCTATCTGTTTACACCTAAAATTATAAATAATTCAAACATAAGTATACCAAGTTTCTTCAGGTTCTGTCACTTTGTATGTATTAAGGACGATTCATAAACAGTTCATCGCAAATCATTCCAAGAGTCGCCTTTAGGACATTGTTCTTCACTATAACCAAATTGACCTCCAAATTGAATGTCCTTCTGAAGCTAAAGACCAGCTCCTTTGTTCTTGGAATCCTGGAGGAAAAGATTCTGATTTTTAAAGTAAGTAAGGAAAGTTAGGTGTAAAGATTTTTTAGGTCTTTGGACTACGAGTACGATTTTAACATATTAACCTTAATATTCGTGAACATTGCTTTTACCCTGTGCCAGTACCTTGGATAGTAACTTTTTACCTTTCAATCACCTTAATCACTAATATCATCTTTTCAAGAAAACTGAACATAAAGGGAAACAGAAAATAAACAGAAAGTTTTCAGGGTGAGTTTCACAATGTGTGACGAATAATAGAACAGGAATTGTGACTGGAATTAAAATATGTAGATACTGACCGTGCTGACGTTGATCCTCTAACTGGTGGTGTATGTCAAACCCAATAGTAAAAACCGCTATCGAGTTCCCGCTGACCTGCCGGCTGAAATTTAAAGATTTTTAATTCAATTAAAGCATGTGTCAATAAGTTGAGATTAAACAAGTGAAGGTCCCTTACTTTTGTCACCATGTTTTTATTTATCAAGTGTTTACGATACTGTTTAACCTATATATTCTCAATATATTTCAATAGTTTTTAATTCACTTCAAAATTCAAAACAAAACATAAATGGGGGATAAATCATTGTGCTGAAATAACTTAGTTTAAAAACTTACTGATTTTAATTTGTTTTTATTAGTTTTATTTCCTGATCTATGACAGATATTTGAATAAAATTTATTTGGATTTGAGCACTTCTTGTTCAACATTGTGTAGACTACAAATAGCTAGTTTTCAAACTTACTGATTTTAATTTGTTTTTATTAGTTTTATTTACTAATTTATGGCTGTTTTTTGGTTAAAATTTATTTGAATTTGCGCACTTCTTGTGCATCATTGTTCAGACTACAAATAGCTAGTTTTAAACTTACTGATTTTAATTTGTTTTTATTAGTTTTATTTCCTGATCTATGACAGATATTTGATTAAAATTTATTTGGATTTGAGCACTTCTTGTGCACCATTGTTCAGACTACAAATAGCTAGTTTGATAACTTACTGATTTTAATTTGTTTTTATTAGTTTTATTTCCTGATCTATGGCAGATATTTGATTAAAATTTATTTGGATTTGAGCACTTCTTGTTCACCATTGTGTAGACTGCATATACATAGTTTGAAAACTTACTGATTTTAATTTGTTTTCATTAGTTTTATTTCCTGATCTATGGCAGATATTTGATTAAAATTTATTTCGATTTGAGCACTTGTTGTTCAACATTGTGTAGACTGCCTATAACTTTCAGATTTTAATTTGTTTTTATTTGTTTTATTTCCTGATCTATGACAGATATTTGATTAAAATTTATTTGGATTTGAGCACTTCCTATTCACCATTGTTCAGACTACAAATAGCTAGTTTTAAAACTTACTGATTTTAATTTGTCTTTATTTGTTTTATTTCCTGATCTATGGCAGATATTTGATTAAAATTTATTTGGATTTGAGCTCTTCTTGTTCACCATTGTGTAGACTGCAAATGTTTAGTTTTAAAACTTACTGATTTTAATTTGTTTTCATTAGTTTTATTTCCTGATCTATGGCTGATTTTTGATTAGAATTTATTTGGATTTGAGCACTTCTTGTTCACCATTGTGCAGACTACAAATAGCTATTTTGAAAACTTACTGATTTTAAATTGTTTTCATTAGTTTTATTTCCTGATCTATGGCTGATTTTTGATTAAAATTTATTTGGATTTGAACACTTCTTGTGTACCATTGTTCAGACTTTAAATAGCTAGTGTTAAAACTTACTGATTTTAATTTGTTTTTATTAGTTTTATTTCCTGATCTATGACAGATATTTGATTAAAATTTATTTGGATTTGAACACTTCTTGTTCCCATTGTGCAGACTGCAAATAGCTAATTTAAAACTTACTGATTTTAATTTGTTTTTATTAGTTTTATTTCCTGATCTATGGTAGATATTTGATTAAAATTTATATGGATTTGAACACTTTTTGTGCACCATTGTGCAGACTGCAAATAGCTAGTTTTAAAACTTACTGATTTCAATTTGTTTTCATTAGTTTTATTTCCTGATCTATGACAGATATTTGATTAAAATTTATTTGGATTTGAACACTTTTTGTGCACCATTGTGCAGACTGCAAATAGCTAGTTTTAAAACTTATTGATTTCAATTTGTTTTCATTAGTTTTATTTCCTGATCTATGGCTGATTTTTGATTAAAATTTATTTGGATTTGAACACTTCTTGTGCACTATTGTACAGGCTGCAAATAGCTAGTTTTAAAACTTAATGATTTTAATTTGTTTTCATTAGTTTTATTTCCTGATCTATGGCTGATTTTTGATTAAAATTTATTTGGATTTGAACACTTCTTGTGCACCATTGTACAGGCCGCAATTAGCTAGTTTTAAAACTTACTGATTTTAATTTGTTTTCATTAGTTTTATTTCCTGATCTATGGCTGATTTTTGATTAAGATTTATTTGGATTTATTGTGCAGACTACAAATAGCTAGTTTTAAAACTTACTGATTTTAATTTGTTTTCATTAGTTTTATTTCCTGATCTATGGCAGATATTT
>NW_008709095.1:16361-23932 GCF_000327385.1 Lottia gigantea
TGATTAAAATTTATTTGGATTTGAGCTCTTCTTGTTCACCATTGTGTAGACTGCAAATGTTTAGTTTTAAAACTTACTGATTTTAATTTGTTTTCATTAGTTTTATTTCCTGATCTATGGCTGATTTTTGATTAGAATTTATTTGGATTTGAGCACTTCTTGTTCACCATTGTGCAGACTACAAATAGCTATTTTGAAAACTTACTGATTTTAAATTGTTTTCATTAGTTTTATTTCCTGATCTATGGCTGATTTTTGATTAAAATTTATTTGGATTTGAACACTTCTTGTGTACCATTGTTCAGACTTTAAATAGCTAGTGTTAAAACTTACTGATTTTAATTTGTTTTTATTAGTTTTATTTCCTGATCTATGACAGATATTTGATTAAAATTTATTTGGATTTGAACACTTCTTGTTCCCCATTGTGCAGACTACAAATAGCTAGTTTTAAAACTTACTGATTTTAATTTGTTTTCATTAGTTTAATTTCCTGATCTATAACAGATATATGGTTAGTATTTATTTGGATTTGAGCTCTTCTTGTTCCCCATTGTGCAGACTGCAAATAGCTAGTTTTAAAACTTACTGATCTTAATTTGTTTTCATTAGTTTTATTTCCTGATCTATGGTAGATATTTGATTAAAATTTATTTGGATTTGAGCACTTCTTGTTCCCCATTGTGCAGACTACAAATAGCTAGTTTTAAAACTTACTGATTTTAATTTGTTTTCATTAGTTTTATTTCCTGATCTATGACAGATATTTGGTTAAAATTTATTTAGATTTGAGCTCTTCTTGTTCCCCATTGTGCAGACTGCAAATAGCTATTTTGAAAACTTACTGATTTTAATTTGTTTTCATTAGTTTTATTTCCTGATCTATGGTAGATATTTGATTAAAATTTATTTGGATTTGAGCACTTCTTATTCCCCATTGTGCAGACTACAAATAGCTAGTTTTAAAACTTTCTGATTTTAATTTGTTTTCATTAGTTTTATTTCCTGATCTATGACAGATATTTGGTTAAAATTTATTTGTATTTGAGCTCTTCTTGTTCCCCATTGTGCAGACTGCAAATAGCTAGTTTGAAAACTTACTGATTTTAATTTGTTTTCATTAGTTTTATTTCCTGATCTATGGTAGATATTTGATTAAAATTTATTTGGATTTGAGCACTTCTTGTTCACCATTGTGCAGACTGCAAATAGCTAGTTTTAAACTTACTGATTTTAATTTGTTTTCATTAGTTTTATTTCCTGATCTATGGTAGATATTTGATTAAAATTTATTTGGATTTGAGCACTTCTTGTTCCCCATTGTGCAGACTGCAAATAGCTAGTTTTAAACTTACTGATTTTAATTTGTTTTCATTAGTTTTATTTCCTGATCTATGGTAGATATTTGATTAAAAACTATTTGGATTTGAGCACTTCTTGTTCACCATTGTACAGACTGCAAATAGCTAGTTTTAAAACTTACTGATTTTAATTTGTTTTCATTAGTTTTATTTCCTGATCTATAGTAGATATTTGATTAAAATTTATTTGGATTTGAACACATCTTGTGCACCATTGTATAGACTGCCTCTACATAGTTTGAAAAATTACTGATTTTAATTTGTTTTCATTGCTTTTATTTCCTGATCTATGGCAGATATTTGATTAAAATTTATTTGGATTTGAGCACTTCTTGTTCACCATTGTGTAGACTACAAATAGCTAGTTTTTAAAACTTACTGATTTTAATTTGTCTTTATTAGTTTTATTTCCTGATCTATGACAGATATTTGATTAAAATTTATTTGGATTTGAGCACTTCTTGTGTACCATTTTTAAGACTACAAATAGCTAGTTTGAAAACTTACTGATTTTAATTTGTTTTTATTAGTTTTATTTCCTGATCTATGGCCGTTTTTTGGTTAAAATTTATTTGGATTTGAGCACTTCTTGTTCACCATTGTGTAGACTACAAATAGCTAGTTTGAAAAATTACTGATTTTAATTTGTTTTCATTAGTTTTATTTCCTGATCTTTGGCAGATATTTGATTAAAATTTATTTGGATTTGAGCACTTCTTGTTCACCATTGTGCAAGACTGCAAATACCTAATTTTAAACTTACTGATTTTAATTTGTTTTTATTAGTTTTATTTCCTGATCTATGGTAGATATTTGATTAAAATTTATTTGGATTTGAACACGTTCACCATTGTGTAGACTGCAAATAGCTAGTTTTAAAACTTACTGATTTTAATTTGTTTTCATTAGTTTTATTTCCTGATCTATGGCTGATTTTTGATTAGAATTTATTTGGATTTGAGCACTTCTTGTTCACCATTGTGTAGACTACAAATAGCTAGTTTTAAAACTTACTGATTTTAATTTGTTTTTATTAGTTTTATTTCCTGATCTATGGTAGATATTTGATTAAAATTTATTTGGATTTGAACACTTCTTGTTCACCATTGTGCAGACTGCAAATAGCTAGTTGGAAAACAGTAATCTCGATAATTGTGGTGCGATAGATCCATGTGAATTACACGAATTCAATACTCTTGAAAGTCTTGTCAACTTGATCATCGGTATTTTTTTTAAGAATACAACAAATAATCATCAGTAATCTGTTTGAGTGAAAACCAATGAAGTTCAGATTGAACACTCAAATAAATAAAGAACAGTTCTCAAAATGTTGGAAACTTCAGATCTTCCTAAAAATAGTTTAAGAAATCATGGCTACTTTTTCATCTATAAGAATTATATGCCAATTGTTGATCAACTTATTCGAAGTGGGTGGAAAAATTGAGACATTCAAATTAGAATCCATGTAGCATCATTTATTAGATGGAAAGCAAATGACGTCAAGATTCCAAAACTCAAACTAAATGATGTATAATTAAAATCAACTTACCAAAAATAGGTGGAGGAATCGCCCCAATCCTTCATCTGTTCTCTTCTTCTGTTCCACTTCATCTGTTCTTCATCTGTTGGCGCCTCTTCATCTGTAAATAGGAGGTCTGTAGAGTCATACAGGTCATGACTTCAGATCACTCCTATTGTGGCAGTGCTATTGCGGGGAGGTAAATTACCAGACGATTTATCTTTTCTGACCTGAAATGCAATGAAACCAAAATAGTAAATTGTTACCAAAACAAAGAAACAATGGGCAGTCTCCAACAGCACAAATTTCATCAGCCACGTTTCAACAAAATAATTTCAAAACTGTAGACTTCAGAGTTCGTATGCAATTTAACTCCAATCAAGGAAATTAATTTTGTCAGTACAGTAGTATTAACCTACTTTCTGTGATGTTTAACTGTCGAGAGATCTATCAGGTGCACAGCCAGTTGCACATTCAGACACCAAGACATCCTCGTCATATTTTAACCAAAGGACAGAATGCATAATATGCCATAACAGATTTGATAATTTGAAACTTACAAGAGGAGCTTCCATGCCACACCATCAGCACTTTAATTCTATATAGTGAAGCTCTATCTGTTTACACCTAAAATTATAAATAATTCAAACATAAGTATACCAAGTTTCTAAAACTCTCAACATTATGACCGTATTGTTTCAGGAATAGTTTGCAGGTTTTATCAGGTATAAATCTGTAACTTGTTGATTTCTACCTAGTTTTGACAGAAAAATTAAGATGTTTCTATATTGCTTTTAATCTGAAACCAATCTAGAACTTAACACCATACTTGATATTTCATTGTCTATGGTCTACGTAGTGAAACAGATAATACTGAACCCTTGCGATCGAGGGAAATTCCCTCCATAACAATCTTAATTTTCCTGATTATATTAACAAATCAGACTCATCTTGATTAAATAAAAATTCGCTTATCTAACTTTATCTAACCTTTGATCCTACCAGTCAATATTCTCATCAATGATTTACTCTAATTCTCTACCAATCAGATTCATTGAAACAAAATTGTGCTCAAGTGATTCTGTATAGATTTGAAAAGCTATACCCTAAGAGACGACAGTTTAGCGATCAAATTGGTTGGAGAAAGTGGGAAGCATTTCTAAATGATTAGAATATTAGACTACTGAATCAAAGGTTATATATCGTCAAGGTAGAAGTCAACAAGTTTCTGACTATTATGAAATAAAAATGACTTATAACTTACCTCCGATTATTCCAAGAGAGGCTGGGTGGACATGATATGGTAGCGTCGCCAAGTACAACCTAGGTGGCCCTAATAAGGTAGTCCACAGGCTGCCATAACTAAATACACGAGAGCCCAACCCGAAAACGTGAAAATTTTGCTCCGTATGAAATACCTCCAAAAACCTAGGTTGTACACCATATCTGACGTTGTTGTCCGTAGCTAAAGACGAGCTACTATACTTGAAACCCTGAAATATAAGAAAACAATAAAATAATAAAAACAAAAATTGACTACAGCAAAACCAAACCCGACGACACATTGATAGCAACTAATAAACTTTTCATGTGAGGAAGTATATCAGCTGTAAGTGAAGTAAGTATTTCATAATGAAAATGTGGTATCTGGCGTATTGAAGAGTAAGCATACCCTGCCTGGTGCCACACCTGTCATAGCTGTTAAACACACACTACAAATAGGAACGCGCCAACCAAGAGACCTGACGACAAATCTTTTAACTGCTGTATCAAATGTTACATATCATATCATCAGACTAACTCAAACACGCTTGATGAAACATAATGCCCATTTTCAAGCAAGGACTATACGCGTGTGGTTTATTTGCATGTATAATGCAGACATTTATACCGTTATAATGTACATCTATAATATGCTAACCTCAACAGGGATGGTATCCCAACCATGGTGTATTCACTCAATAGTAAAAACCGCTATCGAGTCCCCTGAACTGAAAGGGATTGGGGAGGAGTTAGGAAGGGACTGGAAGGGTGGTTGGGGGAGGGTTGGATAGGGTAGCACAGAATAAGCCAATGCTGAGAGGGGGGATTACTTGCCGTCTTTTATCATAAAATATATCAAGTAATTTGAGAAAAGGATAAAATTCATCTTTTCCATTCATATTGCTTATTTTAAGTTCTGGTTCACGGGTAAGCTTTGCCTAATAGTCCAGTATCTCAATAAAATAATTCAAATTTAAGAAAATTAGTCGACTTACCGATTGCTATAAACGAAGCAGACTGACTGAGCGAGTAATCAGTCACTAGTTAGTGAGTTTCAATTACTATTGTCTTGAATACTACTCTGTAGACTTTTCAACCCAACATAGTCCGAAACGTGCTGCTTCTTTATAGCCTCTGATATTTGATATCGGCCAATATGCATGAAAAATGCCCAAAAGTTTTGCCTAATGGATGGCAGATATTTGAGTTCTGTTTTTTTCTGGCAGTTGAGATGGTCAATGTGGATATTCCCTGTAAATTTCAACCTTGCAGCTTTGTAACTTTTCACGCAAAAATTTGTTTTAATTTGAGCAATTCTGGAGCACTATTGTGCAGACTGCAAATAGCTAGAAAGTTTTTGAGTTTACTGATTTTAATTTGGTTTCTTGAGTTTACTGATTTTAATTTGGTTTCTTGAGTCTCCGGATTCTAATTAGTAGGAAATGAGATTTTAATAACAGTTTCTAGTCAATTATAGAAAATATTCCGATATTGAAAAGCCGTGTTTTACCAACTTGTAATTAATAATAAGCGAACATCCTCGTTTTTTTTTTTTCATTTGATCAGTTTCGAGTAGGAGCCTTCGATGTTTGGCTTCTCGGTTTATCTATACAGTAACAAAACTAAACTTTGTAGTACTGTTTTTATCAAAATACAAAAAGGGTCAATCTATTTATATTGAAATGATATATCGATGTAACAAAAAAATATGAAAATGAAAATACTACAACTACCGTGAAATCAAATTTACAAAGAGGAACTTGCTGGGTTAACCCGAAGGGTCAGAGTGAACTCCCGGACTAGATAAAACATTCGGATTTTGACGCCCATCAGCAGCTTTGTTTGTAAATACAAATCACCGTTTGTAGCCTGTATAGTGGGCTAATTGTGGACAGACGGACGGATGAAAGCACTAAGTTGAAAACGATATTTTGGTGAAAAATTATCAAATCATCCTGAAAATCGATAGGGATCATCTTCATAATGACATTGACCTACAAAATAAAAATAAAAAGAAGCCATAGAGAATTGTAGCCTGTAGTAGGTGGATCAATTTGCGTAAAAGAGGGGGATTACTTTGTTTCGGAAAAGGGGGGAAGGGATTACTTTATTTCCCCTAAAAAAGAGGTCTTATTGTACCACCACTGGTCAATCCGTTACGTTTTGCTGCCACCAGATAGTTCTTTTGTGTGATAATCAACCAATATAAAGGCCGATTTTTTAACTTCAGCTAGATTTTTTAACTTCAGCTCGGGTTTTTCTTTGCTTGAGTGTAGCTAGCTTTAAAGATTTCAAAGTTTCTCCTATGAGTTGTGAAAGCCACACAAATCTGACAAAGATAAAACATGAAACTTATACCCTGATTTACTTCACAACATCTGATAGTTATCTTGACAGTTGTCAGACCGAAACATCTGCGTCTATTCCAGCCTCTGATAGCTAGTTTGATAGTTGTCAGACTGAAACATCTGCCTCTATTCCAGTCTCTGATAGCTAGTTTGACAGTTGTCAGACTGAAACATCGGCGTCTATTCCAGCCTCTGATAGCTAGTTTGATAGTTGTCAGACCGAAACATCGGCCTCTATTCCAGCCTCTGATAGCTAGTTTGATAGTTGTCAGACTGAAACATCGGCCTCTATTCCAGCCTCTGATAGCTAGTTTGATAGTTGTCAGACTGAAACATCTGCGTCTATTCCAGCCTCTAATAGCTAGTTTGATAGTTGTCAGACTGAAACATCGGCCTCTATTCCAGCCTCTGATAGCTAGTTTGATAGTTGTCAGACTTAAACATCTGCCTCTATTCCAGCCTCTAATAGCTAGTTTGATAGTTGTCAGACTGAAACATCTGCGTCTATTCCAGCCTCTAATAGCTAGTTTGATAGTTGTCAGACTGAAACATCTGCCTCTATTCCAGCCTCTGATAGCTAGTTTGATAGTTGTCAGACTGAAACATCTGCCTCTATTCCAGACCCTGATAGCTAGTTTGATAGCTGTCAGACCGAAACATCTGCGTCTATTCCAGTCTCTGATAGCTAATTTGATAGTTGTCAGACTGAAACATCTGCCTCTATTCCATCCCCTGATAGCTAATTTGATAGTTGTCAGATGAAACATCTGCGTCTATTCCAGCCTCTAATAGCTAGTTTGATAGTTGTCAGACTGAAACATCTGCCTCTACTCCAGCCTCTAATAGCTAGTTTGATAGTTGTCAGACTGAAACATCTGCGTCTATTCCAGCCTCTGATAGCTAGTTTGATAGTTGTCAGACCGAAACATCTGCCTCTATTCCAGTCTCTGATAGCTAGTTTGATAGTTGTCAGACCGAAACATCTGCGTCTATTCCAGTCTCTGATAGCTAGTTTGATAGTTGTCAGACCGAAACATCTGCCTCTATTCCAGTCTCTGATAGCTAGTTTGATAGTTGTCA
>NW_008709095.1:27721-28587 GCF_000327385.1 Lottia gigantea
CTCTGATAGCTAATTTGACAGTATTCAGACCGAAACATCTGCCTCTATTCCAGACCCTGATAGCTAGTTTGACAGTTGTCAGGCCGAAACATCTGTCTCTATTCCAGACCCTGATAGCTAGTTTGACAGTTGTCAGACTGAAACATCTGCCTCTATTCCAGTCTCTGATAGCTAATTTGACAGTATTCAGACCGAAACATCTGCCTCTATTCCAGACCCTGATAGCTAGTTTGACAGTTGTCAGGCCGAAACATCTGTCTCTATTCCAGCCTCTGTTAGCTAGTTTGACAGTTGTCAGACTGAAACATCTGCCTCTACTCCAGCCTCTGATAGCTAATTTGACAGTATTCAGACCGAAACATCTGCCTCTATTCCAGACCCTGATAGCTAATTTGACAGTTGTCAGGCCGAAACATCTGTCTCTATTCCAGACCCTGATAGCTAGTTTGACAGTTGTCAGGCCGAAACATCTGCCTCTACTCCAGACCCTGATAGCTAGTTTGATAGTATTCAGACCGAAACATCTGCCTCTATTCCAGTCTCTGATAGCTAATTTGACAGTATTCAGACCGAAACATCTACCTCTATTCCAGTCTCTGATAGCTAATTTGACAGTATTCAGACCGAAACATCTGCGTCTATTCCAGTCTCTGATAGCTAATTTGATAGTTGTCAGACTGAAACATCTGCCTCTATTCCATCCCCTGATAGCTAATTTGATAGTTGTCAGATGAAACATCTGCGTCTATTCCAGTCTCTAATAGCTAGTTTGATAGTTGTCGGACTGAAACATCTGCCTCTACTCCAGCCTCTAATAGCTAGTTTGATAGTTGTCAGACTGAAAAATCTGCGTCTATTCCAGCCTC
>NW_008709095.1:28637-32517 GCF_000327385.1 Lottia gigantea
TGGTTAGACCTATGGTCAGTCCTAGGTTAGGGTAAGGCCTAGGGTAAGGCCTCGGGTAAGGCCTAGAGTAAGACCTAGGTTAAGACCTAGAGTTAGGCCTAGGTTAGGATAAGACCTACAGCAATACTTTTGTTAAACCCTACGTTAAGACCTAGCTTAAGGCATAGTGTTATACATAGTGTTAGGCTTAGGGTAAGACCTAGGCTAATGCCTAGGGAAGGACCTCGGTTAAGGCCTAGAGTATGATCTAGGTAAAGGCCTAGAATTAAGCCTAGAGTTAGTCAAAGGTTAGGGTAAGACCTAGGTTAAGACACTGGTTAAGGCCTAGAGTTTAACCTATAGTAAGGCTTAGGGTAAGACCTGTGTTATGGTCTACTGTAAACCTACGGCAAGGCCTATGTTTAGGTAAGACCTAGGGTAAGTACTAGGGTAAGACCTAGGGTAAGGCCTAGGGTAAGACCATGGTTAAGGCCTAGAGTTTAACCTAGATTTAGGCATAGGTTAGGGTAATACATTTGTTAAAGCCTAGGTTAAGACCTAGGTTAAGGCCTAGAGTTTAACCTAGAGTAAAGCTAAGGTTGGTACCTGGATTAAGACCTTGGGTAAGACCTAGGGTAAGACCTAGGTAAGGCCTAGGGTAAGACCTACAGGAATACCTAGAGTTCAATCTAGAGTAAGACCTAGGGTAAGACCTAGGTTATGGATTAGGGTTAGTCCTAATTCTACGGTTAAGACCTAGGTTAAAGCCTCGGGTAAGACCTAGGTTAAGACCTAAAGTAAAAGCTAGATTTAGTCCTAGATTAGGGTAAGACCTAAGGTAAGGACTAGGGTAAGATCTAGGTTGAGGCTTATGGTAAGACCTAGGTTAAAGCCTAGAGTTTAACATACAGTAAAGCTTAGGGTAATACCTAGGTTAAGGCCTAGGGTTTAGGTTAGGTTCAATTTTAATTTGACAACCACTCTCATCCTGGAATAGAAATTTTAACATAATGGCAAATTCTACCCTGATATAGAAATTGGAAACTTCTAACCACTGTATGATAATAGTTCATTCCTGAGAGTTCATTAAAATAGAGGTGTCTGAACAGATTTTATTTTGATCATGACAATCAGTCCAACCCGCTGCAGAGATGTGATGTCAAAACCAACGGCAGTCAACCCTTCTTATCCCGTGCTGTTGTTTCTCCACGCAATGAAATATTCACCAAGCTCCAAACTTGTAGTCTGAAAGACAACATCCCTCAAAACGAGATCAAATAGCTATCTCGAGCCACAATGAAGATCTTACAGAATGAATAGAACAGTGGCAGATATCTGTACTAAAGACCTATCTGTTCAGTGCTCTGCACCAGCGGAGAGAACACCTCACAATCACAACAACAACATCAAAAAAACCTGACTAAAAACAAATCCCAACTGAAAGTAAAATGCATTACTGAATAATCAAACCAGGCCGCACTAAAGAATTCATCTTTAAACAATTTAAAATTTGTTTAGATAACAAAAACATATTTATCAGCAAAATGAAATTATTTTTTTATTTTCTGCGAGTCTCATTCTATAATTGAACAGCTGATAGACCTGTTTTCCAACTGACCAACACTCTAGATTTCCTTACCAGACAAATTAGTTAAGCTGTAAATTCAACAGACGCGCAGTCTTGCGAATGGAACAATAAAACCTTTGCCCAGTGTGCTGCAGCGCTGTGCACGTTAAACATCCCCGCGACAATTCCATCTCAAACAAAATTGAAGGCAGCTGCAGAAATGTGAGACGTAAAGTCTCCATTCATTTCATTTCTGAATTCTGCAAATCATAGCTAAACCGAAAATTTATACAAACGCAAACCAGACAGTGAAAACCACGGCAGTGTCTTCTCTCATTTTCTACACACCACAGAAATGTTGATCAAGACATAAAAAAAAAGAAAAGAGGCCCAAGAATTATGCTCCTTATATTTAGTAAAAAAAATTGGAAAAAAACAAAAAATGGCAACAGAATGAATTAAAAAAAAAAAATAATTAAGCCTACGTCTTCCTTTAAAAAAGTGCCTCATTCCCCACAAAATGAAACAGTGGTTTAGGGATGTGTGTAATCTTATTTGCCAGTCAGGTTTGACTTAGTTGTTGCTTATATCAAACATATTTTTAAACACATCAAGACACCACACTTTGACAGTGACTCTGGCACACTTTACGCTTGTTCAGTTGAACAATGGACAGCTTTTCAATCTAGTTTCATGTAAAAAGATCTCAATTTGTGCAAGATTTATTAGTTTTCTCTTTATTTAGCAAAATAGAGTAAAACAAGTCAATTGGTGTGTTATTTGTAGTCTGCAGCCGGATTAGTATGGACTGAGTTGTCTTTTACTGTTACTAGCTCTCAGATTTAAGAGTCAATAAAGGTAGTTTAACGTCATTTCGCCCCTTTTGCCACTTCGCCAAGGGGTCTCATGAACAAATTTTGCGATTGCAAAAATGGCTGGTTGTTCAAACTACCTCTTCGTCTGGTACAAACCGTCTAAATGCCGTCTCAGAGTCGTTCCAAGACAAGTTTATTAACCAGGGACGAAATTACACTGGGGCGGTTTGGCCTCTTAAAATTTACGTTGTATGACAATCGAGACTTCATCGTGTACTAAGCTTTGATAGTGTGACAATCAAGACTAGTGTCTACTTTCGATTGCCAACAAACATGGTGGACAAATTAAAGGCTATTCTTTATAATTTTTGGTGTTGATTCTTGAGGGGGTACTTTGAGATGTGTCTCCATTGCTTCAGTATGAGATGCCAGCGCATTGGGAGGTTTTAACGAGACTAAATGTGAGGAAGTTCTCACCACTCTGTTAGTACTACCCTACAGTCCAACCCGCTGCAGATATGTGATGTCAAAACCAACGGCAGTCAACCCTTCTCATACCGTGCTGTTGTTTCTCCACGCAATGAAATATTCACCAAGCTCCAAACTTGTAGTCTGAAAGACAACATCCCTTCAAAGCCAGATCAAATAGCTATCTCGAGCCACGATGATGATCTTACAGAGTGAATAGAACAGTGGCAGATATCTGTACTAAAGACCTATCTGTCCAGTGCTCTGCACCAGCTGAGATAACATTTCACAATCACAACCTATCGAAAGAAAAGTACACCACATGGTATATGGGTGTGGATGTTATTAGAGTAAGTTGAACACAGAACACTGCATGGCAAAATTTACATGGAGTAGTCTATTAGAAGCCTGTAGTTTAGGAGTGATGGGTTGGGTTATTCTATTATTTAAAATAAGGCAATACTATGATACCCATCAATTACTCTATCACAGTAAATGACAAGAGATTAGCATGGCAAAGATGTCGTAGGAACGCACACACGTAATTCTCCAAGCGAATGAGTGATTTCAAGACGCCCAGCTCTGCTAACATGTGAATGACTGACTACAATCTTCTCTGTGCTGCTCTGCTTGTAGTGTGAATTAACCCTAACTCCATTTATCCAGCAGATTCCATCTGTTCTCAAGTTCAAGAGAAGAGGTTATGATTCTATTGCTGAAAGTCTTATCAAACCTCTGCTGGTCATTTTTGACAGATGAAATAAGCTGGATTACCATATGTTACGTCTTTTTTTCTTGGTAAATTCATCGTGTCATATAAAAATTTAGCCAAGCAGTTTAATTTCTGCTCTAGCTGACAACTGTCAAAAATAACCTATAAGAGACTAGATAAGAGTCTGTAAGTTTAGGGATTTTTCTGCGTGTTACATGCCTTTGTTTGCGGCTAACAACGTAACAGCTCAGCTAAAAACAGGACAGGAGATCCTGGAATAATGTTGACAGCCCAGAAAACTGTCGTAGAAGTTCTTGAATAAGTTATGACTCATAATTA
>NW_008709095.1:37244-39055 GCF_000327385.1 Lottia gigantea
GTCCACATAGTAAATAGAAATAAATGATTTCTCTGTGTATTCATTCTGTCTTCAATATATCATTCTGCTGATATTTTCACCTCCCTCAAGTCTCAAAATAATATATATTTAGCAAAAATGAGAAATTCACTCATTTCCATTCAAAACTCTCAATATGAAAGGCGACAGAAAACGAAAAAGTTCACATTTTTTACCTGGTTATGTAAAGAAAGTTAGTGAGGTGACACAAACTGACTACGACTATGATCTTCCATCTACCTCTGCAGTGTATGAAGACCAAGAATTGAGCTATGTGAATATTGAACTAGACTCTCCAGGTAGTCACAGGGTTTTACGACCAAGGCCTGAAAAAAAAGAAAGCAGTTTTGATCAAAATGAAATCTCAGGCAACAGGATAATCAATGTGGAAAAAATGGTAGAAATGTGGAACATAGCCATTCAGACTCATGCAGACGAAGAGGCCGAGGTGTGTGCAGTACCACAATTTAAGATCAACACAGAAGAAAAATGGGGAATCGGATGGAAATATTCACTGAAATGCCTCAATTGTGGATACATCTCTCCTGTGGTAAAATTATACAAGGAAATCACGACTGGCAAAAGAGGTAGGAAAGCGGCTGCAGTAAACATCAACTTACAAGCTGGATTGCTAGACATGCCTTTAGGCAATTCAAGGACTAGGCTTCTACTGGCAGATTTAGACATTCCCCCACCAGCTGAAAGTGGTATGTCCATGTTATCCAGTTATGTGAGTTCAAAGACAACTGACTTGAACAATGAAAGCATGAGAACTAAGGTGGAAGAGGTGAACAATGAAAGCATGAGAACTAAGGTGGAAGAGGTGAACAATGAAAGCATGAGAACTAAGGTGGAAGAGGTGAAAAATGAAAGCATGAGAACTAAGGTGGAAGAGGTGAAAAATGTCAATAGACGAAGAGGTGCCTCCAACCCTAACGTGATAAATGTGGCTTTGGATGGCCGGTACAATTGTCTGACCATAGGACACAGCAAGAAAACCGGACAAGGAGCATCCCAATCAATCGGCATTGCTTGTGAGACAAACACAGATAAGAAATATATCATAAGTGCTGTGTTGCAAAATAAACTTTGTTGGACTGGAGCGTGGCTAAGAAACACAGGCATTACTGTCAACTGTCCAGGACACGAGGGATGCACAGCAAATCTGACAAGACATGCACCTTTATCTGAGAGAGAAATGGGGAGAATAATTGGTGAAGATTTATCTATTCAAGGGGTGCTCATCAAGTTTGCCACAACAGACGGAGATTCAACGTCAGCTACCAGAATTGAAGAGGCAATGTGAACTTTACATCCTATGTGGAAAGTTGAAAGACTAGCTGACCCAGCCCATCTTAGTGCATCTCAGTTTCGCCAATGTTTTAAGGCTAATTTTAGCGACGGAATATTCAGAGGCAAAACAAAAGTTGAAAAAACAAATCAAAAGAAAACTTTGAGCCAGGACATAAAATCTAGGTGTAGCCTTGTGATCAAAGAGATGTACTCTACTTACTGTGGAGATGTGGACAAACTGAAAAAACAGCTACCGAAAATACTACAAGCAACTGTTATGTGCTACGATGGAGACTGTTCCAAGTGCCGTTCCAACTCTGTGGTCTGTAGTGGCGGTCACAGCAACAACTGGTGGAATCGATCCATGTTTCTGGCTTCAAACAACTTAACGAGCCTGGAAATGAATGACAATGATAAGTTTCTGTTAAATGAACTTTTAAAAATAAGATTAAGTGAGGAAGCCATTGACAAAACCCGTTATAAGACTGCCCTCAAAAAGG
>NW_008709095.1:39105-40476 GCF_000327385.1 Lottia gigantea
AATGACATTGACCTACAAAATAAAAATAAAAAGAAGCCATAGAGAATTGTAGCCTGTAGTAGGTGGATCAATTTGCGTAAAAGAGGGGGATTACTTTGTTTCGGAAAAGGGGGGAAGGGAATACTTTATTTCCCCTAAAAAAGAGGTCTTATTGTACCACCACTGGTCAATCCGTTACGTTTTGCTGCCACCAGATAGTTCTTTTGTGTGATAATCAACCAATATAAAGGCCGATTTTTTTCCGATTTTTTAACTTCAGCTAGATTTTTTAACTTCAGCTCGGGTTTTTCTTTGCTTGAGTGTAGCTAGCTTTAAAGATTTCAAAGTTTCTCCTATGAGTTGTGAAAGCCACACAAATCTGACAAAGATAAAACATGAAACTTATACCCTGATTTACTTCACAACATCTGATAATTATCTTGACAGTTGTCAGATCGAAACATCTGCGTCTATTCCAGTCTCTGATAGTTATCTTGACAGTTGTCAGACTGAAACATCTGCCTCTAATCCAGTCTCTGATAGTTATCTTGACAGTTGTCAAACTGAAACATCTGCCTCTATTCCAGTCTCTAATAGCTAGTTTGATAGTTGTCAGACTGAAACATCTGCCTCTAATCCAGTCTCTGATAGCTAGTTTGACAGTTGTCAGACTGAAACATCTGCCACTACTCCAGACCCTGATAGCTAGTTTGATAGTTGTCAGACTGAAACATCTGCCTCTATTCCAGCCTCTGATAGCTAGTTTGACAGTTGTCAGACTGAAACATCTGCGTCTATTCCAGTCTCTGATAGCTAGTTTGACAGTTGTCAGACTGAAACATCTGCCTCTATTCCAGTCTCTGATAGCTAGTTTGATAGTTGTCAGACCGAAACATCTGCGTCTATTCCAGTCTCTGATAGTTATCTTGACAGTTGTCAGACTGAAACATCTGCCTCTATTCCAGCCTCTGATAGTTATCTTGACAGTTGTCAGACTGAAACATCTGCGTCTATTCCAGTCTCTGATAGTTATCTTGACAGTTGTCAGACTGAAACATCTGCCTCTATTCCAGTCTCTGATAGTTATCTTGACAGTTGTCAGACTGAAACATCTGCCTCTATTCCAGCCTCTGATAGTTATCTTGACAGTTGTCAGACTGAAACATCTGCGTCTATTCCAGTCTTTGATAGTTATCTTGACAGTTGTCAGACTGAAACATCTGCCTCTATTCCAGTCTCTGATAGTTATCTTGACAGTTGTCAGACTGAAACATCTGCCTGTATTCCAGTCTCTAATATCTAGTTTGATAGTTGTCAGACTGAAACATCTGCGTCTATTCCAGTCTCTGATAGTTATCTTGACAGTTGTCAGACTGAAACATCTGCGTCTAT
>NW_008709095.1:40526-41758 GCF_000327385.1 Lottia gigantea
TCTTTTATACTACAACTCTACAATCTGGCAACAGAACTGTCAAAGCCAGCACTAAACTAACCCTAACCCTAACCCCCCCCCCCCCTCACTCGTTTTGGCATTACAAAATATTCATAAACATGAAAGCCAATCTATGCACATTCATGGTCTTTCTTCTATGACTGATGGGACATTGAATAGATATTACCCCATACTTCCCATTTGATGACAAAAATTAAGCCCCCTGCCATATCCTGCAAGAGGAATTTATAGCCAAAAAAGATGAATTTTGCAGCCTGGCACTAATGCATGTGTTAAAGGCATCCATTTTGTGTGAAAACATGTGAAGAAAAAAAAATAATTACAATTTTGATACATTGCTGCAAAGTTGACAGGTCGAAATTTGGCTGAAATGGCGTTTTTCAATAAAAGTGGCCAAAATTCAAATTTTGGACAAAAAAATATGCAAATGAAGCCATAAAAAGTAATTTAGTCTTTATTCTACCTATTCTGAAAATNTCATACAAAATCATTCACAACTTTTTGAAAAATATCAATTTTAAAAAATAAATGACCTTACCAGACAGGACTCACTCCACTAATTCATTTGCCATCTCTTCCCATGTTAAAACACGAAATTCAACCTTCTATAACTTTTTCCAGAAATCTCGTTGAAAGCTTTCCAATATGTCGAATGAAAGCCTGACCAATTCTCAATGTCTCCTAAAAAATTCATTATATGATGACCATGAAAATTTTGAGCTACTAAAATTGAAAGTAGACTACTACCGGTTATACTCATCCGCTAGAGTTTGGCACTTCACAAAACGACTATTTTTAGAATTAGCCTTCCGCCTTTAAGTCTCTCATCATCTCACCAAATCTGAAAGATAATGCAATTTCAGACATCAAATTCCAAATCTAGACCAAATTTTACCCAAAAATAGGCAGGCAAAAACCCCAAAAGGGAGAGAGAAAGAAGATTTCTAAAAATAGCCTGGACTACATTCCTATACAATCATTTGCATAAAATGTTTTAGTGGAGTGAGTCCTATATATGTAGCTAATTTTTTTTTCTTGCTTTAATTTGTTCTATAACATCTGTGGAACAACCTGACCCAAAATTATGCAAATAAACCTAAAAGTAAACCAGTGGTAGTGTTTTTACTTTTGCCCCCTCTTTCCTATAATAAGCTATATATGCACTGTATAAGCTTGTATACGTACAATTCTGAATTGGTCAGAACTTTTTA
>NW_008709095.1:41808-43533 GCF_000327385.1 Lottia gigantea
GCCTCTAATAGCTAGTTTGATAGTTGTCAGACTGAAACATCTGCCACTATTCCAGCCTCTGATAGCTAGTTTGATAGTTTTCAGACTGAAACATCTGCCTCTATTCCAGCCTCTGATAGCTAGTTTGATAGTTGTCAGACTGAAACATCTGCCTCTATTCCAGCCTCTAATAGCTAGTTTGATAGTTGTCAGACTGAAACATCTGCCTCTACTCTAGCCTCTGATAGCTAGTTTGATAGTTGTCAGACTGAAACATCTGCCACTACTCCAGCCTCTAATAGCTAGTTTGATAGTTGTCAGACTGAAACATCTGCCTCTATTCCAGCCTCTGATAGCTAGTTTGATAGTTGTCAGACTGAAACATCTGCCTCTATTCCAGCCTCTAATAGCTAGTTTGATAGTTGTCAGACTGAAACATCTGCCTCTACTCTAGCCTCTGATAGCTAGTTTGATAGTTGTCAGACTGAAACATCTGCCACTACTCCAGCCTCTAATAGCTAGTTTGATAGTTGTCAGACTGAAACATCTGCCTCTATTCCAGCCTCTAATAGCTAGTTTGACAGTTGTCAGACTGAAACATCTGCCTCTATTCCAGCCTCTGATAGCTAGTTTGATAGTTGTCAGACTGAAACATCTGCCTCTATTCCAGTCTCTGATAGCTAATTTGATAGTTGTCAGACCGAAACATCTGTCTCTATTCCAGTCTCTAATAGCTAGTTTGATAGTTGTCAGACTGAAACATCTACCTCTATTCCAGCCTCTAATAGCTAGTTTGATAGTTGTCAGACTGAAACATCTGCCTCTATTCCAGTCTCTGATAGCTAATTTGACAGTATTCAGACCGAAACATCTGCCTCTATTCCAGTCTCTGATAGCTAATTTGACAGTATTCAGACCGAAACATCTGCCTCTATTCCAGTCTCTGATAGCTAGTTTGATAGTTCTCAGACTGAAACATCTGCCTCTAATCCAGCATCTGATAGCTAGTTTGATAGTTCTCAGACTGAAAAATCTGCCTCTATTCCAACCTCTGACAGCTAGTTTGATAGTTGTCAGACTGAAACATCTGTCTCTATTCCAGACCCTGATAGCTAATTTGACAGTATTCAGACCGAAACATCTGCCTCTATTCCAGACCCTGATAGCTAGTTTGAAAGTTGTCAGGCCGAAACATCTGTCTCTATTCCAGCCTCTGTTAGCTAGTTTGACAGTTGTCAGACTGAAACATCTGCCTCTACTCCAGACCCTGATAGCTAGTTTGATAGTTGTCAGACGGAAACATCTGCCTCTACTCCATCCTCTGATAGCTAGTTTGACAGTTGTCAGACCGAAACATCTGCCTCTATTCCAGCCCCTGATAGTTAGTTTGATAGTTGTCAAACTGAAACATCTGCCTATATTCCATCCCCTGATAGCTAGTTTGATAGTTGTCAAACTGAAACATCTGCCTCTATTCCAGTCCCTGATAGCTAGTTTGACAGTTGTCAGACTGCAACATCTGCCTCTATTCCAGCCTCTGATAGTTAGTTTGACAGTTGTCAAACTGAAACATCTGCCTCTATTCCAGCCCCTGATAGTTACTTTGATAGTTGTCAAACTGAAACATCTGCCTCTATTCCATCCCCTGATAGCTAGTTTGATAGTTGTCAAACTGAAACATCTGCCTCTTTTCCAGCCCCTGATAGTTAGTTTGACAGTAGTCAAACTGAAACATCTGCCTCTATT
>NW_008709095.1:48778-51271 GCF_000327385.1 Lottia gigantea
ATCCCGTGCTGTTGTTTCTCCACGCAATGAAATATTCACCAAGCTCCAAACTTGTAGTCTGAAAGACAACATCCCTCAAAACGAGATCAAATAGCTATCTCGAGCCACAATGAAGATCTTACAGAATGAATAGAACAGTGGCAGATATCTGTACTAAAGACCTATCTGTTCAGTGCTCTGCACCAGCTGAGATAACATTTCACAATCACAACCTATCGAAAGAAAAGTACACCACATGGTATATGGGTGTGGATGTTATTAGAGTAAGTTGAACACAGAACAGTGCATGGCAATATTTACATGGAGTAGTCTATTAGAAGCCTGTAGTTTAGGAGTGATAGATTGGGTTATTCTATTATTTAAAATAAGGCAATACTATGATACCCATCAATTACTCTATCAAAGTAAATGACAAGAGATTAGCATGGCAAAGATGTCGTAGGAACGCACACACGTAATTCTCCAAGCGAATGAGTGATTTCAAGACGCCCAGCTCTGCTAACATGTGAATGACTGACTACAATCTTCTCTGTGCTGCTCTGCTTGTAGTGTGAATAAACCCTAACTCCATTTATCCAGCAGATTCCATCTGTTCTCAAGTTCAAGAGAAGAGGTTATGATTCTATTGCTGAAAGTCTTATCAAACCTCTGCTGGTCATTTTTGACAGATGAAATAAGCTGGATTACCATATGTTACGTCTTTTTTCTTGGTAAATTCATCGTGTCATATAAAAATTTAGCCAAGCAGTTTAATTTCTGCTCTAGCTGACAACTGTCAAAAATAACCTATAAGAGACTAGATAAGAGTCTGTAAGTTTAGGGATTTTTCTGCGTGTTACATGCCTTTGTTTGCGGCTAACAACGTAACAGCTCAGCTAAAAACAGGACAGGAGATCCTGGAATAATGTTGACAGCCCAGAAAACTGTCGTAGAAGTTCTTGAATAAGTTATGACTCATAATTAGTTTGAAACTGTCATTGAGTTTCTATCATAAAAACAGCTCCTGAATGTTTTTTGACAGTTAAAATAAAAAATTCAGGAGATGTATCTTATACTTGAATCTCAATGATAGTTTGGAGAAAAAATTATGACCCATTTGAAGAAAATCAAGATGTGATAATTTTAGCTAAACATTTATTCATAAAAAAACAAAAATATCATCTTTAAAAAATTATTTGGATTACAGAAAAATGTTTATTAAAAACAACATGGCGAACAGAGTCTTGAAATTTATTGATTACAAATAACATAAAAACCTCACAGATATTACAGGCTATTCATATTTCCCAAACCCTGAAAGAAAATACAATTTCAAATATTGAAATCCTAATTTAGATCAAAACATAGTCCACATATAGGCATAACAAATATCAATAGAAATAGCTTAGGTACATTCATACCAAATCAAACACTATGGAAATAATTTTTTTTCTACTTTTGCATGGAAGCTTAAAAATATTTTATTGTTTCAATTTAGATTGCAATGTATCTGGAATATCCTGTTCAAATATTATACAAACATATTCATTTATAAGCGAGTGAGAGCTGTTTTTCTTTTATACTAATTTCATCAGAACTTCAGGATACAATATAATGACACGTAAAATTCTAAATCAACTATAACTTTCTTATTTTTCCATAGAAATTAGTTCTGTAAGAAGTTTAAAGATTGTCATTCTAATAAAAACCTGGAAAACAGAAAAAATTCAGAATAAACAAATTTGGTACCTGACTAATGTTATACTTTGTTGACATCTTCTTTCTAACTCTTTTTACTGAAATCTTCTTAAATAATTGTCAAATAAATTAAAAATATTTATTCAAAAGCGAGTGAGAGCTGTTTTACTATTACACTCATTTTTTCAAAATGGCTATACAGGATAAAATATAATAACGCGCAAAATTCTAAATGAACTATAACTTTCTTATTTCTTTTTCAAAACTAGGTCTGTAAAAAGTCTTAAGTTTGTTATTCTTATAAAAACCTGGAAAGCAGAACAAATTCAAAACAAATAAATTTGTTACCTGACTAAAGTTCTACTTTGTTGCCATCTTGTGTTTTTACTGAAATCTTCTCAATTAATGATCTGGTCAAATAACGTAAAAACCAAGATCTGAAAGAAATCACAAATTATTTTATTGTTTCAATTTGGATTGCAATGTATCTGGAATATCCTGTCCAAATATTATACAAATATATTTATCTATAAGCGAGTGACAGCTATTTTACTTTTATACTAATTTCATCAGAACTTCAGGATACAATATAATGACACGTAAAATTCTAAATCAACTATAACTTTCTTATTTTTCTATAGAAACTGGTTCTGTACAAAGTTTAAAGATTGTCATTCTGACAAGAACCTGGAAAGCAGAAAAAATGCAGAACAACCAAATTTTTTACCTGACTAAAGTTGTATTTGTTGACGCTTTGTTACTAACTGTTTTTACTGATATCTTCAAAATAATCACTTTGTCGAGAAACACAAAAAC
>NW_008709095.1:66336-67171 GCF_000327385.1 Lottia gigantea
TGTTCCATAGAGATTATGAAACAAGACCAGAAGTTAAGAGAAGAAAGCTTCTCGCTCGAGGAAGAAATATCCATGAATTTGCAAAATATAAAAAATTCAATTCAACTGACAGTGGGTACAGAAAAGGACAATTAGACAAAATTTTACCTAGTGCTTTGCAGCAGTTGGATGATGATCATTCTTATTCACATTCGAAATGATATTTAAATGTATAATTTGCCTTGAAATGAAAAAAGAAAAGAAAATTCAGTCTTTTTCATAATAACGTGTTCTCTTTTATACTACAACTCTACAATCTGGCAACAGAACTGTCAAAGCCAGCACTAAACTAACCCTAACCCTAACCCTAATTTTCAGACATCAAATTCCAAATCTAGACCAAATTTTACCCAAAAATAGGCAGGCAAAAACCCCAAAAGGGAGAGAGAAAGAAGATTTCTAAAAATAGCCTGGACTACATTCCTATACAACCATTTGCATAAAATGTTTTAGTGGAGTGAGTCCTATATATGTAGCTAATTTTTTTTTCTTGCTTTAATTTGTTCTATAACATCTGTGGAACAACCTGACCCAAAATTATGCAAATAAACCTAAAAGTAAACCAGTGGTAGTGTTTTTACTTTTGCCCCCTCTTTCCTATAATAAGCTATATATGCACTGTATAAGCTTGTATACATACAATTCTGAATTGGTCAGAACTTTTTTATTTATGAAGATAAGTCAATTCTGTAAAAAGATTAAGGAACGTTGACCAAAACCAAGCCTGAAAAACAAAAATTACACAGAATAAGGGTCAAATTTATTACGTCACATTTACTTCGCACATAATTCAGCC
>NW_008709095.1:67221-68181 GCF_000327385.1 Lottia gigantea
CTTAATTTAGATCAAAACATAGTCCACATATAGGCATAACAAATATCAATAGAAATAGCTTAGATACATTCATACCAAATCAAACACTATGGAAATAATTTTTTTTCTACTTTTGCATGGAAGCTTAAAAATATTTTATTGTTTCAATTTGGATTGCAATGTATCTGGAATATCCTGTTCAAAAATTATACAAACATATTCATTTATAAGCCTGTGAGAGCTGTTTTTCTTTTACACTAATTTCATCAGAACTTCAGGATACAATAAAATGACACGTAAAATTCTAAATCAACTATAACTTTCTTATTTTTCCATAGAAATTCGTTCTCTAAGAAGTTTAAACATTGTCATTCTAATAAAAACCTGGAAAAGAGAAAAAATTCAGAATAAACAAATTTGGTACCTGACTAATGTTATACTTTGTTGACATCTTCTTTCTAACTGTTCTTACTGAAATCTTCTTAAATAATTGTCAAATAAATTAAAAATTTAGATATTACAGGCTATTCATATTTTCCAAAACCCTGAAAGAAAATACAATTTCAAACATCAAAACTAAGTCCAAATATGGGCATAACAAATATAAATAGAAATAGCTTGAGGTAAATTCGTACCAAATAAAACACATCAGAAATAATTTTTTTTCTACTTTTGTTTTCAACCTTAAAATTATTTTATTGTTTCAATTTGCATTGCAATGTATCTGGAATATCCCATCCAAAAATTAAGCGCGTGAGAGCTATTTTACTATTACACTCATTATTTCAAAATGGCTATACAGGATAAAATATAATAACGCGCAAAATTCTAAATGAACTATAACTTTCTTATTTCTTTTTCAAAACTAGGTCTGTAAAAAGTCTTAAGTTTGTTATTCTTATAAAAACCTGGAAAGCAGAAAAAATTCAAAACAAATAAATTCATTACCTGACTAAAGTTGTACTTTGTTGCCATCTTGTG
>NW_008709095.1:74858-76059 GCF_000327385.1 Lottia gigantea
ACCAAATTTTACCCAAAAATAGGCAGGCAAAAACCCCAAAAGGGAGAGAGCAAATAAAATTATTTTTTTATTTTCTGGACTACATTCCTATACAATCATTTGCATAAAATGTTTTAGTGGAGTGAGTCCATATCAAAATTTTTTGTGATGGTTGATTAAAGTTCGACGCATGAAGCCTGACTTTTGAAGGAGGATTGAATTGTCTCCTATTCTTTCTATGGTCGAAATCACCGTTTAACCCTTTCCAAATCTTGAAAAGAGACTAATAGAGCCTACCGTTTGGACAATTTCTTTGATTCTTTTAAATAAAAACCACCACAATGTCTTTTCAAAAACAAAAACATACTTAACAGCAAAATAAAATTATTTTTTTATTTTCTGCGAGTCTCATTCTATAATTGAACAGCTGATAGACATGTTTTCCAACTGACCAACACTTCCTTACTAGACAAATAAGTCGAGCTGTAAATTCAGCAGGCGCGCAGTCTTCCGAATGGAACTTGCAGAAAATAAAAAATAATTCTATTTTGCTGACAAATATGTTTTTGTTATCTAAATAAATTTCAAATTGTTTAAAGATGAATTCTTTAGTGCGGCCTGGTTTGATTATTCAGTAATGCAGTTTGGATTTGTTTTTAGTCATGTTTTTTTTTTTTTTTTTTTTTGTGATTGTGAGGTGTTTTCTCCGCTGGTGCAGATGGTACGCCATCAAGAATCAACACCAAAAATAATAAAGAATAGCCTTTAATTTGCTTATTTTCACAATTTAATGAATGTAAACAACGAATTTCAAGACGGTGTCCGCCATGTTTGTTGGCAATCGAAAGTAGACACTAGTCTTGATTGTCACACTATCAAAGTTTAGTACACGATCAAGTCTCGATTGTCATACAACGTAAATTTTAAGAGGTCAAACCGCCCCAATGTCATTTCGTCCCTGGTAAATAAATTTGTCTTGAAACGACTCTAAGACGGCATTTAGACGGTTTGTACCATACAAAGAGGTAGTTTGAACAACCGACCATGTTTGCAAACGCAAATGATGAAAGGATTCGCAAGTTTTATTAATTTGTTCATTAGACCCAGTGGCGAAGTGGCAAAGGGGGCGAAATGACGTTAAACTACCTTTATTGAATTTAATTCATTCTGTTGCCATTTTTTGTTTTTTTCAAAATTTTTTTCTAAATATAAGGAACATAAT
>NW_008709095.1:76109-77027 GCF_000327385.1 Lottia gigantea
TGCCTCCAACCCTAACGTGATAAATGTGGCTTTGGATGGCCGGTACAATTGTCTGACCATAGGACACAGCAAGAAACCCGGACAAGGAGCATCCCAATCAATCGGCATTGCTTGTGAGACAAACACAGATAAGAAATATATCATAAGTGCTGTGTTGCAAAATAAACTTTGTTGGACTGGAGCGTGGCTAAGAAACACAGGCATTACTGTCAACTGTCCAGGACACGAGGGATGCACAGCAAATCTGACAAGACGTGCACCTTTATCTGAGAGAGAAATGGGTAGAATAATTGGTGAAGATTTATCTATTCAAGGGGTGCTCATCAAGTTTGCCACAACAGACGGAGATTCAACGTCAGCTACCGGAATTGAAGAGGCAATGTGAACTTTACATCCTATGTGGAAAGTTGAAAGACTAGCTGACCCAGCCCATCTTAGTTCATCTCAGTTTCGCCAATGTTTTAAGGCTAATTTTAGCGACGGAATGTTCAGAGGCAAAACAAAAGTTGAAAAAACAAATCAAAAGAAAACTTTGAGCCAGGACATAAAATCTAGGTGTAGCCTTGTGATCAAAGAGATGTACTCTACTTACTGCGGAGATGTGGACAAACTGAAAAAACAGCTACCGAAAATACTACAAGCAACTGTTATGTGCTACGATGGAGACTGTTCCAAGTGCCGTTCCAACTCTGTGGTCTGTAGTGGCGGTCACAGCAACAACTGGTGGAATCGATCCATGTTTCTGGCTTCAAACAACTTAACGAGCCTGGAAATGAATGACAATGATAAGTTTCTGTTAAATGAACTTTTAAAAATAAGATTAAGTGAGGAAGCCATTGACAAAACCCGTTATAAGACTGACACTCAAAAATGTGAGTCAATAAATCGATCCATAAACATTTCGCTTCCAAAGAGTTC
>NW_008709096.1:0-2373 GCF_000327385.1 Lottia gigantea
AGGTATGCTGGTTTCTTATCAAAACAGATTTGTAGCAGTGCATACTTTCCTTTCCATTTGATAAATTTGAAGTCATGCGTAATAGAACTGGAGTTTACAACTTGGCATCCTATCTAGAGAGTCCACATAGCTATTTATTTTAGTATATTTGAAACAATAAACACTGGTTGTGCACAACATATATTCCTTGATGGTTTTCCAAATTTTATATTGAACAAATTTGATTGAAAATTGAGTTGAATTTGTCTCAGATTTAAATGAAATTTTGTCTCAGATTTAAATGAAATTTTGTCCCAAATTTAAATGAAATTTTGTCCCAATTCTACTGAAATTTTGTCCCTAATTTAATGAAATTTTGTCCCAAATTTAAATGAAAATTTTGTCCCAAATTTAAATGTAAATTTTGTCCCAAATTTAAATGAAATTTTGTCCCAAATTTAAATGAAAATTTTCTCCAAAATTAAAAGAAATTTTGTCTCAGATTTAACTGAATTTTGTCCCAAATTTAAATGAAATTTTGTCCCAAATTTAAATGAAATTTTGTCCCAAATTTAAATGAATTTTGTCCCAAAGTTTACAGTAAATTTTCAGTAAAATGAAATTCACAATTCTATCAGGTAAAACTGAATTTTGTCCCAAATTTAAATGAAATTTTGTCCCAAATTTAAATGAAATTTTGTCCCAAAGTTTACAGTAAATTTTCAGTAAAATGAAATTCACAATTCTATCAGGTAAAAAAAACATTGGCCCAAAACTGTTGCCTGAAATTCAGTAAGAATATAGAAATAGTATGGCATCTCTTGGAACCGAAGCCAGATTTACAGGAATATACATCTTAAATCATTGAGTGCAAGTAAGTTGAAAGAATTATGGCTTCAGGAATCGTAACCCCATAATTCCTGCGAATTTCTGATCTTTTATACCGCCTTAATGTCATTTGGTGCTAGTTTGGGTAAAAATAGAATTCTGAATTATGTCCGCCTAAAAAAAAAGGGGAGCTTTACTCCTGTTGAACTATAGTAAACAGGTGAAATTTCCCTCATTGCACACTGCATAGCTTGTTCATCTTGAGAAAAGAAGGGTGTAAAGTTCCATTTCATTTCCAGTGAAGTTGATTCCATCAGAAGGCAACAGGCTTGCTATCAGTTGTGGTTTCTTTAGACTAACTCATGGGTCATTTAGTTTCTATGATACAAAGTTAATGAGGCCCTTCATTCTATTAGAAAAGGCACACATGCAACACTATCTTCAGGGATGTTGATTGGACTGAAATTACCAGTCGTGGAGCTCTAAGACTACTGATTTGGCTAACCAGTTATGTCTGACTAGAGCTCTAGACTGTTGATTTGGCTGTTTTTACCAGACATGTTTGACTTGATCTATTGATTTGGTTGTATTTACCAGTCATGTCTGACTAAGACTGTATTTACCTGTCATGTCTGACTTAGGCCAAATTAACCAGTCATGTCTGACAAGGGGCTCCAGGCTTAAAATTTAACTGTATTTAATCTTAATTATTTTCCTGAACACCTGAGGCAACTCTACTCTTGAGTTTATCAACTTGAGATATCATCTGTTTGGGTCATTTATTTCTGATGATGCCAAGTTAATGAGGCTGGTAATTTTACCGGAAAGATAAGCAACATTCAAAATTATTCTGAGATTTTATTTGACCAGTTTAAAGGGGGGCATCCAGTTTTAAAAACACATACTCTATTATTTAGTTCTCAATAACATTTCATTTGATGCTATTGGGTCAAAATTCCACAGTGACAGAACATGAGTTAAAGAAAATTACAGTCAGATCATGGATGGAGAGTAAAGTCATCCATAGATAAAACATGAAACAAAACGGTAAAAATTACACAGAACACAATTGAAGAAAAATCCTGTGAGATCATGGATGAGAAGTGTAACCCACAGAAAAACATGAAACATCTAGATCTGCATTTTAATCAGTAAGCTTTAACAAATTTATGACAACTTGGGTCTAAATTCAACAGAACACGGTTCAATGAAGAAACCAGTTAGATCATGGATGGTAAGTGAAGTCACCCATAGAAGAAAAAATGAAACGAATAGCGAGATCTGCAGTATATTAATTTAATAGATTGATCTCAATATTAGGAATATTTTTGACGGAAATTTGTTTGTAAGTTACACATGTTTATAACCTTGACAAATTCATTATTACTAACAATCTGTGAAATTAGGATTCTTAGCTCTGCTCCCTCTAGAGATAATCCAAATAGCTTGGCATGTTTATTTGGTTAAGGTATCTCTTTCAGAGAGTCCACATGGTTAATAATGTTTATTTGTTGTTTTATTACATGCCAATAGACTGATGGCTTTGCCTGTGGGGTCAAGACTGTC
>NW_008709096.1:9170-10232 GCF_000327385.1 Lottia gigantea
CAAACTGCTATTTCTGACACATTGTCAACCACCCACTTCTATTACTGCCTAATGAATTATTTAAATTCAATAGGGTGGGTTTAAATTACAGTGCTACAAACTTCTATTTTTGACACATTGTCAACCACCCACTTCTATTGCAGCCTAATGAATTTCTAGGGTGGGTTTCAATAACAATGCTACAAACACACCATCTCTGACAAGTTTTCAATTTTTATTGAAAGAAAGCTAAATCTACACTGAAATATTCTGCTTTGTGGGTGTATGTTTTTCAACCTTTTATATAATATGGTATTTTGTATATTTTCAGGTTAGATGGTAAAACAGCAAATTGGTGCCTGATGTATTCTGATGCTACCTGGGAAATTAGAATAAGTTTAAGCAAATTAAACTGTGTAGAACTTGAATAAGTGTTAGCCAATCAAATTGTATAAAAAAACAAAATAGATTAAGTGCTAGCCAATCAAATTGTATAAAAAACAAACTGGAATAAATGTTAATAAATCAAATTGTATCAAAAACCAACTGGATTTAGTGTAAGCCAATCAAATTGGGTTATGAATAAACTGGAACAAGTTTTAGCCTATGAAATTGCATTATGAAAAAACTGGAATAAATGTTGTTATCTCTCTAAAAAATTGCTCAAGGATAGCTCATTATCCCAGCTGTCTTTCAATCTCACTCTCTCTCATTATCTTTACTCCAGCTCTCTCATTATCTTTACTCCAGCTCTCTCATTATCTTTACCTCAGCTCTCTCTCATTATCCTTACCCCAGCTATCTCATTATCTTTACCTCAGCTCTCTCTCATTATCTTTACTCTAGCTCTCTCTCTCTCATTATCTTTACTCCAGCTCTCTCATTATCTTTACTCCAGCTCTCTCATTATCTTTACCTCAGCTCTCTCTCATTATCCTTACCCCAGCTATCTCATTATCTTTACCTCAGCTCTCTCTCATTATCTTTACTCTAGCTCTCTCTCTCTCATTATCTTTACTTCAGCTCTCTCATTATCTTTACTCCAGCTCTCTCATTATCTTTACCTCAGCTCTCTCTCATATC
>NW_008709097.1:0-1713 GCF_000327385.1 Lottia gigantea
ATGTACAAATATACTCAATATACATTGTAAGTAGTCTATCTGTAGGACATAGTTGTTAAAGCAGAATTACAGCTTATTTTATAAATCATTAATCAAGTATGAAAGAAGAGCTAAGAATCATCTGAAATTGTAACAATATGTTTAAAATCATACTACAATGAGTCTTTGGTCTGTGAGTCTCCATTAAATGTTTTGTTAGGATCCTCTATCAAGGGAGGTAACAACGATTAAGCATATTTGTTTAATCCAACTGTTTGTTTACATCCAAAACATATCGGCAACCCCCACATGGTTTGTCGTTAATATTTTATATTGTCTGTTTATGTTGTGACATTCATTAGTTCATTTTGATTCTTGTATCATTTTATTTATTGTCTTGTTGTCTTATTGTATAACAAATTAGCAAACCATCTAGACTTGTAGAATGTACATTATTTAAAGTGTTACATGTTTGCTAACCTGATATTAAATGGTTCTTAAAGATCAAGAAAATATCTTTAGATTTATAGAAATCGACAATAAACCAAGGTCTTAAGAGTCAAACTGTCAATGTCTTACAGCGTTTACTTTATTTCACACTGCAGGAAGTTGCGTTCGTCATTGACCTCAATAATCGCACAAAGAAGGCTGTTAACTCTATAATTATATAAATTGATGTATGCAGATTTTGTCTGTATTTGTAAAATTTTTGAATAAATTATATTGAAATAAAACAATCACAGCTTTTTTTTTGGAAAATGAGATATAATAAGGCCTGTATTTGGGCTTTAAACTGGCCAAGAGGGCGAGGTAATTGTGTGCAAGGTCCTGTTTTGAACAAATGTAAATAATAAGTATTTTAACCCTAATTTGCCACGACCACCTCAACTTTTTTGTCATAAGTTAATTCATATTTAAAATGTCTCGTTGTGTTCCGAATTCCAAGCTTCTACAGCAAATAGGTCATAAGATATGCATACACATAGCTCAAAGAAGCAAAAATATTGTAAAAAAACACCGAAATTTCACATTTGCTTTATATATCACTGGAAAGAGCGCAATGAGCAGATACAGAATCCACAAAAATTAATCCTCAAAGTTAATTAGGTCAGTAGCTAGAGAAGTCCAAATTTGCGCATTAGGCTATTTTTGGACAGCTCTAAAACCGGAAGAAGACATCAGAGTTCAAATATGAAAGCATCAACTGATGGCCAAGGTCAATGACCTTTAACCCAATAAAGGTCAAGGTCATCAAAGGTCAAGGTTAAAAAAAATTGAAAATTGTGAATTTCCAAAACCTGTTCCTTATTTTGAATTATGAAGCTGAACTAACTGACCTTCTAAGACAAAGTGCCTCTAAGGATGACGTAATTGTGAGCAAAGTTCCATTTTGAACAAATGTATTCTTTGCCGGGTTATGCCTCTGGTCAAAAATGTCAATTATCAGTAATTTAACCCGGATGTGCCACGCCCACCTCAATATTAAACCGGAAGTTGACATAGGACAGCAAATATAAAAGTATAAATAGATAGCCAATGCCAATGACGTTTGATCCTACAAAGGTCAAGGTCAACAAAGGTCAAGGTCAAAAATTGAAAATTTTGAATTTCCAAAACCTGTTCCTTTTTTTGAACTATGAAGCGGAAACAACCAAAATTCTAAGACAAAGGGGCTCAGAATATGAGGTAATTGTGTAAAAAGTTCCATTTTGAACAAATGTATACTTTGCGAGT
>NW_008709097.1:1841-3432 GCF_000327385.1 Lottia gigantea
CCAATGTTATGTTGTGTTTTAAATTTCAAGGTCAAAATCGAAAAATGAAAATATCCAAATATTAAAACCCGTTCCTTTTTTGGAACTATAAAGCTGAAACAACTGAGCTGTTGACACAAACTGGCCAAAAGGATGAGGTAATTGTGTGCAAAGTCTCTTTTTGAACAAACGCATCCTATGCGAGTTATGCATCAGCCCCAAAATGTAAACAATTAGTAATTCAACAAGGATGTGCCACGCCCACATAAGTTTTTTTTTGTCATAGGTGAATTCATATTCAAAGTGTCTAGTTATATTCCAAATATCAAGGTTCTACATCAAATAGATCATAACATATACATACACTAAGCTCAAAAAGTCGCAAATATTGTAAAAAAAAAAAAAACTCAAATTTGAAAAAATCACGAATTTTAATTTTGCTTTAAAAAAACGATTGTTATATATCTATTTAAAGTACACGAGAAGCACATTAGGAAACCGAAAAAATTAACCCTCTAGGTTAGTTAGGTCACGTGCTAGAGCAGTCCAAAGTTGCGAATATGGATGTTTTTGGACAGCTATAAAAGCGAAAGTAGACGTCAGAGGTCAAATATGAAAGCATAAACTAATAGATAACGTCAATGACCTTTGACCCAATAAAGGTCAAGGTCATCAAAGGTCAAGGTCAAAAAATGAAAATTTTGAATTTCCAAAACCTGTTCCTTTTTTTGAACTAAGAAGCGGAAACAACCGAACTTGTAAGACAAAGTGGCTCAATTCATGAGATAATTGTATGCAAAGTTCCATTTTGAACAAACGTATACTTTGCGAGTTATGCACCTGGCCAAAAATATCAATAATGAGTAATATTACCCGGATGTGCCACGCCCACCTTAAATTTTTTGAATAGGGTAATTGATATTTCAAATGTTATGTTGTGTTTCAAATTTCAAGCTTCTACATTATTCAAGTCAAAAGATATAGGTCAACAAATGTCAACAAAGGTCAAAATCGAAAAATGAAAATATCCAAATGTTAAGACCCGTTCCTTTTTTGGAACTATAAAGCTGAAACAACTGAGCTGTTAACACAAACTGGCCAAAAGGATGAGGTAATTGTGTGCAAAGTGCCTTTTTTAACAAACGTATCCTATGCGAGTTATGCCCCAGCCCCAAAATGTAAACAATTAGTAATTCAACCCGGATGTGCCACGCCCACCCCAATTTTTTTGCCATAGGTGAATTCATATTTAAAGTGTCTAGTTGTATTCCAAATATCAAGGTTCTCCATAAAATAGGTCATAAGATATACATACACCAAGATCAAAAAGACACAAATATGGTAAAACAAAACTCAAATTTGAAAAAATCACGAATTTCAATTTTGCTTTAAAAAAGCAATTGTTCTATATCTATGTAAACTGCATGAGAAGAACATTAGGAAACCGAAAAAATTAACCCTCTAGGTTAATTAGGTCACGTGTTAGAGCAGTCCAAAGTTGCGAATTTGGCTTTTTACGGATAGCTATAAAACCGGAAGTACATGTCTGGGGTCAAAGGTCAAAGTATCAAATGATAGCCAAGGTCAATGACCTTTAACCCTAAAAAGGTCC
>NW_008709098.1:0-1180 GCF_000327385.1 Lottia gigantea
GTAATAATAGTATTTGTGACATTTAGAGTACAAAAACGAGTAACACTTCAACTGATGGACTCTTTGCTAACAAATTCGCCCCGTCAACACTATAGCTGAATGTGATTCTAATGGTTCCTCTATTACTGGTTGTGCTCTACCTTCTTCTACGCCGAATGCGCACTATTTTCAACTTGACATCTAAACGTACCAATTCTGTCTTTTAACAATTCTGTACTGTACTAAGTAAAACCTTTCGTCAAATGGGTACTACCTACCTGTACTATGTAAAAGAAAAAATTCAACCAATTTGTAGCGACCCCTGATGTTTCTATCATGTGTAGATAACACTACCTTGTAAGTAAAAATATAACTTTGGAACGCCTGAAAAGGAAATGATTACTTTTTCAAATATGATCTCTAATAAACCTTTATCTGTCTGCATTATACCGTGTTGTATTTATCTATCCGAGTCGCAATCATACTGCATCTTATTTATCATCTTTCACGTAGGAGCCCAAAATATGTAGGTGGTATATCTATTGGTAATTCTTAAGTGTTGGTCTTGTGGATAAAGAAACTTAAGAATGGGTCAAAGGCTGTTACACGACCACTTTTAATATTTCAGTGTGCCTTTAAATGGCTGCTTGTCACTTACTATTTACTAAATTGAATAATTGCGACCCTACAGCGGGCAATGAGGGATTTTCATTTAACAAAACAGTGGAAATATCATAGGCTTGCTCTTCTTTCAATTTTTAGCTGTAAATGATACCTATGTATGCATTGGTTGTGGACAGCTCCGAGCGTGGCAACGAGAAATTATCTCTTGGATTTTGAACCTGTTGAAACTTCTAGCCTGTTAGTGTTCGGCCCCGTTGCTTTTAGTTTTATGCCTTCAATTTGTGAACAACCCGGTTTCCCCCTGTCAGTGATGCAGGTACGAGGGACTGACATGGAAAAAGCGTCTAGTCGTTCGGATGGGACAATAAACCGAGGCCCCGTGTGCTACAGGCTGTGCACGTTAAAGATCCCTCGACAGTTGGAAATCGAAAAAGAGCAGGCTAATGCCGCTGTCCTGGCAAAATTTCCCTCATTGCACCCTGCATGGCGTTGCCCGTCTTCATTAGCCCACATTGTGCAGAAAAGTAGGACGTAAAACTCCATTCATTTCATTTCATTTCATTTCATTTCATTTTCA
>NW_008709098.1:2505-3428 GCF_000327385.1 Lottia gigantea
GGCTGAGTGCACACGTGCATACATAGACCGAGATATCCGTCTCTATTTCAGACTCTGATAGCTATTAGGACAGATGTCAGCTACTCCAGCTGACAACTGTCAATATATCCACCACACGCTGGGATAGAGGCAGATGTTTCGGACAAGTGCATACATAACAAACCATTGCACGCAATTGGTCTCGTTCTGATTCTACTCGTCGTAGATTTAGGGAAACCGCTGACTGGTTGAAACGTTGCAGTGCATTTAATTGGTAAATTTAGACTGATAAAAGATTTTGGGGTACTCCGTTACAATATTATGGAGTATACAATTTCATATACCCTATATGTTAAATCCATTGGCTCAAAATTACGTACCATTAAAGATTGCAGTGATTACTAAATAGTTTTAGAAACACAGCATTGCTACTATTTTATTTTGTTGCTGACCGAAATAAACATCGTATAAACTACCACTATAAAATATTAATAGTATACTGTACAACATTCTGAATAATGACAATTTCAGACTTTCAAATCACAAAAAAAAAAAAAAAAACATTGCCATAAAAATGTTTGTTTGAGGTCTTAGGCTGTAGATGTATACTCTCACCATTAAATCAACTGAATATAGATGAGAGAAGAAATATTAACTTTATGTTAGTTTGAAATATTTAGAAATAATCACGGTTACTTACCTCGGTGGCATAAATCTTAAGGAAAACAATTGTTAAAATCTAACCAAATTAAATCTAATGTAATGAAGATCGGCAAAATTCTGTAAACGTAAATCTCTCATTAAAGCTCTTTCCAAGATAATAGATCAAATGGTGTCAATGAAATAAAGGTATTTTATTCCCTTTGCACAGCGCGTGCAATAATATTGATATAGATATTTCAAAATGATCCAAGTACAGTTGCGTACACCACAACTTTAAAGGG
>NW_008709099.1:0-1802 GCF_000327385.1 Lottia gigantea
TCACAAATGAAAGTATCAGCAGATAGCCAAGGTCAATGACCTTTGATCTTGTAAAGGAGAAGGTCTAAAAAGGTCAAGATCAAGAGATATATGCCATCAAAATTTCTAATTGCACACGACTATAAAACCGGAAGTTGACATAAGACAGCAAATATAAAAGTATAAATAGATAGCCAATGTCAATGACGTTTGATGTTAGAAAGGTCAAGGTCAACAAAGGTCAAGGTCAAAAATTGAAAATTTTGAATTTCCAAAACCTGTTCCTTTTTTTGAACTATGAAGCAAAAACAATTGAAATTCTAAGACAAAGTGGCCCAATATATGCGGTAATTGTATGCAAAGTTCCATTTTGAACAAATGTATACTTTGCGAGTTATGCCCCTGGCCAAAAATGTCAATAATGAGTAATTTAACCCGGATGTGCCACGCCCACTTCAATTTTTTTTGCATAGGTTAATTGATATTCAGAATGTTACGTTATGTTCGAAATGTAAAGCTCATACATATTATAGGTCAAAAGATATAGGTCAACAAACGTCAACAAAGGTCAAAATCGAAAAATGAAAAAATCCAAATGTTAAAACCCGTTCCTTTTTTGGAACTATAAGGCTGAAACAACGGAGCTGTTAACACAAACTGGCCAAAAGGATGAGGTAATTGTGTGCCAAGTCCCTTTTTGAACAAAAGCATCCTATGCGAGTTATGCCCCTGCCTCTAAATGTAAACAATTAGTAAATCAACCCGGATGTGCCACGCCCACATAAGTTTTTTTGTCAAAGGTGAATTCATATTCAAAGTGTCTAGTTGTATTCCAAATATCAAGGTTCTACATCAAATAGATCATAAGATATACATATACCAAGCTCAAAAAGACGCAAATATTGTAAAAAAAAAATCAAATTTGAAAAAATCACGAATTTCAATTTTGCTTCAAAATAACGATTGTTATATATCTATGTAAAGTGCATGAGAAGCACATTAGGAAACCGAAAAAATTAACCCTCTAGGTTAATTAGGTCACGTGCTAGAGCAGTCCAAAGTTGCGAATTTGGCTTTTTACAGATAGCTATAAAACCGGAAGTACATGTAGGAGGTCAAAGGTCTAAGTATCAAATGATAGCCAAGGTCAATGACCTTTGACCCTATGAAGGTCAAAGTCATCAAAGGTCAAGGTCACATGGTGTGATCGTTTAAAGCTTTAAAAAATTTCAACCGGAAGTTGCAAAAAAGCAAAAGCGAAATTCAAAATTCGGCTCCCAATGTTTTTTGCGCAATCGATTGCAAACTACATTCACATCAAGTTTGAGCATATCAACTTTTACCCTGAGGCCCCATTTTGAGTTTTACAAAAGTGTGTTTTTTCAATATGGCGGCCAAAGTATCGCTTCCGGTCTGGATTTTATTTTAAAATCGGCCATAAAATTTTATTTGCCAAAGATCAGCCAAATTTTGTTGACCTACATAAATTACACCGGAAGTTATTCAACCGGAAGTAGATTTGAACTTCAGTCGCTTTCCTGTTCAAAATCGGAAATGACGTACAAAATTTGACTGTATCATATTATTAACATTAGTGAAGTCTCTTTGCATTTAAAATTTCAGATCAATCGATGCAAAAGCAAAAAAGTTGCAAAAAAATCGAAAATTTTGATCGAAAAAAGTGAGCGACGAATTTTCGAATTTCGTAATTTTTCAAGTGCTATCAGATCAGAAATTACAGGTAGATTATAAAAATGAAAACCCGAAGAAAATCGATGCAAAAATACGCCTTCTAGAGCCGATTTTCGACTTTTGCACATGTG
>NW_008709099.1:1852-4208 GCF_000327385.1 Lottia gigantea
CTCTAATGATGCAACAGTAAATGTAGAATCTAATGATACAACAGTAAATATAGAATCTGATCATAAGTCTAATAGTGATAGCGAGGATGATTTACCATTAATAGATGATAATATAGGTAGATATACTTGTGATTCATTAGGTGGAACATGCCTTCAACCTGTTGATGCTACTGCTGAAGTATTGAATAGTTCTGATAAGATATTTTCTGTTTCTCCAAGTGAAAATAATCAACCTGTTAGACTTTTAATGGATAAGTCAAATGAAGCGTGTTCCTTTCCTTATTTGTTTCCTAAAGGTAAAAATACTTTTTTTGAAAATAGAGATGTTAGAATAACACTAGGTAAATATTTAAAGACTAGATTAATGTCTGTAGACAATCGTTTTGCATCCTGCTCAGATTATTTATTCTATGGTCAATATATTTATGAATTACAACAAATAATATCAGGTACATCTATTGCTTTAAGACAAGGTAGAATGGGAGGTAATATGATAACAGCTGATATGTTAACTCAAGATGAACCATTACAAAATATTCTTAAATCTGATGCTGGTTATACTTTTATGAAAAACTGTCGTGGAAGTCCAGCTTACTGGCAAGCTACTCAGAAAGATCTTTTTGCTATGTTAAGACAACTAGGTACTCCTACTTTTTTTGTGTCATTTAGTTGTAGTGAACTAAGATTTGAATCCTTCTTAAAAACAATATTGTTACAACAAGGTTCTACAGTAAAAGTATGTGATTTAAATTGGCTACAGAAACGTGAATTGTTGAGATCAAATCCAGTAACAGTCGCCAGACTTTTTGATCAAAGATTTAAGCTGTTTTTAAGAAATGTATTACTATCAGATGCAGAGCCACTAGGAAAAATTTCTGACTATTTTTATCGAATTGAATTTCAACAAAGAGGATCACCACATGTTCATATGATAATTTACATAGATCAAGCTCCTAAACTAGATGTAGAAAGTGATGAACAGGTTGTAGAATTTATTGATAAATATATTTCTTGTGAATTGCCAGATGAGAAAACAGACCCTGAATTAAATGAAATAGTATCTAATGTTCAGAAACACAGTTCTAAACATTCTAAATCTTGTAGGAAAAATAAAAAAGTTTGTAGATTTAATTTTCCTAAACCTCCTTCAGATAAAACATTTATTTGTCGACCATTAGAAACTGAGAGTTCTACTGAGCAAGATGAAGGTATTGAAAGTAATGAGATAAATATTGACAATAAAAATACTTTAACTACAGATCAAGCTCGATCTATTCTAGAATCTATTTGGAAAGAATTGTCTTCTGAAGATAAAAACTATCAGTCATTGTCTAGTTTATATGATGAATTGGGTATTAGTCAAAAAATATTTGAACTAGCGTGTGAGAAACTAACTAAAAAGACATATATAGTATTAAAAAGAGGTGTAAATGCAAGCTGGATCAATCAATATAATCCTCATATGTTAAGAGCCTGGAATGCAAACTTAGACATACAATATGTAACTAATGCTTATGCATGTATTATTTATATTGTTTCATATATTACTAAAGCTGAAAGAGAAATGGGTTTGTTATTACGTGAAACATTTAAAGAAGCTAAACAAAATAATTTGGATGCTAAAGCTTGTATGCGTAAAATATCAACTACTTATTTACATTCTAGAGAAGTTTCTGGTCCAGAAAGTGCTGTAAGAGTTTTAGGTTTACCTTTAAAACAATGTTCTAGAAAAGTTCAGTTTATACCAACTGGTAAGAATAATATAAGAGTAACTCTTCCGCTGAAAGTTTTACAAAGTAGAGCAAAAGATGGTACATTGTCAGATTATAATTTATTTATGACTTCCACAATTGATCGTTATTTTGCTAGACCTAAAGGCAAACAATTTGATGATATGTGTATTGCTACTTTCTGCTCAGAGTATAGAGTAATGTCTAGTTGTGAAAATCCTAATATCAGTTCAGAGAAAAATCCTGCTTTTGAATTACAAAATGATTTAGGTTTCATTATAAAACGTACAAGATCTCCACCTGCTATTGTTCGTTATGCTAGATTTTCTGTGACAAAAGATCCTGAAAATTATTACCTCAGTAGTCTTCAATTATTTTTACCTTATCATGTTGACACACAGTTAAAACCACCTCAGTTTGAAACACATGAACAATTTTATAAATCAGGACATATAAAAATCTCTGAACAAATTGTGTCTGTTAAAGAAATTGTTGAACAGAATCGTAAACTATTTGAAACTGATATAGATATTGATTCGATTGCAGAAGTTGTCGAAAAATGTGGTGATTTTCAAGATGCCTGGGCTAGTATAGCACCTGAAACTGAAATAGAAAGAATAGAAACT
>NW_008709099.1:7324-12452 GCF_000327385.1 Lottia gigantea
TATTTATATAAACATCACATGGAATTGCATCACTTAGGACATATCAAAATCTTATTAAATGCTAATGTTGATAATTAGTTTTGTGTTCTTTTTGTTCTATTATCTCTTGCTGAATACAATGATTGAGAAAGCTGATAAGTTTAATAATTGGCAAATTTGACAAATCTTAGTTTAGAAGATATTCTGCTAAAGATGCACTAACTGCCTTACCAGGGACATGTAACATTAAGATTAACATTCTGTAATAAATTAGGTCATCTGGAACTATTCCTTTATGTTAATTGTAATTCAAGTATTTTGTTACTTCACTTAAAATATGCAAACATTTTGATTGTAGGGACCATATGATAGGTTTCAAAAGAAATGCTAAGTTAAATATGGTTTTTTTATTTTCTTTCATTATTTTGTTTTGGAACTATTTGGAAATGTAATTTTATTTTTGTAAAATATGTTAAAATTCTCATTTTAAATACCATATTTGATTTAATTTCTTTTAAGGAAGTGAAAACAGTAATATAAATATATATTCTAAATATATATGTGCTAAATATTACAGTTAAACTCTCTTTTTAGCTTCGAAGTGTTGCATTTTTGTTTTGATTTGTAAATTGTATATTTATAACTTGATATGTATAAATATGACTTGAATAATTTTTTAATTAACTGTTTTTGTTTAATACTACTATATGTAATGATTAAGAACACAAGTTATATGGATATACTAGTTCGTGTTTTATTACATACTACATATTGAAACACACAAATACATGAAGTGAAAATCAATTTTACTTGATAACGTTACCTGTATGTGCTTCAAAATGTAGTATGTAATAAAACTAGAAGCAGTATATCCATATAACTTGTGTTCTTAATGTTTACCTTCCCGCTTCTATATGTCTTATATATGTAATTATGTAGAGTATTTGTACTAAAAAAATAACAATCTATTATAGATTACAAACTGACTTCAAGGACAACTTTGTATATGATCAATGTATGTTTTTATGAGTTTTTATCCTACTTTCTGCTATTTATTGGGTTAATGAAATAGTAACATGTTACAGTGTGAAAAACAAGAAATGTGACCACTGGCCAAACAATCAAATTGGAGCCACCAATGTTATCTTCTTAAATATTCAAATGTAGAAAAATCTTTTGACCTCCAGTCTCCAAGCCTTGGTTTATTGTCTCATTCATCTCATGGTATTATTTACATACAAATACACCTGTTAAAAACTTGTTGTGTCATAATATATCATGTATGTTTTTGTAAAATACTGTACTCAAGAAAAGCTCTTATGTCAACAAAAAATTAACTATGTCAACCTTTCAATGTAAACTACTCAACTATATTTTTCAGAAACACACAATATTGTTACTGTATTTTAATGTGTCTACATTCTACTTTATTGTGCACCTTATTGGTGGAAACTTAACATAGTGCACTGTGATTAATGTTTAAATATACTCATCATTGTTAAAGCAGAAATACAGCACTCATTTTATGAAACATTAATTAAGTATGAAAAAAGGCTAAGAACCATCTGAAATTGTAACAATATGTTAAAACATCATACTACTATGAGCATATAGTGTGGGAATTTGTAAGGATGCTTTCAACCTGTATCAAGGGAGGTAAACCATATTAACCATATTGAATCCACTAACCTCAAACTGTTTGTTTACAGCCAAAACATATTGGCAACCCCCACAGGTTTTGTCAGTTTATATTTGATATTTTTATTTCTTGATGTTTTCTTTATCATTTTTTTGATCAAAGAAATAAATTCAAATACATGTACATTGTCAAATTAAACAAAATAATTTAAAATATGTGTATTTCTGAAACTGATGTTTCAGATTGAATAGCCACTGTAGACACAGTCAATTACAAACATTAAGCAACCAGTCCCAGCCATCTTTTGTGGAAGTGTTGGTAGATAAAAGGGTGCTGGATAAAAATATATGTGACATTCCTTAATTCATTTTCATTCTTTTATTTGTTGTCTAATTGTCAACCATCAACACTTGTAGGATGTACATTATTTACAAGAAAATATCTTAAGATGAAAATCGACAATTAACCAAAGCCTTAAGTATCAATCTACCTTATTTCACACTGCAGGAAGTTGCCAATCTCCATTGACCCCAATAATAGCACAAAGTAGGCTGTTAACTCCATAATTAAATCAATTGATCAATATATTAATTGAAGTATGCAGATTAAATTTGTCTGGATTTGTAAATTTCTTGAATAAATTATATTGAAATAAAAGAACCACAACTTTTCAAATATATTCTACAAAACCCACAGCAATTCCGTATATTTTTATGGATGGTGAAAACTCTCAAAATTCTTTTTTATTTTTTTTTGGAAATAGGATATAATTGATTCACAATATGGCCTGAAATTAGGCTTATAAGGTTGAAATTTGGATGAGTCACCATATTTTAGATGTCCTTGAAAAATTTGGTCCCCCACTGACACCCTTGGCTAGCTATAGGTCTGGCAAGGCTAATATGTCAGTGAAAATCTGTACAAACAACAAATGCCACTCCCCTCTCTGTATACTTTAGTAAATTTAGTGATTTAAAAATTGGGGAAACTTAATGACTTCACAGTCCCCATTGCTGAAGTAAAAATTTTCGAAATTACATTAAAACTACTTTAAGCATCTCAACTTCAACCTGCATTTCATTTCTGAAAATTTGCTGACAAAAATATTTAAGAAAGGACATAGACATAGATTAATTAATTGTGGTGTGATTTTTTTTATTAATGTTAGTTATTTCCCATTAAATACAAATGGATCTTTTAACCTCGGAAATTTTTTGTCAATGTCATGTTTTGATTTGTACATTGTACAGGTCCGGCACAGAGAGAGACTTTGCAAATGTAGCAAATTGCAAAACACCCTGAAAAAATCAACCTTCCACGATAATTAGATCAAGTGCAAGAACGGTGTAAAATTGTAAACTTTTCATTTTTTAGAAGATTGTAATACCGGAAGTAGACGTCAGACCTCACAAATGAAAGTATCAGTAGATAGCCAAGGTCAATGACCTTGCATCTTGTAAAGGAGAAGGTCTAAAAAGGTCAAGATAAAGAGATATACCTCATCAATATTTCAAATTGCACACGACTATAAAACCGGAAGTTGACATAGGACAGCAAATATAAAAGTATAAATAGATAGCCAATGCCAATGACGTTTGATCCTACAAAGGTCAAGGTTAACAAAGGTCAAGGTCAAAAATTGAAAATTTTCAATTTCCAAAACCTGTTCCTTTTTGTGAACTATGAAGCAGAAACAACCGAAATTCTAAGAGAAAGGGGCTCAAAATATGAGGTAATTGTATGCAAAGTTCCATTTTGAACAAGTGTATACTTTGCGAGTTATGCACCTGGCCAAAAATGTCAATAATGAGTAATTTAACCCGGATGTGCCACGCCCACCTCAATTTTTGTTTGCATAGGTTAATTGATATTCAAAATTTTACGTTATGTTTTAAATGTCAAGCTCCTACATAATACAAGTCAAAAGATATAGGTCAACAAAAGTCAACAAAGGTCAAAATCAAAAAATGAAAATATCCAAATGTTAAAAACCCGTTCCTTTTTTGGAACTATAAAGCTGAAACAACTGAGCTGTTAACACAAACTGGCCAAAAGGATGAGGTAATTGTGTGCAAAGTCCCTTTTTGAACAAACGCATCCTATGCGAGTTATGCCCCTGCCTCTGAATGTAAACAATTGGTAATTCAACTCGGATGTGCCACGCCCACATAAGTTTTTTTGTCATTGGTGAATTCATATACAAACTGTCTAGTTGTATTCCAAATATCAAGATTCTACATGAAATAGATCATAAGATATACATACACCAAGCTCAAAAAGACGCAAATATTGTAAAAAAAATATCAAATTTGAAAAAATCACCAATTTCAATTTTGCTTTAAAAAAGCAATTGTTCTATATCTATGTAAAGTGCATGAAAAGCACATTAGGAAACCGAAAAAATTAACCATCTAGGTTATTTAGGTCACGTGCTAGATCAGTCCAAAGTTGCGAATTTGGCCTTTTACGGATAGCTATAAAACCGGAAGTACATGTCGGAGGTCAAAGGTCAAATTATCAAATGATAGCCAAGGTCAATGACCTTTGATCCTATGAAGTTCAAGGTCATCAAAGGTCAAGGTCACATGGTGTGATCGTTTAAAGCATGAAAAAATTTCAACCGGAAGTTGCAAAAAAGCAAAAGCGAAATTCAAAATTCGGCTCCCAATGTTTTTTGCGCAATCGATTGCGGAATACATTCACATCAAATTTGAGCATATCAACATTTACCCTGAGGCCCCATTTTGAGTTTTACAAAAGTGTGTTTTTTCAATATGGCGGCCAAAGTATCACTTCCGGTCTGGATTTTATTTTCTTCGTTTTTTTGTAATAGCATTTACTTACGATCAGCATAAATTTCGTTGACCTATTTCAATTACACCGGAAGTTATTCGACCGGAAGTGGATTGTACTTTCAATTGATTCCCCGTTTAAAACCGGAAGTAAAGTTAAATATTTGACAACTACATATTATTTGCTTTAGTGATGTCCCTTTGCATATTAAATTTCAGATCAATCGATGCAAAAGCAAAAAAGTTGCAAAAAAATTGAAAAATTTGATCGAAAAAAGTGAGCGACGAATTTTCGAATTTCGTAATTTTTCAAGTGCTATCAGGTCAGAAATTACAGGTAGATTGTAAAAATAAAAACCCGAAGAAAATCGATGCAAAAATACTCCTTCTAGAGCCGATTTTCGACTATTTGCACATGTTGAACTGTAACACTTCCGGTTTTGCAAAAATGTTCCAATATATATTTAAGGAACACGTTGCCACTACAGAAGGTCTAGAGAAGTTGAATGGTTGCTACAACTACTGCAGTCTAGGCTCAGGAAGGTGTGTAAATTTCGAAAAAAAAAAAAAAAAAAAAAAAAAAAAAAGAATGGACATTTCGATAACAAACTGGGACTTTGCTGAAAGCAAAGTCCCACAACTAGAGCCACTCGTGGCACAGAGTGGGACTTTGCAAATGTAGCAAATTGCAAAAGACCCCGAAAAAATCATCCTTCCA
>NW_008709099.1:25425-30989 GCF_000327385.1 Lottia gigantea
ACAGTGATCTTGAATATGTTGCAAAATCAAATTCTAATGCCAGTAGATTCAATAATAAAGTTTCAAAAGAAAATGTCAATGAATTGCCTGTTGTCCATGAATCTGATAGTCCTACAGAAATTTCATATGAAAAAGTAGAAATACCTGTGAAAAGCAAGGTAAAAAATGCTTCTAGTAACATTAGTAAAGAGAAGAGTAAAGAAAACTTTTTTTCTAGTAAAAGTAGAAAGAGACAAGTTGAAAGGATATGTATATCTGGTAATTTTAATCAAGGTAATATAGAACGATATGGATTTTATGCTGGCAAACAGTGCACTGTGAACAGCCTTCTGTGTATGATATACAGAAAAATTATGAATGTAAGATCATGGAAAAGTTCCACCTTAGACAAAATCTTAGATTTAGGAAATGAATACTATCAGATTCTTCAGTCTCAACCTAATATACAACATGATTATATTATGGTCAGTGAATTAGTAACATCAGTTGAAGTTGAAGGTAAATACTTTTATTTAGATATCAGTGATAATTCAGAAGTTGGAATTATAGATGCTGTTAATTATGTTGCCATAGGTCTGTTTGAAAATCTTCAAACATGTTTGAGAACATACGAGTCTTGTTTTGTGACATTTAATGCAAGCACGTTCGCTATTATGCAACATGATGATAGTTATTTTGTGTTTGACTCGCATTCAAGAAACGATTTTGGGTTATTATCAGAAGATGGCTGTAGTATTCTATTAGAATATAATGATATTAATGATTTGTATGTACATTGTTTAAATTTAAGTGTATCAATGAATTTGAATAGGTTAGAGCAGTATGAAATAACTGGTATTAATGTTATTATGATGGGTAATGAGAGTAATGATCCAATTAATGAAGTAAATAATTCTGTTGATGAGTGTGACATTATGCAAGTTGATCATCCAATTGAATCAAGTAGTCAAGATAAAGATACTGATGAGGTTGTTATAACTAATGTAGAAACCAATGATTTTATTTTTAAGCCAATTAGATCAGAGAAAAGAAGAGAGTTATGTGAACTGATTAGTTTACCTGTTGATAACTTACATGATGTTGATGTGGCTGAGATTTGTAAACTGACAAAACCTTCTAAAATAACTGAAATCAAACGAGATGGTAATTGTTTGTTTAGAAGCTTATCATTTGTTCTTTCTTTATGTGAAAATAATCATAGAAAAGTAAGACTTGCTATAGTTAACCATATAAAATCAAGGGCAGATTTTTTCACATCTTTATTAAGAGAACAATATCAAGCTATTGATGACTATATTAAACGTTCTAGAATGAGACTACTAGGAACATGGGGTACAGAATTTGAAATATTGGCAGCTTGTGATTTATTACAAACAGATATTTATATTTTTACTAATAATAAATGGGTGAAATTTCCTGTATTACAGATTAACAATAGTTATGCACCAGAAGCTATTTATTTACAACATAGAGATGAGAATCATTATGAAGTGGTTGAAAATGTTGAGAGAAATGAACCTATTATAGTTATTGATGATAATGTTGATACACAATTATCAGGTAAAAGAAAATATTTGAAAAAGAAACGAGGTAGTAGATGGAAACCTAATAAAAAGCGAACTAATTATTTTCAAAACTATAATTTAGTAAAGAAGGAACTAAATTCTGGACAAAAAGTCAGATTAAACTTTAAACTTGCATTTAGAACCAAAAAAGAAATTAATAGTTTGAATAAAAGGAGGAGAAAACAATATCAGATTAGTTATATTAAAGCTCATTTAAAAAGAAAATATACAAGTCAATTAAAGTCTATACTACACACACAATATGAAACAATACTAAAACCAAAACTTGAACACAAATATCAAGATGTATTAAAACCAAAACTTGAAGACAAATATCAAGATGTATTAAAACCAAAACTTGAAGACAAATATCAAAATGTATTAAAACCAAAACTTGAAGACAAATATCAAAATGTATTAAAACCAAAACTTGAAGACAAATATCAAAATGTATTAAAACCAAAACTTGAAGACAAATATCAAAATGTATTAAAACCAAAACTTGAAGACAAATATCAAAATGTATTAAAACCAAAACTTGAAGACAAATATCAAAATGTATTAAAACCAAAACTTGAAGACAAATATCAAAATGTATTAAAACCAAAACTTGAAGACAAATATCAAAATGTATTGAAACCAAAACTTGAAGACAAATATCAAAATGTATTAAAACCAAAACTTGAAGAAAAATATGAAAATGTATTAAAACCAAAACTTGAAGAAAAATATGAAAATGTATTAAAACCAAAACTTGAAGACAAATATCAAAATGTATTAAAACCAAAACTTGAAGACAAATATCAAAATATATTGAAACCAAAACTTGAAGACAAATATCAAAATGTATTGAAACCAAAACTGAAGGACAAATATCACAAAATATTAAAACCAAAGCTGAAGAACAAATATCAAACAATCTTAAAACCAAAGCTCAAGGTTAAATATCAAAAAGTCTTAAAATGGGAATTAAAATGTAAATATATAGATGAAATAAAGTTAAAACTGAAACAAAGGTATATGAATGAATTGAGGATAAAAATTTTAAATAAATATAGAAATATGTATAAAATTAATTTACAGTATAAAAATAAACAAAAACAGAAATCTAGAAAGAATTATAACAACAATAAAGTCAAAGTAAACAAACTGAGAAATAAAAGACGAATTACCAAAAGAAAAGAAATGAGTAGTATTGATAAAGTTATTAATCAATTTAAAACAGATACTTCTGAAGGTCCTATTTATGTGTGTTCAGTTTGTAATAGATTATTATTTAAGAATCAAGTTAAAGAGTGTCAAGAAGAACTTTATGAAAAGAAAAGTAAACTAGTAGAAAGATTAGCAAAGAAATGTATAACTAAAACTTACTATCATGTTTGTGATGACATTTGTATTACTAATGATTGTTGCTGGTCTGATAATTATAAAACTCTTTGGATATGTTTAACATGTAATAAAAAAATTTTACAAGGTAAAATGCCGGCTGAGGCTATTGTAAATGACATGGATCCTGGTCCAATACCTAATGAACTGAAATGCTTAAATCAATTAGAGAAACACCTTGTATGTAAAAATATTCTATTCTTGAAACTAGTTAAAGTATGTCCACAAAATGATAAAAAATTATTAGGTGAGATAGTTTCTGTGCCATCAAATTTGACTGAAATGAGCAATGTATTACCTAGATGTAAAAGTGATGATGAAATGATAAGAATTAAACTGAAAAAGAAAATATGTAATAAGGGATATTATGAATTTCAAACAGTTACAAAAAATCACATAAAAAATGCACTAAATTACTTGAAAGATAACAATGTTTATTATCATGATGTTACTCTAAATGACAGGTGGGTTGAAGAACAAGATAAACAAGATGAAATGATAGAAGATAATATATCTGTAAATGTAGAATCTAATGATACAACAGTAAATGTAGAATCTAATGATACAACAGTAAATATAGAATCTGATCATAAGTCTAATAGTGATAGCGAGGATGATTTACCATTAATAGATGATAATATAGGTAGATATACTTGTGATTCATTAGGTGGAACATGCCTTCAACCTGTTGATGCTACTGCTGAAGTATTGAATAGTTCTGATAAGATATTTTCTGTTTCTCCAAGTGAAAATAATCAACCTGTTAGACTTTTAATGGATAAGTCAAATGAAGCGTGTTCCTTTCCTTATTTGTTTCCTAAAGGTAAAAATACTTTTTTTGAAAATAGAGATGTTAGAATAACACTAGGTAAATATTTGAAGACTAGATTAATGTCTGTAGACAATCGTTTTGCATCATGCTCAGATTATTTATTTTATGGTCAATATATTTATGAATTACAACAAATAATATCAGGTACATCTATTGCTTTAAGACAAGGTAGAATGGGAGGTAATATGATAACAGCTGATATGTTAACTCAAGATGAACCACTACAAAATATTCTCAAATCTGATACTGGTTATACCTTTATGAAAAACTGTCGTGGAAGTCCAGCTTATTGGCAAGCTACTCAGAAAGATCTGTTTGCTATGTTAAGACAACTAGGTACTCCTACTTTTTTTGTGTCATTTAGTTGTAGTGAACTAAGATTTGAATCCTTCTTAAAAACAATATTGTTACAACAAGGTTCTACAGTAAAAGTATGTGATTTAAATTGGCTACAGAAACGTGAATTGTTGAGATCAAATCCAGTAACAGTTGCCAGACTTTTTGATCAAAGATTTAAGCTGTTTTTAAGAAATGTATTACTATCAGATGCAGAGCCACTAGGAAAAATTTCTGACTATTTTTATCGAATTGAATTTCAACAAAGAGGATCACCACATGTTCATATGATAATTTATATAGATCAAGCTCCTAAACTAGATGTAGAAAGTGATGAACAGGTTGTAGAATTTATTGATAAATATATTTCTTGTGAATTGCCAGATGAGAAGACAGACCCTGAATTAAATGAAATAGTATCCAATGTTCAGAAACACAGTTCTAAACATTCTAAATCTTGTAGGAAAAATAAAAAAGTTTGTAGATTTAATTTTCCTAAACCTCCTTCAGATAAAACATTTATTTGTCGACCATTAGAAACTGAGAATTCTACTGAGCAAGTTGAAAATACTGAAAGTAATGAGATAAATGCAGACAATAAAAATACTTTAACTACAGATCAAGCTCGATCTATTCTAGAATCTATTTGGAAGGAATTGTTTTCTGAAGATAAAAACTATCAGTCATTGTCTAGTTTATATGATGAATTGTCTATTAGTCAAGAAATTTTTGAACTAGCGTGTGAGAAACTAACTAAAAAGACATATATAGTACTAAAAAGAGGTGTAAATGCAAGCTGGATCAATCAATATAATCCTCATATGTTAAGAGCCTGGAATGCAAACTTAGACATACAATATGTAACTAATGCTTATGCATGTATTATTTATATTGTTTCATATATTACTAAAGCTGAAAGAGAAATGGGTTTGTTATTACGTGAAACATTTAAAGAAGCTAAACAAAATAATTTGGATGCTAAAGCTTGTATGCGTAAAATATCAACTACTTATTTACATTCTAGAGAAGTTTCTGGTCCAGAAAGTGCTGTAAGAGTTTTAGGTTTACCTTTAAAACAATGTTCTAGAAAAGTTCAGTTTATACCAACTGGTAAGAATAATATAAGAGTAACTCTTCCGCTGAAAGTTTTACAAAGTAGAGCAAAAGATGGTACATTGTCAGATTATAATTTATTTATGACTTCCACAATTGATCGTTATTTTGCTAGACCTAAAGGCAAACAATTTGATGATATGTGTATTGCTACTTTCTGCTCAGAGTATAGAGTAATGTCTAGTTGTGAAAATCCTAATATCAGTTCAGAGAAAAATCCTGCTTTTGAATTACAAAATGATTTAGGTTTCATTATAAAACGTACAAGATCTCCACCTGCTATTGTTCGTTATGCTAGATTTTCTGTGACAAAAGATCCTGAAAATTATACC
>NW_008709099.1:31678-38369 GCF_000327385.1 Lottia gigantea
AATATCTGTGTAATTTGTTTTGGTGACATGTGGCAATTAAAACCAGTTAAAGCTTCTAGTTTATGTCATGATAGTGTAATAGATATTTGGAATGGAAATTTTAAACTGATAGAGTTGACAGAAATCATGAGACAGAAAGATGATTTAGCTTTTGCTCAACTTTTGAATAGAATTAGAAAAAGAAAGAAAAGTGAAGAAATGTTGGCTTCAGATATTGAAATGTTACAAAGTAGAGTTACAAATTTAGAAGATGACAGCTTACATATATTTTCCACAAATCAACAAGTAGATAATTACAATAGTAGAATGATCAATGAAAAATGTCCCAATTCTATTTCTATTCAGGCTTTAGACTATAGTAAAGATGCTAGATCAGGAAGAATGATATTAAAAGATTCTTGTGTTAAAGCAACTGATACACCACTTGTAGATAATTTAACAGTTGGTATTGGATCAAATGTAATGTTAGTTGTTAATTTAGATGTTTCAGTTGGTTTGATTAATGGAAGTTTTGGTACTGTGACATTTATTGAAAATGATCAAAATGATAAACCTAGAAAGATATATGTTAAATTTAACAATGCTAAAGTTGGTTTGAGTAAGCAGACATATCGTCTTCCACCTAATGTTGAACAAGGTAGTATTCCTATAGAAAGATATGAAAGTACACATATTAATTATAAAGGTGATGTTCGTCGTCAATTTCCATTACGACTAGCTTATGCAGTAACTATTCACAAAGTACAAGGTTTGAGTTTAGATAGAGGTGTCGTTTGTTTAGATAGAATTTTTCAAACAGGTCAAGCATATGTTGCATTAAGTCGAGTTAAAACATTAAAAGGATTGACTATACAAGATTTTAATGAGAAAGCTATATTTTGTGATGAAAAGATTGAATCTGCTCTAAATGAAATGCCAAGATTTTTACAACCTGAAGAACAACCTAAACCTAATAGTTATAATATTATTTTATTTAATGTTCAAGGACTTACTACACATTTAGAAGATTTAAAACATGACAAAAGATTTCTAAATTCTGATTTGATATGTTTGACAGAAACTTGGTTACGAAATGTAAGGAACCCTGCTAAAGTACGATTTGATAATTTTATATTTTATAATCAACCTCGTCACAATAGCTATGATGATAGTGCTAATTTTAAAAATCTTAAAGAAAAAGACCATGGTGGTGTAGGAATATATTATAGTAAAAATAAAGCTTGTAATATAATAAGATTAGGACAATTAAATATAGAACATGTTGCTTGTAATATTCCAGATAAAAATGTTTCTGTAATTGTTATTTATAGACCACCAAGATATAGATTAGAATTGTTTATGCCTCAATTAGAACGATTGTTGACTGAGTTACAACAGTCTGGTTATAATTATATTGTTATGGGAGATTTCAATCAAAATCTATTAGAAGGACATAGTTCTATTAAAGATTGTTTTCAAGACTTTGGGTTTAAACAGTGTGTGACAGAGAGTACTACAGAAGGCAATACAGTATTAGATCATGTTTATATGAGTTCAGGTATTAATTTAAAACGTGTTAAAATTACTATTGTACCTACATATTACAGTTATCATGAAGCTGTTAACATTCAGTTATTGTAATTTACTTTCTATTTTCAGAAACAGTTCAGATATATTGTTGTATTTTAAAGGAAAGAAGATGGGTAGGGGAGACCATTTACCTCTGTTGGGTGGGGGTGGGTAATGATGGGGGTTTGGTGGGGTAGGAATGAAAATAGTTTTTGAAGAAAGACAGCAGAATACATAGATAGCTGAGTAGTGGTACAACTGTTTACAATAATGTGAGAACGTAAATGGCCAAGTTCACATGTATTACCACAACATTTCAACTGTATTAACAGTAATAAATAAGGTACTATTCTATTCTGTTATTTTTTTTTCAAAATGCATTTAACATTATCAAATGAAGGTAACTTATGAAGAATCATCTTTCAACAGAATTACTTAAGTTAGCATATGCAATCATTTGTATAGACAAAAGTATGAATAGTTTGTGCTGTATTTGTAAACAAGTATTTTTTATATTTTCAGTCAACATTTGAGGAAATATATATAACATGTTGAGAAAACCTGAAAACTTATAGTTTATTTAGTTATTGGGCCCGAAACAGAGGTAAATGGTCAAACTTGCTCTAGTTACATAAAGCTAGGTACAGATTAAGTTGATTCAGTTATTTAATACTGTATGTAGTTTATTAAAACTCATATAAATAGTTTTTAACTTTTTTATTGTATTAAGGGAATAGTTCACAGAACCTAGAATGTAGACAAAGATTAATATTTTGGGTGGGGAATATACATCCAGTGTATTTAGATAAACATCACATGGAATTGCATCACTTAGGACATATCAAAATCTTATTAAATGCTAATGTTGATAATTAGTTTTGTGTTCTTTTTGTTCTATTATCTCTTGCTGAATACAATGATTTAGAAAGCTGATAAGTTTAATAATTGGCATATTTGACAAATCTTAGGGTGTTTAGAAGATATTCTGCTAAAGATGCACTAACTGCCTTACCATGGACATGTAACATTAAGATTAACATTCTGTAATAAATTAGGTTATCTGGAACTATTCCTTTATGTTAGTTGTAATTCAAGTATTTTGTTACTTCATTTAAAATATGCAAACAGTTTGATTGTAGGGACCATATGATAGGTTTCAAAAGAAATGCTAAGTTAAATATGGTTTTTTAATTTTCTTTCATTATTTTGTTTTGGAACTATTTGGAAATGTAATTTTATTTTTGAAAAATATGTTAAAATTCTCATTTTAAATACCATATTTGATTTAATTTCTTTTAAGGCAGTGAAAACAGTAATATAAATATATATTCTAAATATATATGTGCTAAATATTACAGTTAAACTCTCTTTTTAGCTTCGAAGTGTTTCATTTTTGTTTTGATTTGTAAATTGTATATTTATAACTTGATATGTATAAATATAACTTGAATAATTTTTTAATTAACTGTTTTTGTTTAATACTACTATATGTAATGATTAACAACACAAGTTATATAGATATACTAGTTCGTGTTTTATTACATACTAGATTTTGAAACACATACAAATACATGAAGTGAAAATCAATTTTACTTGATAACGTTACCTGTATATGCTTCAAAATGTAGTATGTAATAAAAGTAGAAGCAGTATATCCATATAACTTGTGTTCTTAATGTTTACCTTCCCGCTTCTATATGTCTTATATATCTAATTATGTAGAGTATTTGTACTAAAAAAAATAACAATCTATTATAGATTACAAACTGACTTCAAAGACAACTTTGTATATGATCAATGTATTTTTTATGAGTTTTTATCCTACTTTTCTGCTATTTATTGGGTTAATGAAGTAGTAACATCTTACAGTGTGAAAAACAAGAAATGTGACCACTGGCCAAACAATCATATTGGAGCCACCAATGTTACCTTCTTAAATATTCATATTAGAAAAATCTTTTGACCTCCAGTCTCCAAGCCTTGGTTTATTGTCTCATTCATCTCATGGTATTATTTACATACAAATACACCTGTTAAAAACTTGTTGTGTTCATAATATATCATGTATGTTTTTGTAAAATACTGTACTCAAGAAAAGCTCTTATGTCAACAAAAACTTAACTATGTCAAACTTTTAATGTAAACTACTCAACTATATTTTTCAGAAACACACAATATTACTTATTTTAATGTGTCTACATTCTACTTTATTGTGCACCTTATTGACGGAAACTTAACATAGTGCACTTAATGTTTAAATATACTCATCATTGTTAAAGCAGAAATACAGCACTTATTTTATGAAACATTAATTAAGTATGAAAAAAGGCTAAGAACCATCTGAAATTGTAACAATATGTTAAAACATCATACTACTATGAGGATATAGTGTGGGAATTTGTAAGGAAGCTTTCAACCTCTATCAAGGGAGGTAACAATGATTAACCATATTGAATCCACTAACCTCAAACTGTTTGTTTACAGCCAAAACATATTGGCAACCCCCACAGGTTTTGTCAGTTTATATTTGATATTTTTATTTGTTAATGTTTTCTTTATCACTTTTTTGATCAACGAAATAAATTCAAATACATGTACATTGTCAAATTTAACAAAATAATTTAAAATATGTGTATTTCTGAAACTGATGTTTCAGATTCAATAGCCACTGTAGACACAGTCAATTACAAACATTAAGCAACCAGTCCCAGCCATCTTTTGTGGAAGTGTTGGTAGATAAAAGGGTGCTGGATAAAAATATATGTGACATTCCTCAATTCATTTTCATTGTTGTGGTATCATTTCATTTGTTGTGTTATTGTCTAATTGTAAACCATCAACACTTGTAGGATGTACATTATTTACAAGAAAATATCATTAGATGAAAATCGACAATTAACCAAGGCCTTAAGTATCAATCTACTTTATTTCACACTGCAGGAAGTTGCCAATCTCCATTGACCCCAATAATAGCACAAAGTAGGCTGTTAACTCCATAATTAAATCAATTGATCAATATATTAATTGAACTATGCAGATTAAATTTGTCTGGATTTGTAAATTTCTTGAATAAATTATATTGAAATAAAACAACCACAACTTTTCAAACATATTCTAGAAAACCCACAGCAATTCCGTATATTTTTACGAAAACTCTCAGAATTCTTTTTTATTTTTTTTTGGAAATAGGATATAATTGATTCACAATATGGCCTGAAATTAGGCTTATAAGGTTGAAATTTGGATATTTTAGATGTCCTTGAAAAATTTGGTCCCCCACTGACACCCTTGGCTAGCTATAGGTCTGGCAAGGCTAATATGTCAGTGAAAATCTGTACAAACAACAAATGTCACTCCCCTCTCTGTATACTTTGGTAAATTTAGTGATTTAAAAATTGGGGAAACTTAATGACTCCACAGTCCTCATTGCTGAAGTAAAATTTTCGAAATTACATTAAAACTACTTTAAGCATCTCAACTTCAACCTGCATTTCATTTCTGAAAGGTCAATGACCTTGCATCTTGTAAAGGAGAAGGTCTAAAAAGGTCAAGATAAAGAGATATACCTCATCAATATTTCAAATTGCACACGACTATAAAACCGGAAGTTGACATAGGACAGCAAATATAAAAGTATAAATAGATAGCCAATGCCAATGACGTTTGATCCTACAAAGGTCAAAGTCAACAAAGGTCAAGGTCAAAAATTGAAAATTTTCAATTTCCAAAACCTGTTCCTTTTTGTGAACTATGAAGCGGAAACAACCGAAATTCTAAGAGAAAGTGGCTCAAAATATGAGGTAATTGTATGCAAAGTTCCATTTTGATCAAGTGTATACTTTGCGAGTTATGCACCTGGCCAAAAATGTCAATAATGAGTAATTTAACCCGGATGTGCCACGCCCACCTCAATTTTTTTTTGCATAGGTTAATTGATATTCAAAATGTTACGTTATGTTTTAAATGTCAAGCTCCTACATAATACAAATCAAAAGATATAGGTCAACAAAAGTCAACAAAGGTCAAAATCAAAAAATGAAAATATCCAAATGTTAAAAACCCGTTCCTTTTTTGGAACTATAAAGCTGAAACAACTGAGCTGTTAACACAAACTGGCCAAAAGTATGAGGTAATTGTGTGCAAAGTCCCTTTTTGAACAAACGCATCCTATGCAAATTGCTAACAACTATAAAACCGGAAGTTGACATAGGACAGCAAATATAAAAGTATAAATAGATAGCCAATGCCCATGACGTTTGATCCTACAAAGGTCAAAGTCAACAAAGGTCAAGGTCAAAAATTAAAAATTTTCAATTTCCAAAACCTGTTCCTTTTTTTGAACTATGAAGCAAAAACAATTGAAATTCTAAGACAAAGTGGCTCAAAATTTGAGGTTATAGTGTGCAAAGTTCCATTTTGAATAAATGTATACTTTGCGAGTTATGCCCTGGGACTTTGCAAATGTAGCAAAATGCAAAAGACCCCGAAAAAATCAACCTTCCACGATAATTAGATCAAGCGCAAGAACGGTCTAAAGTTGAGAAATTTTCATTTTTTAGAAGATTGTAATACCGGAAGTGGACGTCAGACCTCACAAATGAAAGTATCAGCAGATAGCCAAGGTCAATGACCTTTGATCTTGTAAAGGAGAAGGTCTAAAAAGGTCAAGATCAAGAGATATACGCAATCAAAATTTCAAATTGCTAACGACTATAAAACCGGAAGTTGACATAGGACGGCAAATATAAAAGTATAAATAGATAGCCAATGCCAATGACGTTTGATGTTAGAAAGGTCAAGGTCAACAAAGGTCAAGGTCAAACATTGAAAATTTTTAAATTCCAAAACCTGTTCCTTTTTTTGAACTATGAAGCAAAAACAATTGAAATTCTAAGACAAAGTGGCCCAATATATGAGGTAATTGTATGCAAAGTTCCATTTTGAACAAATGTATACTTTGCGAGTTATGCCCCTGGCCAAAAATGTCAATAATGAGTAATTTAACCCGGATGTGCCACGCCCACTTCAATTTTTTTTTGCATAGGTTAATTGATATTCAGAATGTTACGTTATGTTCGAAATGTAAAGCTCCTACATAATATAGGTCAAAAGATATAGGTCAACAAACGTCAACAAAGGTCAA
>NW_008709099.1:43390-44386 GCF_000327385.1 Lottia gigantea
AATTAGTAACGGTTGTCTGAAGGTTTATGGTTTTGTAGCAAAATGATAATGATAGAAGATGACAATGTCCATTCTTACCGGACCGTATCGAAGTGTGGCTGTGGGTGTTTTCTTTTATTTATGAATCATTGGGAATGCTTAAGCTTGTAGCAAAAGTAGAAGTCTTATATACTTATTTTTAGAACAGATGGGAATTCGAAATATGAAATAAATCGCCTTTGCTTGTTAATCTATCCTCTGCAGATGCAGCAATGGTGATCAGGTAAGGGGTTGGGCGATTTGACTGTCAAAGAAGATGCCCGTTTTCGTTGGTAAAAATTGGTTATGGGTTATTATATTTTGTTTCAGGTTGTGATACCAGTTGCTACAGTTAGATTAAGTAAGTGTGATTTATTCTAAACTTATATTTGACTTACAAGGCAATATTTCTTACCCATTGGATGTATAATATTTATTGGCTTCCATTTGTTTATTGATATTTTATATCATTAACTCATTTATTTGAATTAGGCCTAACCCGTTTTGCGTTGATGTTTTGCCATGTGGACATCATGGTGATGTATACAATAAACTAACCTTAACGATTGTGGTTTTAAATCACTGGTTGCATGTAGTCTGTATTGGTCGTTGTGACAACCTTAGCTGGGCGATATGACTTGAAGACAAAATGTACCATTTTGTTGTAATAATTTATGTTTTCGGTTTTTGTAAATGTTGATCATGGATTATCTTTTTTTTTTTTCAGGCTGTGATATTTGTTTTTGCAGATTGATTTTGTAAGTCAGATTTATAGTAAAATTACGTGTTATGTCCTGGTTTCATTATAAGTACCGGTATTTATGGATGCATTGGTGATCAACAACAGATAATGAAATAAAGTGAAATTTAATGCTCCTATTGTACATTTGTAAATATTTGACAGGTGTTCAGTGCATCTGTCATTTGAATGGAGAGACTGGATGGTCTGGTCTAGATGTTTTAAAGTCTCAGTATATC
>NW_008709099.1:44436-46341 GCF_000327385.1 Lottia gigantea
GTCAAAAATTGAAAATTTTTAAATTCCAAAACCTGTTCCTTTTTTTGAACTATGAAGCAAAAACAATTGAAATTCTAAGAAAAAGTGGCTCAATATATGAAGTAATTGTATGCAAAGTTCCATTTTGAATAAATGTATACTTTGCGAGTTATGCCCCTGGCCAAAAATGTCAATAATGAGAAATTTAACCCGGAAGTGCCACGCCCACTTCAATTTTTTTTGCATAGGTTAATTGATATTCAAAATGTTACGTTATGTTCGAAATGTAAATCTCCTACATAATATAGGTCAAAAGATATAGGTCAACAAACGTCAACAAAGGTCAAAATCGAAAAATGAAAAAATCCAAATGTTAAAACCCGTTCCTTTTTTGGAACTATAAGGCTGAAACAACTGAGCTGTTAACACATACTGGCCAAAAGGATGAGTTAATTGTGTGCAAAGTCCCTTTTTGAACAAACGCATCCTATGCGAGTTATGCCCTGCCTCTAAATGTAAACAATTAGTAATTCAACCCGGATGTGCCACGCCCACATAAGTTTTTTTGTCATAAGTGACTTCATATTCAAAGTGTCTAGTTGTATTCCAAATATCAAGGTTCTACATCAAATAGATCATAAGATATACATATACCAAGCTCAAAAAGACGCAAATATTGTAAAAAAAAACTTAAATTTGAAAAAATCACGAATTTCAATTTTGCTTTAAAATAACGATTGTTATATATCTATGTAAAGTGCATGAGAAGCACATTAGGAAACCGAAAAAATTAACCCTCTAGGTTAATTAGGTCACGTGCTAGAGCAGTCCAAAGTTGCGAATTTGGCTTTTTACGGATAGCTATAAAACCGGAAGTACATGTCGGAGGTCAAAGGTCAAAGTATCAAATGATAGCCAAGGTCAATGACCTTTGACCCTATGAAGGTCAAGGTCATCAAAGGTCAAGGTCACATGGTGTGATCGTTTAAAGCTTTAAAAAATTTCAACCGGAAGTTGCAAAAAAGCAAAAGCGAAATTCAAAATTCGGCTCCCAATGTTTTTTGCGCATCGATTGCGGAATACATTCACATCAAATTTGAGCATATCAACATTTACCCTGAGGCCCCATTTTGAGTTTTACAAAAGTGTGTTTTTTCAATATGGCGGCCAAAGTATCACTTCCGGTCTGGATTTTATTTTCTTCGTTTTTTGGTAATAGCATTTACTTTCGATCAGCATAAATTTCGTTGACCTATTTCAATTACACCGGAAGTTATTCGACCGGAAGTGGATTGTACTTTCAATTGATTCCCCGTTTAAAACCGGAAGTAAAATTAAATATTTGACAACTACATATTATTTGCTTTGGTGATGTCCCTTTGCATATTAAATTTCAGATCAATCGATGCAAAAGCAAAAAAGTTGCAAAAAAATTGAAAAATTTGATCGAAAAAAGTGAGCGACGTATTTTCGAATTTCGTAATTTTTCAAGTGCTATCAGGTCAGAAATTACAGCTAGATTGTAAAAATGAAAACCCGAAGAAAATCGATGCAAAAATACGCCTTCTAGAGCCGATTTTCGACTATTTGCACATGTTGAACTGTGGCACTTCCGGTTTTGCAAAAATGTTCCAATATATATTTAAGGAACACGTCGCCACTACAGAAGGTCTAGAGAAGTTGAATGGTTGCTGCAACTACTGCAGTCTAGGCTCAGGAAGGTGTGTAAATTTCGAAAAAAAAAAAAAAAAAAAAAAAAAAAAAAAAAAAAAAAAAAAAAGGAATGGACTTTTCGATAACAAACTGGGACTTTGCGGTAGCAAAGTCCCACAACTAGAGCCACACGTGGCACAAAGGGGGACTTTGCAAATGTAGCAAAATGCTAAAGACTCTGAAAAAATCAACCTTCTACGATAATTACATCAC
>NW_008709099.1:46391-47817 GCF_000327385.1 Lottia gigantea
CTAGTTGTATTCCAAATATCAAGGTTCTACATCAAATAGGTCATAAGATATACATATACCAAGCTCAAAAAGACGCAAATATTGTAAAAAAAAACTCAAATTTGAAAAAATCACGAATTTCAATTTTGCTTTAAAATAACGATTGTTATATATCTATGTAAAGTGCATGAGAAGCACATTAGGAAACCGAAAAAATTAACCCTCTAGGTTAATTAGGTCACGTGCTAGAGCAGTCCAAAGTTGCGAATTTGGCTTTTTACAGATAGCTATAAAACCGGAAGTACATGTAGGAGGTCAAAGGTCAAAGTATCAAATGATAGCCAAGGTCAATGACCTTTGACCCTATGAAGGTCAAGGTCATCAAAGGTCAAGGTCACATGGTGTGATCGTTTAAAGCTTTAAAAAATTTCAACCGGAAGTTGCAAAAAAGCAAAAGCGAAATTCAAAATTCGGCTCCCAATGTTTTTTGCGCAATCTATTGCAAACTACATTCACATCAAATTTGAGCATATCAACTTTTACCCTGAGGCCCCATTTTGAGTTTTACAAAAGTGTGTTTTTTCAATATGGCGGCCAAAGTATCGCTTCCGGTCTGGATTTTATTTTAAAATCGGCCATAAAATTTTATTTGCCAAAGATCAGCCAAATTTTGTTGACCTACATAAATTACACCGGAAGTTATTCAACCGGAAGTAGATTTGAACTTCAGTCGCTTTCCTGTTTAAAATCGGAAATGACGTACAAAATTTGACTGTATCATATTATTAACATTAGTGAAGTCTCTTTGCATTTAAAATTTCAGATCGATCGATGCAAAAGCAAAAAAGTTGCAAAAAAATCGAAAAATTTGATCGAAAAAAGTGAGCGACGAATTTTCGAATTTCGTAATTTTTCAAATGCTATCAGGTCAGAAATTACAGGTAGATTATAAAAAGGAAAACCCGAAGAAAATCGATGCAAAAATACGCCTTCTAGAGCCGATTTTCGACTTTTTGCACATGTTGAACTGTGGCAATTCCAGTTTTGCAAAAATGTTCCAATTTATATTTATGCACATCGTCACCTATATAGAAGGTCTATGAAATTTGAAACGTTGCTACAACTACTGCAGTCTAAGCTCGGGAAGGTGTGGACGAAACGAAAAAAAAAAAAAAAAAAAAAAAAAAAAAAAAAAGAATGGACATTTCGATAACAAACTGGGACTTTGCTGAAAGCAAAGTCCCCCAAAAAAAAAAAAAAAGAATGGACATTTCGATAACAAACTGGGACTTTGCGGTAGCAAAGTCCCCCAACTAGAGCCACTCGTGGCACAGAGTGGGACTTTGCAAATGTAGCAATTTGCTAAAGACCCCGAAAAAATCAACCATCGACGATAATTAGATCAAGCGCAAGAACAAGTCTAAAGTTGATAATTTTTTATTTTTTA
>NW_008709099.1:51938-57933 GCF_000327385.1 Lottia gigantea
ATTTCGATAACAAACTGGGACTTTGCGGTAGCAAAGTCCCACAAAAAAAAGAATTGACATTTCGATAACAAACTGGGACTTTGCTGAAAGCAAAGTCCCACAAAAAAAAAAAAAAAGAATGGACATTTCGATAACAAACTGGGACTTTGCGGTAGCAAAGTCCCACAACTAGAGCCACTCGTGGCACAGAGTGGGACTTTGCTAATGTGACAAATTGCAAGAAATCTGGACAAAATCAACGTTCTAGGTTAACGGTCTAAAGTTGAGAAATTTTGTTTTTGTTTTACAAAGCCGAAACAACTGAGCTCTTATTATATACTGACCTAACGGATAAGGTAATTAAGTTTTCTACAAATGTATTCTTTGCGAGTTTTGCCTCTGCCCAATATATAAACATTAAGTAAATTTAACCTCAACTTTCTTATCATAGGTTTATTTGGTATGACTGCTTGTCGAAATTTTATGTTATAAGGGAGATAAGTACAATAAAGGAAATGTGACAACTTGGACCAAAGATTATTTTTTTATAGAGACGAGTCGGACCACCTTTTTCAAGATTCGGAACATCTTTAAAATGCTATGGAAAGTGCATCGCTCGGTTGCATTTTGTTTGATATGTTATAATTATGTAGGTTAAGGAAGGTCGATATGACTAGCCTAACGGGGCGATTTTAATGAAGGTGAAATGTACGTTTCGTTTGTAATTAGGTTCCGGTTTGCGTAAATGTTGGTCGTGTATTTTTATATTTTTATTTTTCGGGTTTTGATTTGGTATGTAAAAGTAGATTTTGTGAGTAACATTTAAAATGAGATTAATTTTTATCTAGTGGCTACTAAAAACATGTTTATCTAATTTGTCGGTTTTGCATTTTATCAAAAAGGGACAAGGCGAATATTTGTCTCGTATATCTAGTCTTAGTTTTGTTTCAATTTTTATGGAATTTGGTTGATCGAGACTAAACACGTGTAGTTTCTTTGTCTTGAATATTTATCGGAAATTTTTCAGTGGACATTATCGTTGAGATTTTTTGTTGTTTACACTTTGACGATTGACAGGTAAGTGTTGTATTATGTTGTATATTTATATATGTGTTCTGGATTCTAATTAGTAACGGTTGTCTGAAGGTTTATGGTTTTGTAGCAAAATGATAATGATAGAAGATGACAATGTCCATTCTTACCGGACCGTATCGAAGTGTGGCTGTGGGTGTTTTCTTTTATTTATGAATCATTGGGAATGCTTAAGCTTGTAGCAAAAGTAGAAGTCTTATATACTTATTTTTAGAACAGATGGGAATTCGAAATATGAAATAAATCGCCTTTGCTTGTTAATCTATCCTCTGCAGATGCAGCAATGGTGATCAGGTAAGGGGTTGGGCGATTTGACTGTCAAAGAAGATGCCCGTTTTCGTTGGTAAAAATTGGTTATGGGTTATTATATTTTGTTTTAGGTTGTGATATTAGTTGCTACAGTTAGATTAAGTAAGTGTGATTTATTCTAAACTTATATTTGACTTACAAGGCAATATTTCTTACCCATTGGATGTATAATATTTATTGGCTTCCATTTGTTTATTGATATTTTATATCATTAACTCATTTATTTGAATTAGGCCTAACCCGTTTTGCGTTGATGTTTTGCCATGTGGACATCATGGTGATGTATACAATAAACTAACCTTAACGATTGTGGTTTTAAATCACTGGTTGCATGTAGTCTGTATTGGTCGTTGTGACAACCTTAGCTGGGCGATATGACTTGAAGACAAAATGTACCATTTTGTTGTAATAATTTATGTTTTCGGTTTTTATAAATGTTGATCATGGATTATCTTTTTTTTTTCAGGCTGTTATATTTGTTTTTGCAGATTGATTTTGTAAGTCAGATTTATAGTAAAATTACGTGTTATGTCCTGGTTTCATTATAAGTACCGGTATTTATGGATGCATTGGTGATCAACAACAGATAATGAAATAAAGTGAAATTTAATGCTCCTATTGTACATTTGTAAATATTTGAACAGGTATTCAGTGCATCTGTCATTTGAATGGAGAGACTGGATGGTCTGGTCTAGATGTTTTAAAGTCTCAGTATTATCCCTATTGTTTTTTTTTGTCCAATTGAATGAAATTTAATAATGTGTTGCAAAAGTACTGAGCTAAATTGTTACTTTTCATTGTTACACATGGGTGTATTGAAATATGAATTGTGCTGTAGTTATATGTTGTTGAATCTTTGCTGATGCAGCAAGGTTGATCAGACTACATTAGGGGGTATTAAGGTAAATGTACGTTTTCTATTTATAGATTTGTAAAATTGGTTATGGATTATTTTATGTTATTTCAGGTTTGATCAGTTGTTACAGTTAGATTAAGTAAGTGTGATCTATTCCAAATTAGGTTTGGTTTCCAAGGCAACAATATATTTTTAGCGATTAGATGTACAATTATGCATTTATTTAAGAATATCATATAGCACTATTGCTTCTTTGTTCAAGTTCAGTGTGGAGATTAAAAAAGTCATTTTTTCTGGTTTGCAAAAAAAACAAAAAATGAAAATAGAATGGTTTAGATTTTGAATTAGCTTGTGAATTTTAATTTATAAAAGAGTGAAAAAAGTAGAAAGATATAGTGTTTGTTGGTATTTGGAATTGGTAATCTTCTGTAATATAAACACAAAACAAGAATATTTAATGAAATTATTGGCTTGAATTAGGGCTGCAATGATTCACTGATGAATCGATGAATTGCGATTTGTTTCCATATTATTGATCCATTGTGTTTGATAAAAGTAAGCGTGACAAATGACACTGAATCTTTGTGTGTTTAAGAAATAGTGTCAATTTTTATTTTACAAGTATTATTTCACATCAAAATTTGCAAAAATTCATTTCTGAGTTAAAAATTGTGATTTTATTACAATTCCTTATTTCTAGATATTTTCATGTGTTTCATAGTGACAAATTTGATAGTACTTTAACACATTTTTACTATTTTTTTTTCTTTCTGTAATAAATGAAATGTGATAATTATTGCAATAAATTGTATTGTTGAGTATCATATAGTGTATTGAATTGCAATTTCAAGAAACGTTGCAGCCTTAGTTTGAATTGAAATGGGTATTATAAAAGAATACTTTTTTAATGTTGTGCTTTAATTTTTAGAAATATTTTTTGTAGGTAAAGAGACAGTGATTTGAAGTTTTTGTTGTTAATTGGTTGTGGTAAGTTTTTTCTGTTGTGATACTGATGATCTTTATTTCAATTAGTGTTTATATTGATTGGTGTTACTCATGTCTATCAGACTGTGGTTTGTTTTTGGTGGTCCAATTGTGTACAATGCTTGTACAAATGTAAAAGTTACAATTATTTTCAGATTTTGTGTGTTGTTTTATCATCCTAGAATGAAGTTAGTGAAAAATAGACAAATAGTTTTGCATACTTCTTTATTCTTATGGATTATTGCTGTTGTTGAAAGTGTGTGTGTTTAAATTAATAAAACATTGGATATTTTAATATATAACTGTTTTTTATATATATTTCAGGATACTTGGTAAGTGTTATAAAATTTTGAAGCTAAATGATGCATATTGAAAAGAAAAATAAACAACCCAAAAAGGTGAAAGTTGATGAGGACTCTTTGCTGAATATAGAAATATACTGTAATGATTTTGTTTTGAAAAATTGTGTTTCATTTTAAAATGCATGTATGTGTGAAATAAAATTAATGGTGTTTTCATTTGACATGTTATTTGTAAATGAAAGTATTTTGGGGAAAACATTTTACTAAAAGAGAAAAATGACATCATTTTGCAAATAAGTATTAATTTGTAAGTCATTTACAAAAAATATAATATTGTAAGATATAGCTTTAAAATAAGAATTTGTTAATATGAATTGTGAATGTAAAGGCAAATGCTTTGTAAAAAATTGTCTTATAAATTAACTTTTACTGATTTTGAAGTAGCTTATAGAAAAATGGTCCAAATAAACTTTGTATATGGATGATGATTGTATTTTGAAGATGTGGTCTTTTTATTTGTGATAAGTTTGTAGATACATTGTTTGATAAAAATAAAAAAGTGATTTCATTTTTAAAAGTCATGAAATGTACATTTTGGTGTGATTTTTATGAATGGTATTTTGAGTCATAGTTTTGGAATGAAGTGAATGTGCAGTGCATAATAATTGCTAGTGTAAAAATGTGATGGGTTTAGAGTTTGAAATTGATGGAGCTTAAATATATTTAAATTGTCTGTGTTTGATTATTCAAATGTAGGTGTAATTTCAAAATGAGCGATACAAAATGATAAAAACAGATTGGTTAAATTCTCACATTGATGAATTGTAATATTTAAACAATATTTGCTTCTTCTTGGTAAACAATTAGTGAGTTATTTCCCTTTACTTATTGTGAACAGTTTGATACATTGGAAAATTTCTATATTTTGTGTTGAAAGCAGGTAAGTGTATGTTACTTGATTATATTATTTTTTATTATTGCAGGTTTGGTTTATTGGAAAGACAGAAGATCATAGAGCGGTGAAAGTGTTGCAAACTTTTACTTGAACAAAGCCAAAATATTCAAAACTAAGCGGTGAAAGTGTGGCGAACTTTTACTTTAACAGAGCCAAAATACTCTAAACTAAGCGGTGAAAGTGTGGCGAACTTTTACTTTAACAGAGCCAAAATACTCTAAACAAAGCGGTGAAAGTGTGGCGAACTTTTACTTTAACAGAGCCAAAATACTCTAAACTAAGCGGTGAAAGTGTGGCGAACTTTTACTTTAACAGAGCCAAAATACTCTAAACTAAGCGGTGAAAGTGTGGCGAACTTTTACTTTAACAGAGCCAAAGAATCTAGAGAAATCTAGTTGCTATTCATATCTCAATTTTTATTATCTAGAGAAATCTAGTTGCTATTCATATCTCAATTTTTATTACTAGAGAAATCTAGTTGCTATTCATATCTCAATTTTTATTACTAGAGAAATCTAGTCGCTATTCATATCTCAATTTTTATTACTAGAGAAATCTAGTTGCTTTTCAAAACTCAATTCTTATTACTAGAGAAATCTAGTTGCTATTCATATCTCAATTTTTATTACTAGAGAAATCTAGTTGCTATTCATATCTCAATTTTTATTATCTAGAGAAATCTAGTTGCTATTCATATCTCAATTTTTATTATCTAGAGAAATCTAGTTGCTATTCATATCTCAATTCTTATTACTAGAGAAATCTAGTTGCTTTTCAAAACTCAATTCTTATTACTAGAGAAATCTAGTTGCTATTCATATCTCAATTTTTATTATCTAGAGAAATCTAGTTGCTATTCATATCTCAATTTTTATTACTAGAGAAATCTAGTTGCTATTGGTATCTCAATTTTGATTATCTAGAGAGATCTAGTTGGTATTCAACCCTTTAATTTAAATTATCTAGAGAATTCAAGTTTTACACTTCTTTTTTGTATTACCTTGAAAGTGAATCAATATGGGTCGTCCAAAGAAATCAAAAGCTGCTTTGTTAGCTAATATAAGCAAAAATGGAAAAAGTGCTGGTGATAAATGTACAAAAATTGTAGATCATAATGATCAGGAATATGTTGCAAAATCAAATTCTAAAGCCAGTAGATTTAATGATAAAGTTTCAAAAGAAAATGTCAATGAATTGCTTGTAGTCCATGAATCTGATAGTCCTACAGAAATTTCATATGAAAAAGTAGAAATACCTGTGAAAAGCAAGGTAAAACATGTTTCTAGTAACATAATCAAAGAGAAGAGTAAAGAGAACTTTGTTTTTAGTAAAAGTAGAAAGAGACAAGTTGAAAGGATATGTATATCTGGTAATTTTAATCAAGGTAATATAGAACGATATGGATTTTATGCTGGCAAACAGTGCACTGTGAACAGCCTTCTGTGTATGATATACAGAAAAATTATGAATGTAACATCATGGAAAAGTTCCACCTTAGACAAAATCTTAGATTTAGGA
>NW_008709099.1:57983-58833 GCF_000327385.1 Lottia gigantea
GAAAGTACANATAGATAGCCAATGCCAATGACGTTTGATCCTACAAAGGTCAAGGTCAACAAAGGTCAAGGTCAAAAATTGAAAATTTTCAATTTTCAAAACCTGTTCCTTTTTNTGAACTAAGAAGCGGAAACAAACGAAATTCTAAGACAAAGTGGCTCACAATATGAGGTAATTGTATGCAAAGTTCCATTTTGAACAAATGTATACTTTGCGAGTTATGTCCCTGGCCAAAAATGTCAATAATGAGTAATTAAACCCGGAAGTGCCACGCCCAACTCAATTTTTTTTGAATAAGTTAATCAATATTCAAAATGTTACGTTATGTTCCAAATGTCAAGTTCCTACATAATAGAGGTCAAAAGATATAGGTCAACAAAAGTCAACAAAGGTCAAAATCGAAAAATGAAAAAAACCAAATGTTAAAACCCGTTCCTTTTTTGGAACTATAAGGCTGAAACAACTGAGCTGTTAACACAAACTGGCCAAAAGGATGAGGTAATTGTGTGCAAAGTCCCTTTTTGAACAAACGCATCCTATGCGAGTTATGCCCCTGCCTCTAAAGGTAAACAATTAGTAATTCAACCCGGATGTGCCACGCCCACATAAGTTTTTTTGTCATAGGTGAATTCATATTCAAAGTGTCTAGTTGTATTCCAAATATCAAGGTTCTACATCAAATAGATCATAAGATATACATATACCAAGCTCAAAAAGATGCAAATATTGTAAAACAAAACTCAAATTTGAAAAAATCACAAATTTCAATTTTGCTTTAAAAAAGACAATTGTTCTATATCTATGTTAAGTGCATGAAAAGCACATTAGGAAACCGAAAATATTAACCCTC
>NW_008709099.1:58883-60190 GCF_000327385.1 Lottia gigantea
CCACTACAGAAGGTCTAGAGAAGTTGAATGGTTGCTGCAACTACTGCAGTCTAGGCTCAGGAAGGTGTGTAAATTTCGAAAAAAAAAAAAAACTAGAGCCACACGTGGCACAGAGTGGGACTTTGCAAATGTAGCAAATTGCAAAAGACTCTGAAAAAATCAACCTTCTACGATAATTACATCACGCGCAAGAGCAGTCTAAAGTTGAGAAGAATTCTTTGGAAGATTGTTATAACGGAAGTAGACAGACCTCACAAATGAAAGTATCAGAAGATAGCCAAGGTCAATGACATTTAACATTGAAAGGGAGAGGGTCAACAAAGGTCAAGGTTACGAGATACAAGTCATCAAAATTTTTAAATATATACGGCTATAAAACCGGAAGTTGAGATAGGACAGCAAATATAAAAGTATAAATAGATAACCAATTTGAATGACCTTTGATCCTACAAAAATCAGGGTCAAAAAAGGTCAAGGTCAAAAATTGAAAATTTTGAATTTTCAAAACCTGTTCCTTTTTTTGAACTATAAAGCTGAAACAATCGAACTTCTAAGACAACGTGGCTCAACGGATGAAGTAATTGTATGCAAAGTTCCATTTTGAACAAATGTATACGTTGCGAGTTAAGTCCCTTGTCAAAATTGTCAATAATGAGTAATTTAACCCGGATGTGCTACGCCCACCTTAATTTCTTTTGCATAGGTTAATTGATATTCTGAATGTTACGTAGTATCCCAAATTTAAAGCTTCTACATCATACAGGTCAAAAGATATAGGTCAACAAGTGTCAATAAAGGTCAAAATTGAAAATTGAAAATATGGAAATTTCAAAACCCGTTCCTTTTTTGGAACTATAAAGCTGAAACAATTGACCTATTAACACAAACTGGCCAAAATAATGAGGTAATTGTGTGCAAAGTTCCTTTTTGAACAAATGTATCCTATGCGAGTTATGCCCCTTTCCCAAAATGTAAACAATTAGTAATTCCACCCGGATGTGCCACGCCCACCTCAACTTTTTTGTCATAGGTTAATTCATAATCAAATTGTCTTGTTGTGTTCCAAGTTTCAATGTTCTACATAAAATAGGTCATAAGATATATACACACCAAGCTCAAAGAAACAGAAATATTGTAAAAAAAAACCTCAAATTTGAAAAATTCACGAATTTCAATTTTGCTTTAAAAAACGATTGTTATAATTCACTTGAAAGAGCATGAAAAGCACATTAAGAATCCGAAAAAATTAACCCTCTAGGTTAATTAGGTCACGTGTTAGAGCAGTCCAAAGTTGCCAATTGGGCTGT
>NW_008709099.1:63797-64867 GCF_000327385.1 Lottia gigantea
AAACAGGTCAAGCATATGTTGCATTAAGTCGAGTTAAAACATTAGAAGGATTGACTATACAAGATTTTAATGAGAAAGCTATATTTTGTGATGAAAAGATTGAATCTGCTCTAAATGAAATGCCAAGATTTTTACAACCTGAAGAACATACTAAACCTAATAGTTATAATATTATCTTATTTAATGTTCAAGGACTTACTACACATTTAGAAGATTTAAAACATGACAAAAGATTTATAAATTCTGATTTGATATGTTTGACAGAGACTTGGTTACGAAATGTAAGGAACCCTGCTAAAGTACAATTTGATAATTTTATATTTTATAATCAACCTCGTCACAATAGCTATGATGATAGTGCTAATTTTAAAAATCTTAAAGAAAAAGACCATGGTGGTGTAGGAATATATTATAGTAAGAATAAAGCTTGTAATATAATAAGGTTAGGACAATTAAATATAGAACATGTTGCTTGTAATATTCCAGATAAAAATATTTCTGTAATTGTTATTTATAGACCACCAAGATATAGATTAGAATTGTTTATGCCTCAATTAGAAAGATTGTTGACTGAGTTACAAGAGTCTGGTTATCATTATATTATTATGGGAGATTTCAATCAAAATCTATTAGAAGGACATAGTTCTATTAATGATTGTTTTCAAGACTTTGGGTTCAAACAGTGTGTGACAGAGAGTACTACAGAAGGCAATACAATATTAGATCATGTTTATATGAGTTCAGGTATTAATTTAAAACGTGTTAAAATTACTATTGTACCTACATATTATAGTTATCATGAAGCTGTTAACATTCAGTTATTGTAATTTACTTTCTATTTTCAGAAACAGTTCAGATATATTGTTGCATTTTAAAGGAAAGAAGATGGGTAGGGAAGACCATTTACCTCTGTTGGGTGGGGGTGGGTAATGATGGGGGTTTGGTGGGGTAGGAATGAAAATAGTTTTTGAAGAAAGACAGCAGAATACATAGATAGCTGAGTAGTGGTACAACTGTTTACAATAATCTGAGAACGTAAATGGCCAAGTTCACATGTATTACCACAACAT
>NW_008709100.1:0-1514 GCF_000327385.1 Lottia gigantea
CTCTTATAACCTATTCTAATGATTGACTAATCCCCCCCCCCCGGAACTAGCTGGTTCTACCGTAATTCTCACTAATGGTTTATGTATATAAGCAATCCCACGTCTTTTACCTTTCAATCTGAATCTATAGGACTTCTCATCTTCTCCATTGTCAGTGATCTACCTCATTGTCCAGACAAAGATCGATTCCATGGGGTTTGGTCAAGGACCAACTGGTAGTAAGGATCCTTAATTGTGCAGTTGTTATCCAGGAAAGAGCAATGCCAAGATGTTAACTGTGGACGTTAGTTGTTATCCAGGAAAGAGCAATGCCAAGAGATTAACTATGGACCTTAGTTGTTATCCAGGAAAGAGCCATGCCAAGAGATTAACTATGGACCTTAGTTGTTATCCAGTAAAGAGCAATGCCAAGAGATTAACTATGGACCTTAGTTGTTATCCAGGAAAGAGCCATGCCAAGATGTTAACTGTGGACGTTAGTTGTTATCCAGAAAAGTGCCATGCCAAGAGATTAACTATGGACCTTAGTTGTTATCCAGGAAAGAGCAATGCTAAGAGATTAACTATGGACCTTAGTTGTTATCCAGAAAAGTGCCATGCCAAGAGATTAACTATGGACCTTAGTTGTTATCCAGGAAAGAGCAATGCTAAGAGATTAACTATGGACCTTAGTTGTTATCCAGGAAAGTGCCATGCCAAGATGTTAACTGTGGACCTTAGTTGTTATCCAGGAAAGAGCCATGCCAAGAGATTAACTATGGACCTTAGTTGTTATCCAGTAAAGAGCAATGCCAAGAGATTAACTATGGACCTTAGTTGTTATCCAGTAAAGAGCAATGCCAAGATGTTAACTGTGGACCTTAGTTGTTATCCAGGAAAGAGCCATGCCAAGAGATTAACTATGGACCTTAGTTGTTATCCAGGAAAGAGCAATGCCAAGAGATTAACTATGGACCTTAGTTGTTATCCAGGAAAGAGCCATGCCAAGAGATTAACTATGAACCTTAGTTGTTATCCAGGAAAGAGCCATGCCAAGAGATTAACTATGGACCTTAGTTGTTATCCAGGAAAGAGCCATGCCAAGAGATTAACTATGGACCTTAGTTGTTATCCAGGAAAGAGCAATGCTAAGAGATTAACTATGGACCTTAGTTGTTATCCAGGAAAGAGCCATGCTAAGAGATTAACTATGGACCTTAGTTGTTATCCAGGAAAGAGCCATGCCAAGAGATTAACTATGGACCTTAGTTGTTATCCAGGAAAGAGCCATGCCAAGAGATTAACTATGGACCTTAGTTGTTATCCAGGAAAGAGCCATGCCAAGAGATTAACTATGGACCTTAGTTGTTATCCAGGAAAGAGCAATGCTAAGAGATTAACTATGGACCTTAGTTGTTATCCAGGAAAGAGCCATGCTAAGAGATTAACTATGGACCTTAGTTGTTATCCAGGAAAGAGCCATGCCAAGAGATTAACTATGGACCTTAGTTGTTATCCAGGAAAGAGCCATGCCA
>NW_008709100.1:7664-9590 GCF_000327385.1 Lottia gigantea
ATGAAAAGAAAGATGTCATTAGTAATTCCCAACAGATCGCGATATGGTAATCTTCATAAAGTCTATAGAGATATTGGAACACGATGACGGCCATCACAACGAGTATATTAGCTATAAAGAATAATGATGAGCTATAACGACCCGTAATAAAGATCTTAACTGTCTTCCATTCAGTTGACAATGAGAAGGTTGAAAGTAGGGTGGGGGGATGACAGGAGTGAAGGAAATATAAGGAAGTAGTGGAGAGACACTTTATGACGTGCTGTCAGAAATGGATTGGGTGGAGCAGATTAGCGGAGCAAAAAAAAAGTATAAGGTGGTGAAACTCATGTTTAAGTAAATTTTGGGCAGTAGATCAGGCCTTCTCTCGGAACAATGAAGAAATAGGGAATACGGTGCTTGGGGTTGTGTTTAGGGCTACATTGTGTGCTTTTTTACTCCCCCGATTGTAGGTGGCATTGGTCTAATCTCGGGAATGTTTGTAGTTTGTTTACTGAGGCTTTACCACCAAAAGTCATTCCTACACAGACAAATCATTCAGCCAATAGCTTGCGAGCATGAATCATATTTAATATAAAGTTCTGTATCCATATATCGACCAGTTATAACTACCTATCATGAATCATTGTATATCTCATACCAGACCAATCATATAACAACTAATATTTCATATCTTAACCACACCAATCATACTCTATATTATATTCCTGATACACCAATAACCACTAGCAACGATCTGTCAATCATAACGACTGACTTTTACTTTATTTCTAGAATCACAAAACCAATACCTGGAGGAAAGAGACGGGTTGTATTGATTCATATCTAATATGATTTTACATTCATAACTAGTAATATTCTCTCATCCGACTCCATGATGTTATGGTAAAACTAGCAGGTGACTGGCGTTCGTGATAGACAGATGCAGAAAGCCAATACAGGTCTCTCGATATGAGTGAAGGTATGATGAAATGTATTGATCCATAATTCATTTTTATATTAATAACCATTCAACTTATTTTAAGCCTTAGACCAGTGGTCGACGTTCGTGATAGACATCTTCAGGAAGCCACCATCCAATACAAACCTCGGGTTTAATATCTCTGTCGTGGTGATTGCTGTAGAAGGTGGTCGTTATGATATATCGATCAATATTTCATAATCTACATTCATAACCAGTCAACGTATCTCATCGTTAAGACCAATATCAGACTTGCGTTGGTGATAGACAGCCTCTGGTAGCCAATACTGAATCAGAGATTAAGCTGACAGTCGTGATGGCCAGGTGGAGAATATGATACTTATGGCAATGTTACTCTATATTTCATATGATCTTAAAACCAATAATATTCTGTCAAGCGTCTAGATAATCTTATCCAGTAGCTATCTGCAGTTCGTGATTGACAACTTCAGAAGTCAATTCAGAACTGCGGGTTGATTCTGGGGATGTTATGATCCAGTAGAGGACTGACAGATAACTTGGTAATAAAGTTGAAACCAGAAGTTGACTAGAAAGAGTTGATGATAGACATTTCCCAGAAGCCACTACAGTATTGAAGTTTGGTCTCTCGTTCTCGATAAGGATGTCCAAGTAAAGAAGGTTGTAGTTTGATCATTATTTTATATTATTAACCTGTCACCAGCTGGCTGGTGTTGGTGATAGACAAGCTAAGGAACCCAATGCAGTACTCTGGTTTGATTTCTCGGGTAGTATCTATATTATCATATCCATATTCATAATCAATAAATTTCTGACAAGCAATTGTATTACTGCATTATTGTTAACATTAGTTACTGGCTGGCGCTTGTGATAGATATCTTCCAGAATTGAAGTTTGATCTCTCCTGCTTGAAGAGGATGGTCAGGTAGAGTAGGTGGAAGAAATTGGTCTATATTTCATATTTATATTCATAACTGTAACTGGTT
>NW_008709101.1:0-1451 GCF_000327385.1 Lottia gigantea
GTGGTAAATGGTATCTGAAGATATTTAATAAGTAACTTTTCAAACCTACCAACTAATTTATAATGCAATATGTAGCGGAGCTACTAGTATAGCAGCCTTTACCATGTGACGTCACACAACGTTAACTTCATGCATTTTAAAGAGTTTCTAGCATATGACGTTTTATTTCATTTACACTCAGTGTTCAAAGGGTTAAGGGTATATGACATTTTATTTCATTTACCGGTACACTCTGTGTTCAAAAGGTTCAGGGTACGGTATATGATGTTTTATATCATTAATACTCTGCATTCATGGTATATGATATGTTATTTCATTTATACTCTGCGTTCAAAGGGTTTAGGGTATATGATGTTTTATTTCATTTACACTCTGCGTTCAAAGGGTTTAGGGTATATGATGTTATATTTCATTTACACTCAGTGTTGAAAGGGTTAAGGCTAATGATGCTATATTTCATTTACACTCTGCGTTCAAAGGGTTAAGGGTATATGATGTGTTATTTCATTTATACTCAGTGTTGAAAGGGTTAAGGGTATATGATGTTATATTTCATTTATACTCAGTGTTGAAAGGGTTAAGGGTATATGATGTTATATTTCATTTATACTCAGTGTTGAAAGGGTTAAGGGTATATGATGTTATATTTCATTTATACTCAGTGTTGAAAGGGTTAAGGGTATATGATGTTATATTTCATTTATACTCAGTGTTGAAAGGGTTAAGGGTATATGATGTTATATTTCATTTATACTCTGCGTTCAAAGGGTTAAGGGTATATGATGTTATATTTCATTTATACTCAGTGTTGAAAGGGTTAACATGTAACAAATACCCATCAATAAAAAAAAATGGCGTTTAACTTTTTAAGTTCTGTCAATCTTCTTCAAAAGATTCCAATAAGAACATGGCTGAATTATCTAATCAAGAAAGATAACTCCTATTGAAGAATAACTTTGTGTTCTGCGTCTGCCAGATATGGTGGCCATTCACAAGTTGATTATTGTGCCATGATTTTAAGGTTCATGTTTGTGCGTTTGAGATGCATGTTTTATGTGGTTTTAAGTTTTGTGGATGTTTTTTGAAACGTGACAAAGTGTCTTGTATCTGCCCTATGAAAAGCATGAAGTACCTCATAATAAAATCAACACTAACTGTAACTGTATCAAAGAAGAAATCATAAGGGCCACGGTTGGTGAAAAGGAAGCTCTATAAAACAAGTAACAGCATGACTTGCTGAAAGTAACTGAAAATTCGTAAACTTTGCCCTGAAGCTGCAAATCCTGATTGAGGCTGTATTTGATATAGATGCATATCTTTAGCTCTTGATTTGTTATTGGCGTTAGTTTTAGTATTAATTTGTACACTGAATATTGTTGCCCATCTTCATTAGCCCACAAGGTGCAGAAAAGTAGAACCTAAAACTCACTTCATTTATTTTCATTTCATTT
>NW_008709101.1:7177-9146 GCF_000327385.1 Lottia gigantea
CCTTGGACGAGATTATGATCGACAGCCTTTTATAAAGTTAACCAAATGGAGCCAGCCCTTTTTTTTAAAAAACAAATTTCAAATTTCATTTACCCATGATTTAAGAATATAAAGTTGATATAAGCTTATTCTCTGAGTTTCTCCAACAAAGGTGTCAATAAACTGGGTTATTTTATGACATCATATTTGATAATAAATCACTAAATATTTAAAAAAAAAATTGTCACCTGAAGATGATCTTTTTGATGGAGGTGAGATAAATTGTACAAAATTTATAAATTTCCCATAAGAATATTTCTGCTTTCTAGATATTCACTGATAATAGTAACATAGATCTTTATTAAAATAACTTGAGATTACACGAGATAAAATGCTTAAAGTACAACTTTTGAAAAAAAATGACCCCCTTTTCTAAACTTAAGTTGTCCTGATTAGAGTTGTGTCCTGATTAGAGTTGTGTCCTGATTAGAGTTGTGTCCTGATTAGAGTTGTGTCCTGATTAGAGTTGTGTCCTGATTAGAGTTGTGTATCTGAAACACTACTGTCTTGGTGGCATGATATGAGCAGTATTCAGTGAGAACCTTTACTCTATCAATTTACTTTCTTTATTATAACACTTTAGATCATCTTCTCAATGTCAAGCTATTACAAACTTTGTCTAATACCTTGACTGCAATAGTTACCTTTCTTGTATCGTGGAATGCAGCGATTCGAAATGATTGTACTCTAGCGAATACAGCCAATCAGATTCCTCGTTAGAAAGACTGTTCACATTATGGCTTATTGTTTACGGATTTTATGTCAAGGAATCTGATTGGCTGAATTTGCTAAGGTACAATCGAATCAAATTGCTCAGTGTTACGAGAAAGGTTGCTATTGTAGTCTAGTTTGCAATACCTTGACAATTGTGATGATGCCTTTAGATTGGCTCACAACTAACTTAGCAAACTGCTATCTCTACTGTAACTTTTTACACAATCTAGATTGGCTTATTGAATGAAGAGATAAAATTTGATGCCTATATTAACCTGCAGCAGTAAACTGATCATTCCTATGAATTATGGTTTGTAACATGTTTGGCTCTGCTTACTTTTTGTGCTATTGTTCCTTATAATGCTTTCTGAAATGCCTGGCAATGAAGATCTTAAATCAACACTCCTCTGTTTTCTTGCTAGCCACATGACTAATTTTCTCTGCTGTTTTTTTTTCTTTGCTTTGCATCATTAAGGCATGAATGTAAGTAGAATAGATATTGTAGAATCGGTGATGGGACTAGAATTGTAGCATTGTTATAGTTGATGGGACTAGAATTGTAGCATTATTATAGTTGATGGGACTAGAATTGTTGCATTGTTATAGTTGATGGGACTAGAATTGTAGCATTGTTATAGTTGATTGGACTAGAATTGTAGCATTGTTATAGTTGATGGGACTAGAATTGTAGCATTGTTATAGTTGATGAGACTAGAATTGTTGCATTGTTATAGGTGATGGGACTAGAATTGTAGCATTGTTATAGTTGATTGGACTAGAATTGTTGCATTGTTATAGTTGATGGGACTAGAATTGTAGCATTGTTATAGTTGATGGGACTAGAATTGTTGCATTGTTATAGTTGATGGGACTAGAATTGTAGCATTGTTATAGTTGATGGGACTAGAATTGTTGCATTATTATAGTTGATGGGACTACAATTGTAGCATCGTCATAAGTGATGGGAATACAATTGTAGCATTGTTATAGTTGATGGGACTAGAATTGTAGCATCGTTATAGGTGATGGGACTAGAATTGTTGCATTGTTATAGTTGATTGGACTAGAATTGTAGCATCGTCATAGGTGATGGGACTAGAATTGTAGCATTGTTATAGTTGATGGGACTAGAATTGTTGCATTGTCATAGGTGATGGGAATACAATTGTAGCATTGTTATAGTTGATGGGACTAGAATTGTAGCATCGTCATAGGT
>NW_008709102.1:0-1094 GCF_000327385.1 Lottia gigantea
AGAGAAAATTCAAATACTTTCAGTTAACACACATGCCTATGCAAATATGAATATTAGTTATACTAAGAGACAATTTAATTGTTATATTTCACATTTACCAGTATAGAATAGTCTTAATACATCAAACATACACCAATCCTCTTCTGAATCTGCCAGTTTCCAATTTGAGCCGTTCACACGACCAAAGTAATCAGTGAATAAAAAAATTCGTGACATGACATGAGATGAGAACTTTTTTCTTTCTCTACTTTTATTACATTGAAAATAAACATTACTATCACATAAGCTTGAATTGGCAAGATCTATTTCCATCACCACAGTCCACGAAACTCGGCTGTTGTTGACCATAACACTATGTGGATGATAACATTTTCTCACTGGCTGTAAGTAAACTAAACATTTTCATACATGCTTCATGAACATTTCACTTTTAAACTTTTATTCCAAGCAAATGTACTAAAATAAAATAAAATAAAGGCATTTCCAATTGGAGGTGAAAGAAATAAGGGTGCGTGGAGGGGGGTGGGGTGTTATTTAGAGAAAAATGATAACGTTCAAAAAGGTGTGCTTAGACTTAGTCTTTAATGGAATTTCAGGAGGACAGAAGAGGTAGGTGAAATTCTCAGATTTTCTAAATGGAAAAGTGCTGTCCACAGGGGATGTGCCAACTTCTTAAGCAGTCAACAAGTACGAGCACATTCACGAGCAACGACTTGATAATCTTCCATACATATCCCTTCTAGTTTTCTTTGTTTTCAACTTCATTTGAATTTTCTAAAGTTGACAAAATAACATTGTAATAGAAATACCGAAATAGTTTTCTTCGTATAAAGCCATGTTCAAGATTGAGAGGGAAACTAGCTCATGTGAACCGGCCTTTAGAATTCTGTCGATGAAAAGATTAGCGAAAGCAGAATATCGATTGACAGGTGTCACGTTGGCATCTGTTCAGTAAAAGAATTTAGTAAGATACGGTCTAGGGGACTTCTGGGACTTCATGCTGACGTATGTAATGCAATACGAGAAAGATTATCAAGTAGTGATTGGATATAATCTATCACTTGTAGGCACGTGTCTTAGTAATGTGCATGTAG
>NW_008709102.1:2222-3418 GCF_000327385.1 Lottia gigantea
AAGATATCAACTAGTAAAACACTAAAATAAAGTAATACAAACCAAATCATAAGCCACATTGCCTCTTTGGAGGGGATGTTGTTTTAACAAATACCAGTAAAAATAAAAAATAGAACAAACTTTCTTTCCGTAGTTTTATTAGTTTTTATTATAACTTTTTATTTCCCCGTGTGAATAACCTTTCTCCTTACCTACTGAATTCTACATTAACCAATCTCGTCTAGTCTAAACAGCCATACCAATCTCATCGATAATCTTACTGGACTTTATATACATGTATTGTTCAGTCTTCTCATTTACACTTGATATATCCTTTATGTAAGGGATAGAGTACGAAGACTGTAAAATAAGCCAGAGAACAGATTTACATTTGAAATAAACCAAAGTAATCAGTGAATAAATAAATTAGTGACATGACATGAGATGAGAAACAGATCATTCTTCACTTGGATGATTTTACATTTGAAATAAACTTTTCAGTTTAATGTTCGTATTGTAATCATAGTGTCAGGTAGGTAATAAGAGAGAGCAAACAACTTATAGATATAACCTATGCATGATAATGATTTAATTGTTGTCTGTAGTATTTATTATATAACATATTCTACTTGAAATGAAGACATTCTATTAGTGCCATTTTTCATTATAAAATAAATACATATCTTTGAAAGTTCCTTTATTGAACAGTTAGCTGAATACATTGTTGTATGTTCTGAATAATATATGTAATAAACATATAATTATATAGTTAAAGATGAATTTCCTTATTTTCTAGTATCAACTTAAGCAAACTATTTAATTTCAGATTCTCTGACACCTTTTCGTCTGCCGTTCCAGGACCAACTCTAGTTCATTTGGTAACATGGAGTGCCTATAGAGAAGTGGACTATTTGTCACAGATGCCTAAAAACTACTACCATGCGTGCAGTACACTGTCTTCGACTATGTGCACAGATCAATCGAGTATCCCGTTTGAGATAGAGTGGTCAGACGCGTTTCCTTTGTCCATTTTGGGGTACTCTTGTTTAGTATCATCGACAACTCATTATTTTCACTTATTTGAAGTACACACAAGACGTGAAAGACTCTATAGGATCTATGCAAATGCAGTGATACAATTCGGTTTCTGAGACTTCATGCAGACGTATGCAATGCATGTAATGTATTTTCCTCTGTCTCATGTGGATTTTCTGCAT
>NW_008709103.1:0-825 GCF_000327385.1 Lottia gigantea
CAACTTTGACTTTTTTCAGAAAATAGACCCGATTTTTGGCCTNCTAGTTTTTCGCCAAATTGCAGGAAACAACTTTGAATCGAATTTGGGACGTTCCCTGGTCCCCCCAAATCGATTTGAACCAAAAAAGAGAAAAAAAAATTTGGGTCGAAATTTGAAAATTTTCCTGACCAAAACGATCAAAATTTGTCCGATTTTTGGCCTATTTTCGGGTTTTGAGGGACTTTTTAAAACCGCCACTGCAGGCAGACCGAAAGTGCTACGAAGTTGCGCTTTGAAGGCTGGGTGGCCAAGATCTGGTTCTACACGGCATCATAAACCAGGATGCTGTATCTCAATTGGTTCCAAAGTTACAGGTGCTCAAACTTTGACTTTTTTCAAGAAAATAGACCCGATTTTTGGCCTCTAGTTTTTCGCCAAATTGCAGGAAACAACTTTGAATCGAATTTCGGACGTTCCCTGGTCCCCCCAAATCGATTTGAACCAAAAAAGAGAAAAAAAATTTTGGGTCGAAATTTGAAAATTTTCCTGACCAAAACGATCAAAATTTGTTCGATTTTTGGCCTATTTTCGGGTTTTGAGGGACTTTTTAAAACCGCCATTGCAGGCAGACCGAAAGTGCTACGAAGTTGCGCTTTGAAGGCTGGGTGGCCAAGATCTGGTTCTACACGGCATCATAAACCAGGATGCTGTATCTCAATTGGTTCCAAAGTTACAGGTGCTCAAACTTTGACTTTTTTCAAGAAAATAGACCCGATTTTTGGCCTCTAGTTTTTCGCCAAATTGCAGGAAACAACTTTGAATCGAATTTCGGACGTTCCCTGG
>NW_008709103.1:5045-12276 GCF_000327385.1 Lottia gigantea
CGCCATTGCAGGCAGACCGAAAGTGCTACGAAGTTGCGCTTTGAAGGCTGGGTTGCCAAGATCTGGTTCTACACGGCATCATAAACCAGGATGCTGTATCGCAATTGGTTCCAAAGTTACAGGTGCTCAAACTTTGACTTTTTTCAAGAAAATAGACCCGATTTTTGGCCTCTAGTTTTTCGCCAAATTGCAGGAAACAATAATTGTTGCACTGCAAAGCTAAGAATTCAATCTATTTTATCATTCTACTTAATTTTTTTTTTTTTTTTTTTTTTTTTAAAGTCCAAAATAGGTCGAAACATGTATAATTTCCCATAGGCTTTGCATTGAAATAGGTCACGCGGCCCCACCAGCTGATAAAATTTTACATTGACTTGTTAAGCGCCCCGTAAAATGGATAATCAATGCTGGTTATTATTCACCATGAAATAACATATCATACTCAAACATTGTTCAGTTGCTTCGTGGTTATTCTCGTGAAAGGGCAATATAATGTAATTAAGTAGTTTAGTTCAACTACAGAGAATTAATTCATTCTTAACAAAATTGCGATGTTTAAAGGGATGGAGATAAGATAGATGATTAGTTTAACATCAGATAGTACTAAAATGCCTTATATATTCCAAATGGCTATTCTATTTTTCTGAAGTTTGAATCTTGCTTAAACTTTATATTTTACCACGTGTTTTGAGAACAAGATGTCATTGCCTTACAGTGACATCAAATTTGACACTATATAGCTTTAAAGTGATGTACATGGTTATTCTATAAGATTTTCAACTTCAGGGTAATTACGCCACAGGGGTAAATTTTGGCATTTTTGTGGAGGAATGGAGGAAATGAGGCTCTTTGTAGTCTAGTATAAACTTTAGGGACAATCATAATTTAAGTCGTTTTATTCAGTCAGTCTATATTTTTTGATATAAAAAATATTACAGGTAAAGCCTAAGAGAAATCACAAAATAGTAAGGATTTATAAGAGGAAGGGTAGGTAATGCATTCTATCAAGGATTCGCAAAGGTGCAATAGAAAAAGGTCGAAAAACCCTGATCTTGATTAAAATGAAATGTTACGAAAACAAACGTGTGGTTACGTGACGATTCTTTTAAGTTTGCAGTTTTGCATTCCAAGAGCAAATATCTGAACGCCAAGTCATTTTATTGTAAGTAATAAGACGAAAGTGTATCTTTAAATTCGATCAAATTCCTGTACAGCGAGGGTTACTACAAAGTAGAACATTGTTCGTTACAAGTAATAATTTAAATATGAGCTAGACTTTATCATCTCTTCAATCTGTCCGAAACCAATACATATTTATTTATTCATAAAGAGGCGTGGTTTAAACGTCAAACATATCGTTAGGACCAATCATCATAGGGTTGATAGATAATGGGAGGGGTTATTGTAGGCGCAAATTCCAGATCAAAATCATACTTTCAGTTGAGATTAAGTATTGAGTTAGTCCGCTTGTGTAATGCAACAAGTGCCGTGGATTCAAATCCTTCTCAAGGTAAGAAATACTTCCTTTAATAATTCACAGATAGTGCTTTCGAAAATCGCCATGGTCGAATTTAACCCCTTATCCCATATCTTAGGCGGTCTGCAAATATACACACTTCGGATCGAAAGTATGTCATGGCGTAGTCAAATATAAAAATGAAGGCCAGTGTCATTAGATGATTTGTACAAATTTCCTATTATTTAAGAAATCACTATTTGAAATTGGCAAACAAATATGCACTTATTACGCTGTTAATACAGACAAAGATCAAAATTGTATGACGTGTCCAAATGAAATAAATGGAGTATTACGTCTTATTTTTCTGCACCATGTGGGTTAATGGTGATGGATTTTTTTAGTCCGAGAAAGTATCATTTTCTTTTGTAAAATTCGACTCAGACCAAAGGCAACCACAATGTGACCAATGACAATCTTGAAACGAAACTTTTTGTGAAAGATTTGTCTTTTCTAACCTATGTTTACTTTGTTTACCACACCGAAGTTTTTATGACAGGGGTAGCGAAGCTTTTATGACAAGGGTACCGCAGCATGGTAAATAGTCTTTGCCTTTAAGATCAGGTATATTTTAATTAGCTTACCTTAAATTTGCAAAATGTTTCATGTTGTTGGATTATAAGATATCTTTCAAAACTAAAATTCTATCAAAACTACATTAACCTGGTATTTGATATCCAGATCAGTGTTACATGAAATGAGAATGAAATGTAATGAATATGGATTTTAATATCATTTTTTCTCAGTGCAAATAGGAGCATATTGCATCAACAGCTATGTTAATCTATCTCAGGATATTATGCATTCAGTGAACACTAACACACAGGGCCTTATGTTCTAAAGACCACATTTCCATGTCAGTCCTAAAATCTAAAATAGCTAATAGGGGGACACTGGTTTGCAACAATCCGACAACTATCTTGACTCTACTTCTCCAATATAATCACTCAGCAACAGGATTTGTAAGACAAAAAGTAATATTTAAAAAAATTGATTAACAAATATGGATGTAATACTTCTGAGTTTATTTCATATTACGTTTCGTAACACACATTGGTAAGGTTTTCAAATAAATTGTACTTTATAACGTTACCGGTATGTGTTATGTAATAAATTCAGTAGTAGTACATCCCAACATCTTAGTGTTTAAATACAACCCTCCTACTTATATGTGTCTTAAAAAGACTAGTATTTCAACATATTGTAGAAGCACTACTTTTGTGAAACTAAAACATTGATCTTTATAATCAATAAAAAAAGACAATGAAAATGTTTTTAAATCGAAGTCAGACTTACCTTTCGAAAATAAAACTGTTTTTAATAACGTTCAATGGACATCAAAATATCATATAAACTAAACTTTACACTTTACTTCATTTAAAACTTAACTTAACTTTACTTGGCCATCCATAATTACCGAAAATAAAATAATGCAATTTAACATTTTACTTTTTCCCACTGAACATCCACATCATCACCAATTGTCATGTAATGTAATCAAATTAAACGTTATTTACGTTTTGAAGAAAAGTATTCATTTAGGCCATCTGGTTTGAAAAGATGGGAACTATCCAATATAAGGGAAGGAAGGAATAAATGAATGAATGAATGAATGAATGAAAGAAAGATCGAGCTTACCAGATGGTTTTGGAATCGGGTTAATTTTGCACAATGAAGAAAGAAATGAACGGATGAACTAAAGAATAAATAAATGAAAAAAGTTGAATGAATGAATGATTCCAGTCAAATGACTTGCCTTTTGAAAACACTTTAAAACTGACGTTCAATACATAGGCTTTCTTTAAAAACTAAGGTTCATCTTGGACATCTATGTAACCTTCAATGAAAATAAAAATAACTGAAATGATATGCCATGATACTTAATTTTCAAGAGCTCGATTCCAGGTAATTCCTGAGATTTGGTAAAGCTGGCGAATGAATGAATGAATGAATAACTGCGTGAGTGAATGAATTTATGAATGAATGAATGCGTGAGTGAGTGAATGAATTTATGAATGAATGAATGAAGAAGAAATGAAAAAGTAATTGAAGAAGCTTACCTTTCGTAACCTTTGTGTTCAATACACACTTTTAGTTTAAAACCAGAATTCGCATGCCCTACGATTAAAAACAAACAGTGCTAATTAACAAAGTTTAATCGTGGGATCAATTCAATTGTGTGTGATAGAGATCAACAAGCTTTGTATTAAAGGGACATACGCACCATTCATAATTTCCGTCCAACGTTTGTGGTTTAAGGTTCCTTATTATCAGAAAGTTACGACCAAATTTTGCGAAGACCAGTCAAACCCAATGACAACCAGTACAATATGCAATCATAAATATTGGTTACCACATCTAACCAACAGGAATTGATTTGCATATCAAATCCCCATCGGGACATCTGGGTTGGACATGGGGGGAGGGGGTTATGAATGAATGAATACATTTGCGTACCTTTCACATATCTGTATTAAATGAAATTCAATATAAAGGATTTCTCACAAAATTAAAATTCAAACACATTAACAGAGTTTACCAGTGGTCAAAGGGAGACACTTTCAATTGAGTGTGGTCTGTAAGAGAAATCAACGATCCATATGTACAGTTTTAAGATTTTGATCGTGATTATATATAAGGGACAATTGCGTCATTCTGAATTTCTGTTTGACGTTTGTAGTTTTAGATTCCTAATTTACAGAAAGATTCTAACTTGTTATGACATTCTTTCCAAACGAGATTCGGATATAAAAATACATCATCAGGACATCACTGACTTGGAAATTGTGTAAACTATCCAATTTTCTTAGAAAAAAAATTCTTACCTTCCACCTTAATGATATTCAATAGTTTGGATTTCTTTCAATATTTGATTCCACATGCCCTACAACAAGCAAGTACAACTGTTATTAACAGAGTTTTCTCGTGGTCAAAGGGGTTTAATTTTTCAATGAATGTGGTCTGTAGTAGAAATCAATAATCCATATTGTAGTTTGTATTTAGGGCAATCAAATTAAATTCTGTCGGCTTTTTAATGTGTTTGTCGCACTATTCCGAATAACAATTACCGAAATTTGAGGTTTGACTTTTCTTACATCGAAAACATTATACAGGCCTGTAGCTAGCCCAGGGTCTTAGAGGGGGCAAGGGGGTTCATGACGTCACTTTCGCAAACACCATTCATGCCCAAAGCTAATTCAATATATTCAAAAGCATTTTGGATTGACTTGACATGAGCTGATCTCATTTTCTTTGAATACGTGTTTCGGATTTAAATTCCTCATCAGGACAGCTGACAAATTAATTATCCAAATCATTGTACAACCACTATAATATCCGAATGACTGTCTTCGCACATTCGTTGGTAAACCGAATTTTACCGATTATTTTTATGTGAATCAGCTTCAAAACAAAATTGATTTCAGAGTTTCACGCTATGTTATCTGAAAATAAGCCAGTAGTTTGAAGATCGCATAGCGTGAAACTCTGAGTAACAACATGATTCAAGTTCTGTTTTAATATTCTTATCTGAATTTATATGGAATACCCGACAAAATGCGATTCAGACACCACGGTGGTCGGATATGAGTAAAATAGACAAGTCAGTTTTGGGCAACTCAAATACAAACATCCGAATAAATAAATAAGTGAATGAATGAATATAGGCCTATGAATGAATGAATGAATGAATGTTACTCTATTAATACATGCAAGAGTGAATGCGTTCATGAATGAATGAATGAAAAATATGGAATAACTTATTCTTTTACTACATGCAAGAGTGAGTGAATGAATGAATGGATAAACGAATGAGTTTATGAATGAATGAATGAATGAAGTAGTAAATAGAATGGATAAATAAATGAATGAATAAATGAATGGATGTAATGACAAAATAAGGATGAGGTCAAAATGTTTCGGACTTAGTCCCTATGTTGATTTCAAGAAAATCAAAACATGGTCGACTCAGGGAAATTCACCTCATTTCATGCTGCCGAAACATGTTTCTGAAAATCCTGAATGAATGAATGAATGAATGAATTAATTAATAATGTTTGTTGACAAAACATCAACACAAGAGAGTAGGCCTACAGAAAGGTTTGGACTATGCTTTTGTGAATTCGAAATTATCACTGAATAAGTCATAATATTCATGTTAAGAGATAAAGGAAAGTATAAGGAATAAATGAATGAATGAATGAATGAATGAATGAATTAATGAATGAATGAATTAATAAATCATAATATTCATGTTAACAGACCTTAGACCAAAGTATAAAAATCGGTTTAAAAATGTATTTAACTGACCTGACCTTATAACGTTCAAATACACAGAAATCTGAAATAAATTTCACACCATCTTTAGCATCCTTTTTCATCGTCTGCCACGTACTGTGTAGCTCAATAGAATGTGCATGTCATCAACGGAGATGATGAAGGTAAAATTATAAATCCGTATCGTCTGGTATTTAAGAATACTCTGAAGTTGAATTTTTTTACGCTTTTGTCTGATCAGCTTCCAAAAACTAACAGCTCAAAGTTTTTTCTTTTATTATCATTTATCAATTTTGAAATAGATTTATTTAGTTTTTAAGAACGTTATAGTTTTAGGTTTCAGTCTTAAAAGTTTAGTTTGGCTTCTCGGATTACCAACGTTACTTAACGCAACAGTGTAGTACTGTTCTTATAAAACTACATTTCATCTTCATTACCGAATTAATGAATGAATGGAGGAATGAATTACTGAATGAATGAATGAATGAATGTTTTCCTCTTAAAAGGGATTTTAAAGAGTTATTAGGACCTATTTGTATGTAGTCCTTGTGTATACGGGACATTGTTAGTATTGATTCGCACCATTTCAATTTTAGAAATTCAATTCCACTAGGACTCAGTGTTTTATGATATCCCTATCGAAAAAAGGCCTTGTATTATTGAAGAAGATTTTGCAATAGTGACGTCATCAAACGCTTAGTTTTCCTGGAATAGCAGGAACCACAAACGTCTTACTCAAAATTGGAATGATGCAAGTTAATGCTATCAGTGTCACCAATAAATATACAAAGTTTAAAAAACCTCTTTACAAACCATTTAAGGACAAAGCAAGTGGGCTTACAAAACATGGCTTAATGGTTGACAATGGATGCCAAGATCCAAACTCGTAGAATCAGTTTATTCGCCACTTGTAGAAATGGGATTTTACATGCTACTTTTCTGCATCTGATTAGGTTAATATTGGCTCACTGGTGCTGTCAAACATCAAACTGAGTATTCTTAGGTTTTCTGAATCATACGCCCTAGCGTCTGGTCGTTCGGGTGGAACAATAAACCGAAGCCCTGTGTGCTATAGGCTGAAATTCACAAATTCAAAACCCAAAAAGATCAGCCTGGGGGACCAAGGCAAAATTGACCAAAATCGAAAAAACGCTATAACTTTCAAAATATTCAAGCTACCAACCTGAAATTCACAAGGAATATTCATATTGACCATCTCAACATGTCAGAAAAAAACAAAATTCCGTTTTTTCATCAACAAAACTAAAACGCTCAGTGCTTCCAAAGTACAAGAGATATGGAATCACGGTTTGTAACATTGCAATCTATTTGGTGTATAAATTTCATCATCAAATGACCGTGGTGAAGCTGCAAAGTTTGGATTTTCAAAAAAGTGAAAATTGGCAAAATACAACAGGTACCAAAATTCATTTTCGGGTC
>NW_008709103.1:12720-16405 GCF_000327385.1 Lottia gigantea
CACTCACTCTTGCATGTATTGAAAGAATAAGTTATTTCATCTTTTTCATTCATTCATTCATGAACTCATTCATTCACTCTTGCATGTATTAATAGAGTAACATTCCTTCGTTCATGTTCGTTAATAGGCCTTCATTCATTCACTTATTTATTTATTCGAATGTTTGTATTTAAGTTGTCCTAAACTTATACCTCTATTGACTTGTCTATTTTACTCATATCCGACCACCGTGGTGTCTGAATCGCATTTTGTCGGGTATTCCATATAAATTCAGATAAGAATATTAAAACAGAACTTGAATCATGTTGTTACTCAGAGTTTCACGCTATCGATCTTCAAACTATTGGCCTATTTTCAGATAACATAGCGTGAAACTCTGAAATCAATTTTGTTTTGAAGCTGATTCACATTAAACTAATCGGTAAAATTTGGTTTACCAACGAATGTGCGAAGACAGTCATTCGGATATCATAGTGGTTGTACAAAGATTTGGACAATTAATTGAGATCAGCTCATGTCAAGTCAATCCAAAATGCTTTCGGATATATTGAATTAGCTTTGGGCATGAATGATCACTTCAAACACAATCAAAATCATGAAAACTGTAAATATGGATTGTTGATTTCTATTACAGACCACACTCAATTGAAATTGTCTCCCTTTGACCACTGGTAAACTCTGTTAATAACCAATAACCTTCCTTATTTTATTAGTGTGTGTGAATTTTAGTTTTGTGAGAAATACTTTATATTGAGTTTCATTTAATACAGTTATGTGAAAGGTACGCAAATGTATTCATTCATTCATTCATTCCATTCCCCCTCCACCCATGTCCAACCCAGATGTCCCGATGGGGATTTTATATGCAAATCAATTCCTGTTAGTTAGATGTGTTAACCAATATTTATGATTGCATATTGTACTGATTGTCACTGGGTTTGACTGGTATTCGCAAAATTTGCTCGAAACTTTCTCATAATAAGGAACCTTAATCCACAAACGTTGGACGGAAATTATGGTGCGTAATATGTCCCTTTAATACAAAGCTTGTTGATCTCTATCACACTCAATTGAATTGATCCCACGATTAAACTTTGTTAATTATCACTTTTTGTTTTTAATAGTAGGGCATGTGAATTCTGGTTTTGAACTAAAAGTGTGTATTGAACATAAAGGTTACGAAAGGTAAGCTCCTTCAATTACTTTTTCATTTCTTCTTCACTCATTCATTCATTCATTCGCCAGCTTTACCAAATCTCAGAAATCAGCTTGAATCGAGCTCTTGAAAATTAAGTATCATGGCATATCATTTCAGTTATTTTTATTTTCATTGGCCTAAGATGAACCTTAGTTTTTAAAGAAAGCCTCTGCATTGAACGTCAGTTTTAAAGTGTTTCCAAAAGGCAAGTCATTTGACTGGATTCATTCATTCATTCAACTTTTTTCATTTATTTATTCTTTAGTTCATCCGTTCATTACTTACTTCATTGTGCAAAATTAACACGATTCCAAAACCATCTGGTAAGCTCGATCTTTCATTTATTCCTTCCTTCCCTTATATTGGATAGTTCCCATCTTTTCAAACCAGATGGCCTAAATGAATACTTTTCTTCAAAAAGTAAATAACGTTTAATTTGATTACATTTCATGACAATTGATGATGATGTGGATGTTCAGTGGGAAAAAGTAAAATGTTAAATTGCATTATTTTATTTTCGGTAATTATGGATGGCCAAGTAAAGTTAAGTTAAGTTTTAAATGAAGTAAAGTGTAAAGTTTAGTTTATATGATATTTTGATGTCCATTGAACGTTATTAAAAACAGTTTTATTTTCGAAAGGTAAGTCTGACTTCGATTTAAAAACATTTTCATTGTCTTTTTTTATTGATTATAAAGATCAATGTTTTAGTTTCACAAAAGTAGTGCTTCTACAATATGTTGAAATACTAGTCTTTTTAAGACACATATAAGTAGGAGGGTTGTATTTAAACACTAAGATGTTGGGATGTACTACTACTGAATTTATTACATACCGGTAACGTTATAAAGTACAATTTATTTGAAAACCTTACCGATGTGTGTTACGAAACGTAATATGAAATACACTCAGAAGTATTACATCCATATTTGTTAATCAATTTTTTTAAATATTACTTTTTGTCTTACAAATCCTGTTGCTGAGTGATTATATTGGAGAAGTAGAGCCAAGATAGTTCTCGGATTGTTGCAAACCAGTGTCCCCCTATTAGCTATTTAAGATTTTAGGACTGACATGGAAATGTGGTCTTTAGAACATAAGGCCCTGTGTGTTAGTGTTCACTGAATGCATAATATCCTGAGATAGATTAACATAGCTGTTGATACAAAATGCTCCTATTTGCACTGAGAAAAAATGATATTAAAATCCATATTCATTACATTTCATTCTCATTTCATGTAACACTGATCTGGATGTCAAATACCAGGTTAATGTAGTTTTGATAGAATTTTAGTTTTGAAAGATATCTTATAATCCAACAACATGAAACAGTTTTGCAAATTTAAGGTAAGCTAATTAAAATATACCTGATCTTAAAGGCAAAGACTATTTACCATGCTGCGGTACCCCTGTCATAAAAGCTTCGCTACCCCTGTCATAAAAACTTCGGTGTGGTAAACAAAGTAAACATAGGTTAGAAAAGACAAATCTTTCACAAAAAGTTTCGTTTCAAGATTGTCATTGGTCACATTGTGGTTGCCTTTGATCTGAGTCGAATTTTACAAAAGAAAATGATACTTTCTCGGACTAAAAAAATCCATCACCATTAACCCACATGGTGCAGAAAAATAAGACGTAATACTCCATTTATTTCATTTGGACACGTCATACAGTTTTGATCTTTGTCTGTATTAACAGCGTAATAAGTGCATATTTGTTTGCCAATTTCAAATAGTGATTTCTAAAATAATAGGAAATTTGTACAAATCATCTAATGACACTGGCCTTCATTTTTATATTTGACTACGCCATGACATACTTTCGATCCGAAGTGTGTATATTTGCAGACCGCCTAAGATATGGGATAAGGGGTTAAATTCGACCATGGCGATTTTCGAAAGCACTATCTGTGACTTATTAAAGGAAGTATTTCTTACCTTGAGAAGGATTTGAATCCACGGCACTTGTTGCATTACACAAGCGGACTAACTCAATACTTAATGATCTATTCAACTGAAAGTATGATTTTGATCTGGAATTTGCGCCTACAATAACCCCTCCCATTATCTATCAACCCTATGATGATTGGTCCTAACGATATGTTTGACGTTTAAACCACGCCTCTTTGTGAATAAATAAATATGTATTGGTTTCGGACAGACTGAAGAGATGATAAAGTCTAGCTCATATTTAAATTATTACTTGTAACGAACAATGTTCTACTTTGTAGTAACCCTCGCTGTACAGGAATTTAAAGATACACTTTCGTCTTATTACTTACAATAAAATGACTTGGCGTTCAGATATTTGCTTTTGGAATGCAAAACTGCAAACTTAAAAGTATCGTCACGTAACCATACGTTTGTTTTCGTAACATTTAATTTTAATCTAAATCAGGGTTTTTCGACCTTTTTCTATTGCACCTTTGAGAATCCTTGATAGAATGCATTACCTACCCTCCCCTTATAAATCCTTACTATTTTGTGA
>NW_008709103.1:22834-23660 GCF_000327385.1 Lottia gigantea
TAAAAAAAAAAAAAAAAAATTGAATTCTTAGCTTTGCAGTGCAACAATTGTTTCCTGCAATTTGGAGAACAACTAGAGGCCAAAAATCGGGTCTATTTTCTTGAAAAAAGTCAAAGTTTGAGCACCTGTAACTTTGGAACCAATTGAGATACAGCATCCTGGTTTATGATGCCGTGTAGAACCAGATCTTGGCCACCCAGCCTTCAAAGCGCAACTTCGTAGCACTTTCGGTCTGCCTGCAGTGGCGGTTTTAAAAAGTCCCTCAAAAGCCGAAAATAGGCCAAAAATCGGACAAATTTTGATCGTTTTGGTCAGGAAAATTTTCAAATTTCGACCCAAATTTTTTTTTCTCTTTTTTGGTTCAAATCGATTTGGGGGGACCAGGGAACGTCCGAAATTCGATTCAAAGTTGTTTCCTGCAATTTGGCGAACAACTAGAGGCCAAAAATCGGGTCTATTTTCTTGAAAAAAGTCAAAGTTTGAGCACCTGTAACTTTGGAACCAATTGAGATACAGCATCCTGGTTTATGATGCCGTGTAGAACCAGATCTTGGCCACCCAGCCTTCAAAGCGCAACTTCGTAGCACTTTCGGTCTGCCTGCAGTGGCGGTTTTAAAAAGTCCCTCAAAACCCGAAAATAGGCCAAAAATCGGACAAATTTTGATCGTTTTGGTCAGGAAAATTTTCAAATTTCGACCCAAATTTTTTTTTCTCTTTTTTGGTTCAAATCGATTTGGGGGGGACCAGGGAACGTCCGAAATTCGATTCAAAGTTGTTTCCTGCAATTTGGCGAACAACTAGAGGCCAAAAATCGGGTCTATTTTCT
>NW_008709103.1:35804-39209 GCF_000327385.1 Lottia gigantea
GATTTGACAAAACTTAGTGTGAGTGTTTGTTTTCACCTAAAGATGAACCCTATTGAAAATCAGAAGAATCGAAAAATATTTAGTATGAGTTATTGCCCTTGTTCTTGAAAATGAAATGAAGTGCATTAAGGAGCATCAGTACCAAACGGGCTATATAGCTCCAGAATACGTTAATATAATAAAAAAAAACTAAAACAATAAAACACCTATCAATATCACAGAAAGGTCACATAGTGACAACAAAAAAAGACGATAAAAACCATATCACAGAAAAAGTCATTTAATGACTACAAAAAAACACTAAAAACAATATCACAGGTAATACACCACATGGTGGTATTAAAAGTAAACAATATTTAAAACAAACAATGACTAATCTATTTAAAACTTAAAAGAAAGACCTGCTTGTTTTAAAAAAGCCACAACCTTCTCATATGGAGAAGGTTGCGCAAAAAGCTGAAATAAAGAAACAGCACGGTAGTGCTGTGATCTTACAGGTTTGAGATGCTTACACTCAATCAGAATGTGTTTCACTGTCAGGCGGATCTGGCAGTGCTCACTGACTGTTTGAGGCTCTCGCTTGAGCAAATAACAGTTGGTGAGGTGAGTATGTCCAAGACGAGAGCGATACAAAACAACTTCATTTCTCCTGTTGGCACAATAGGAGGAGGGCCAGTCTCCTAGGAGAGGCTTAATGGCATGAAGCTTGTTAGTGTCTGCAGCATCCCATCTTTGCTGCCATCGATTAAATGACCTTATCACCGATTTAAAAGCCGAGTTCTTGAAAACGCGTTCAATTTTTAGCTCATAAGCACTCAAAAATGCACAGTTCTTGACAGATTTTGACGAAACTTGGTGTGAGTGTTCGTAATCACCCAAGGATGAACGCTATTGATAATAAGAAGAATCGAAAAATATTCAGTATAAGTCATTGCACTTGTTTAATATTTAACTTGTAAACACTCTAGAAGGCAAAATTCTAGACGGATTTTGACGAAACTTAGCATGAGAGTTTTTTATCACCCAAAGAAAAATCCAATAGAAAATCCGAAAAATGTTTCTCAGGAGTTATTGACCTTGTTCTTGAAAACGCTTTCAAATTTTAGCTCTTAAACACTAAAAGCCAAGATTCTTTCTGGATTTTGACAAAACTTAGTTTCATTATTCAGTACCGCGCTGAAGGTTGAATATTTGCCTTCTTTAGTTTTCACGAGCTAAAAATTGAGCACGTTTTCAAGAACAAGGGCAATAACTCATTCTCAATATCATTCAGTATCTCCCTCAAAAGTTCAAAAGAAGTGTATGACTGAAGGTTGAATATTTCATACTGGTGATTGTTACTGTACTGCTAAATATCTTTACGGACGTTTTTTGGATGACATTTTCAGGGTTTGGACTTATTCTATTCTAGTTTTGTGAATTCTTTGAAATTCCCAACAACCACCATCCTTCCATCAAACTAACCGCAAACATGAGTGACAAAAGCATAGACTTTCTCGATACCACTGTCTTTAAGGGAGATTCCATAGCAGAGCTCCTTTCACCCAAAACATACCTTTTCTGGTATAAGTAAGTCATAAGTTTTACAATTTCACCGAATTTGATCTTCTGATTTCAACCAAGCCTGTACTCTGGAGTGTTTCGGTAAAACCTAGTAGGTCGAATTTTTGAAAAAATTAAGTTGGGACCATTTTCCGACTTAGTGGGTTTCACCTCATCATATAATTCATTCAGAAATAAATTAGTTATTGATTCATGAACTTTATAATAATAAAACCTAGCAAGTCAAGAGAATTTATTCAACCAAAACCTAACAAATTGACTCGCTGAGTTTTTATTGACAAATTTCCTCCTATCTGTATTGACAAAAACTAGCAAATTCCTACCAAATAACAGTAATTTAAACTATTAAAATGACCTCAAGAGGACAGGGCTGGTAGAGCGTAAGAAACTAGGCAAGCCTTTAGAAAGCAGGTAAAGGCTGAAGAACATAAAATTAAGCCAGATCAACATGCTAGTCTGTGTCAGGCTAATATAGGCCTACATCAACGTCGATGTTCATATACCCATGGTTTTTAGTGTCAGCTGTTCTTCTCTCAAAACTTTCTACACATGGTCAAAATTTACTTTTTGAGCAAAATGAACCCCAAAATGATAGTAACATCAAAACGTGAACCCAATAGTTGTTGGCTGCTCAAACACTGTGATATAATTTCATGGGACGGGGCTAAAAGGTTACCAGTGTTGCCAGAATTTGTGATGAATTCAGTTGTGAAAGGTATAGCATTTTCATTGTAGGAAAAGGCATTGAGCAGAATTGGAGAAAAGTGTACACAAGAAAGATAAATACCCGCTTCTTCCAGCCTGCCCTGAAACATGCAGAAAACCGTGCCAAAAGATAATTCCCCCTATTAGTCGAGAATCAATTAACAGAAGCTATTGGTCACTCTCAATCGGAGAAAGACGCCTGTGGCTCGATGGTCATATCCTGGTCAAGGAGGTCAAGTCGAGAAAAGCTGCTCAGGATAGATACAGCACGTCCCATAGATGATATACCAACTTTCGACTGAAGATGGATAGAAGGTAACTGTCTGCAAAACCATGTTCCTCTACACACTTAGACTAAAAACAGATGGAACAATTACAGAGTTTGTTAAATCGAATTTGAGTCCCAAAATTCACCAATGGTTGACATTGCCGATAAACGAGGGGGATCAGAGCCAAGTAACAAGTCAGACTTTGGTCAGATCTGTGCCCATATCAATTAGTTTCATCCACAAATCAGTCATTACACTCGGGAGAAAACTCCTAATAGGTGTTATTTCGATTGTAACCTTTCATTTTCAATTACTGACATGCGGAAGGATTTCAACAGTTAGTGGTCCAAGGCTTCCTATCATGTTTACTGGTAAGCCCTCTCAAGATGACTGCAATGTCTGCAAAGACTACAAATCCCACATGCTGATGGTGATGATAGTCAAAACTGTGAAACATGTCTAAAGGGTGAGCAGCATGAACTATTTGCAGAAAAAGCCAGACGTGCATATCAAGCTGATGCGTCCGACAAATGTCCAGATAACACTAAAATATTTGCTGCTGATATGCAGCTCGTCATTTTATTACCCAGATTAACTACCAAAGAGTATCTGTTTGTAAGTAGGTTAGTTGTCTTTAACGAGATCTTTGCTTCCCTTATTTACAGGAAAAGATGATTATGTCATACTGTGGCACGAGGCAATTGCTGGTAGGCTTGGCATAAATGTTGCATCTGCTTATATAAAGTGCATTAATCTTTCAGCAAAGGATAATGTAGTACTTTGGGCCGACAATTTTACTGGGCAGAATAAAAATTGGACTTTATTTACATCATTGGTAATGTGTGTAAATCAAGAATGGGCCCCAGAA
>NW_008709103.1:40490-42683 GCF_000327385.1 Lottia gigantea
AATGTGATGGTAGAACGCTTTCATCGAACCTTCCATGACGTGCTCTCCACGAAAATGGAAAATAAGCTGGATAATTGGGATTTATACCTTTACCAAACTTTAGCGTTTGAATATTAGTGAATCTTCACGTTTCTCTCCATTTTATCTTCTGTACAATCGCGATGTCGTGCTCCCTATCGATAACTTGCTGAAACTGAGACGGAAATATCTAATGGAGGACTTTCACAAAATTGCGTTTGAAAATCAATATAAATCTTTCATTTTAGTTCACCAAAACCTCAAGAAAGCAAAACGTCGACAAGCTCGGTATGCCGATACAAAGACCAAATCGGCTAACTTTCAAGTCGGTGATCCAGTCTATGTTGAAAATCATTTGCGTACCAGTAAACTTCAAGGTAAATGGAAACCATACTATAGAATTATAGAGCAGACTTCGCCACTTTCATTTATCGTAAAAAAAAATCAACTAGAGCCTTAAGTGCAACGGCGCTGAAGCAGTGCGTTGCATCCTGGTAGAAAGATGCAAAGTATTGTTGGACTACATATGCCCCATATTTCATTATACCTTTTAGAGAGGTTTCATGAAACCAGGGAATTTTCACAGATTTTCCTTCTGTTTTTGTATTGTAAATTACAAGAATAATACTCCTTATGTTTCTTTTAAAACTTTTCACTGGTCAACGATACAATTCTAACATAACATTAAAAAGTACTTTTGTAGAATCGATTTTTTTTTTGTGTCTCTTTAATAATTAGAAATTTTGAAATATAGGAATCCATGTTCCAACCAGTGCTTTATGTCCTTGGAAATGGTTTTGTAATGTTGCTGGATTGCATGCCTTCCTATAATATTCCAAAATAGGTATGTAATGAAATATAATTGGAAAGGATCTTGTAGATGGATTGAATATAAATTAATCCTGTAATTCCACAAAAACTAAGCGTTGTATAAGTCGATATGTGCTACAACATTAGCGTTTAGTGACGTCATCAAACGCTTAGTTTTAGTGAAATTAAAGAATCACAGACGTCTGGTTGAGTATTGGAATGGTTCAAATTGATGCTATTAGTGTCCCCGATACACGTACAATTTTTAGAAAACATCTTTACTATCTCTTTAAAAAAGGACATGGTATTTTGTCTCAGTCATCCAAAGATCTCGCATACTCTCCAGATCTATCAAATACACTGGAAACAATCATGGTGAGTTTAGCATATTATATTAAAACTAAGATTACTTTATTTTTTTATTTCTCTTTGATTTGAATAAATTATTCAAATGGAGTTCCTCCTCTCGGATTTCCCTGACTCCCCTATCCACCTCTCCATCTGGTTCTCCTTCAGTTCCACCTACAGCTCCACCTTCTAATGCACTTAAACATATTAAATATATAACAAAATAAGTGCTTAAATTATGTGTTCGGTTTTCGATTACAGTCAACAAGACTTGATGCTGAATAACGACCACGGCGGCTGAGCTAGATGAATATATGATCGCGGACTTTATGGGATTGTAAATAGGTTTTCTAGTCTTTTTATGTGTATCTTTGACTTATATTTAGAACATTCCAACTCTACGACCGATGCCCGTGGTTCCTGCATTTCTAGAAAGAGTTAACCGGAAATAACACAGCCCCCACAAAATAATTCATAACCAACCTACCACCAGACCAGAATATATAATAATATGACGGATGGACGGACATCGGTGACGCCAATGTACGCGCCACATTTGATGTGGGCGTATAAAAATGATTATATGAATATGCCAATATGTCATGAAAAATCTACAAGACAATTGTAATCTTATTGAAATGACAGGCAACAAATTGCTTACCTCATTTCAACATCTGTTCTTGGGAGCCGCGGTGGCTCAATGAGTTAGACGCTTGTTCGCTAACCTGAAGGCCCAGGGTTCAATCCCGGCATAGGTCGAGATAATACCTTCGGATTTTTCAACCCGGTTTCCCCCTGTCAGTGATGCAGGTAAGAGGGGCTGACATGGAAAAAGCGTCTAGTCGTTCGGATGGGACAATAATCCGAGGCCCCGTGTGCTACAGGCTGTGCACGTTAAAGATCCCTCGACAGTTGGAAATCGTAAAAAGAGCAGGCTAATGCCGCTTTCCTGGCAAAATTTCCCTCATCGCACCCTGTATGGCGTTGCCCGTCTTCATTAGCTCACATGGTGCAGAA
>NW_008709103.1:42733-51862 GCF_000327385.1 Lottia gigantea
CACATGGTGATATTAAAAAAAACCGAATATTAAAATCAAACAATGACTTATCACTTTAAAATTTGAAATAAAAATGTATTTGTTTCAGAAATGCAACAACCTTATCATGTAGCGCTTGGTGGTGGACTCTCAACTGCGCTGGGCTTGCTACTGTCACAGCCTCACTCTCGACAGCATGCCTGGTCAGGTCATTTTGGGCAGCTGATACTTATCTGTTATCTCCTTGCTGAGATTGGCGAAAGTTTTTCGGGTGTCGAAGCGCGCTTGTTGAATTGTCACGCCCAGGCAAATCCTTTTGGCGAAATCTCTTCTGGTACAGCTTGTGGTGGATGACGATGGTGGCTAAACTGTGTGTCCTATTCTTGTGGTCGGAGACGCTAATGAGATAGTTTTCACCATCATGGGCTTTAGTGTTCTTGAAATCGTGTACCGACATGCCTTGTGCCACGCCGGGCCGTTGAAAATTCTGAAGGCAGAGGGAAGTCACCAGGAACTTGGTATAGAATCCGGACTGAACTCAGGGTCGGCCTCACGAGTGTCGTACTTGGCAAAGATGTCAGCCAATTTCTCTTTGATGCGGGGATTGGTGGTGAAGGCCGTCAGGAATGCCAAATAGTCCTGAGTGGGTGTATTCTGCTGGTGCGCCAAACGTCAGTGGGGGCGAAATCGCAGTCATACTGCAGAAACTTACGGAAGTGCTCGAAAGCAGTGTAAATAGCATCCTCGACAAAGGATGGGGGAGCGTGTTGCAAAAGATGTCTAGCATAAACAACACGGATGGTGGCATTCTGTCCAACCGTTTCCAGTCGATATCACAGAAAGGTCACATAGTGACAACAAAAAAAGACGATAAAAACCATATCACAGAAAAAGTCATTTAATGACTACAAAAAAACACTAAAACCAATATCACAGGTAATACACCACATGGTGGTATTAAAAACAAACAAAATATTTAAAACAAACAATGAATAATCTATTTAAAATTTAAAATAAAGACCTGCTTGTTTTAAAATAGCCACAACCTTCTCATAAAGAGAAGGTTGCGCAAAAAGCTGAAATAAAGGTTTGAGATGCTTACACTCAATCAGAATGTGTTTCACTGTCAGGCGGATCTGGAACAGACTGGTTGAGGCTCTCGCTTGAGCAAATAACAGTTGGTGAGGTGAGTATGTCCAGGTTTGAATAAAAAGATCCTTGGCTAATGATTAAGTCATTACGTTAGTACTCTAAATTCAACATGCCACCAAAGGTTTCTGCGTGATAATACCGTGCTCACAGGTCAACTATCTTTTAAGGACAGGTATTTATTTATATCATCGGCACATATTTCATCATTTGCACACACAACCAAAGAAGATTCCCACAGATAAAAATTGTCCAGTTTTGCAGAGGCTAGCTAGCCATTTTTGATCAACCCGGAAATAGGTTTTGTAGTACGGTCAAATTTCAAGATCGCTGACCGGCTATAGCCTCTAGAGAACAACACCACCCTATTATAATCTACTGGCCATCTGTGTTTTGTAAATAAACTCACCCATCCAAAATTGTGTGTTATTGTTGTGCTTCAACTTTTATTTGTTTCACCTGTCCGACCGTCAACAGTCCTTTAACACCAACTTCTTCAAATTTATTTATTTATTTTTTTTAATTATATTCACTTTTTCTATTCCTTTTTGCACCTTCCAAAAAAAAAAAAAAAATTTTGTACATTATAAAATTACTAATTCAACATGATCGAAAGAAAGTTTACCATGCAGATTAAATCCGCAGTGGCTCTGCAATCAAACATCAATTCGCAAGACTTTCTGGATATCATGCAGGAAAGAAAGTCCCCTATGACCATCATTAGGGGCTTCCAGAACTTGGGGAGAGCTAAATTTCTGATTTCTTTCGAACAATTTCATGCATGGTTTAAACAAGATTCTAAAATTTATAATAACATCAAATTTGAAATAGAACATGCTAAAAACATCCCAGCTCTGAACCGTTAGCCTGATATCATGGTTTACGGTGCACCATACGAGATGCGGAATGATGTAATTTTGACAAAATTACTTACATTCTGTAGTTCTCTACGAATCAAAAGAAACACATTCTCACGCCATCCAAACATCGATACTGGTGTGAGATTTATCTTTACACAGGAGATAAAGAAACCAATCCCCTCCAGTATCCTGATCGATAATCTCAAGCTGGGTATAAAATATGAGAACCAGCCCAAGACGATCCAAAAATGTTTCTTGTGTGGCGGTGCGAGCCACTTAGCAAAAGATTGCCCTAAACCTCACTGTGTCCCTGACCCAATACCTGCTGCCCAAAAACCAAAACCAGCAGTAGGCAAAACAAGCTCTCAAACGTACGCTGATAAAGTCAGGGGGGGCAACACCAGTCTCTCTGAAATAGCCATAGAGAGCCCTAAGGAATTCCATACCAAACCAGATCCAAAACCCAAGTCAAATCTAATTGAAAGTCTCGGCATCGGAGACAGAACTGAAGCTCTGATGGCCGAAATTCAACAAATAAGAAATGAGTACGAGGAACAAAACATTGCCGAACCAGAAAGGGCAACCTCTACTCCCGTCCGAGACATCGATATTGAGCTCCCCCCAGGTTGGGACGAGCTCAACATCGACGACTATGATCGAAGCAGAGAGGAGATTGATCTTCGAACCGCAGCAGAAAGTCTACAAAGATCAATTAACCGGGCGTCAGAAACCCTAAACCAATCCACCAATACCACCTTCAAAACCCCGGCAAAAACCTCCACTAAACGTCCAATAACAAGCCCTTTCGAAGACAATCAAGAAAAGAAAAACCGAATAGAAGACCCTAGAAAGACTAACCAGAGATCTATCTCACGAGATAGAACTGTGGGTAGTCGGGACTCAAGGGTCAGCAGATGCGATGCCGGTAAAGTTCAGAAAGACCGGCAGAGATCATCATCACACAACAGAAAATAAAATATCATATCAATGTTTCACTATTTGAAATCAATCTTTCATCCCTTATTAAATTCATACCATGATCATATCAACTTTAAATATTCACCGCGGTTTTGACACAAAAAAACATCAAATTTTAGATTTCTTTAAATTAAACGATTTTGCATGCTTATAGGAAGTTGGAATCGTTACTGATCAAAATTCTACAGATATTTCTACCATCTCTAAATTTAACATAGTTTTCTCCAACGGCACTAATTTAAGCACGGCAGGTGTCGCCACACTCTATTCAAAAGATTTCAAATTAGTCCGTACTTATACAATTCCAAAACTAACTGGTCGCTTTCTGCATTTAGTACTTACCGGTAATGACGTCACGTTTCATATCATCAATGTATATGGCGTGAACGATCATAAAGAAAAAAGGTGATTTCTATTCTGAGGTCAACACCCACGTCTCTAAACATTTCAACATTAGAGACGTTTTTGTAATATGCGGTGATTTCAACCTCATAGAATCTAAACTAGACAGTAAAAATAATATCATGATCAACCAACCTCTTACTGCATTGAGTCAGCTGCATCTGATGCAAACCAACTGTGTAGTAGAGGACGCCTTTAGATCCAAGTACCCTAGAACCAAACAATACACGTTCCTGAAAGATGCTTCTGGTTCCCGGATAGACCGTATCTACCTTTCTTGCCACTTCTCCAAAAAAATACAAGATATAATCCATCTCAACTCCTTATTCTCCGACCACAAAGCGGTTAAACTCACCCTTAACCTTGGGTCCGCACGATGGGGGAGAGGGAAATGGAAACTGAATAATTCCATTCTGGAGGACATTGAGTACTAGACTCTCATCCGGGAGTTTTGGTCTGATTGGAAGGGTAATAAACCCGACTATGAAGACCAAACCTCCTGGTGGGGGGAAGGTAAAGCCAAAAGTAAAACTATCTCGATTAGATACTCAAAAACCAGATCCAAAACTATCAAAGCTGAAATTGAAAACATACAAAATGAAATAAACGAAATTGAAACTTACCTTACTTTAGACTAACAAAATAAAACCCGTCTGGAAACACGGTATTCAAACTTGAAAAAAACAAAAATTAATAAAGGCATTCTGATACGATCCAAGTTGCCTTTCGAGGATTCCAACATTGAAAATCTCGGAATGTTTCGAAAGGCAGAATTGGATAATTCGACAAGAAAGGAGATACGGAAATTGGAAGATAAAACTGGGAAGATTAAATCCTCAGCATTGTCCAGGCCTTTTATAAGGACCTGTAGGGAAGGGTGGGTAAAGTTGAGCCACCCCCTCTTAATGCCTTCTGGGAAGAGGTATAACTTAAAAGGTCCACTTGTTAAAATAATGTAAGAGTTACTTCCCTTTAATGTCAATGTCAAAGAATTTAGAAGCTTAACAAGGTTTAACAACTTTGAGTGTTTTTCACCAAGAAAAGTAAAATATTCGTTTTAAGGTATGTAGTTTAATTTCCTCAATACTAGTCCATATTTCTGATATCTTCTTGCACTGTGCAATAGTTTGAAATGTTGGCTTTGATCATGTAATCTTATATTAATGTAGAAACCATGTGCTTGTCCCATATGTGGCTCATCTTACCCCAATATCATCAACACATGTTCATAATTACATCAACACATTCTGACTATTACATATATTGACTTCGTTGTAGTTCAAGTTTCCGGGAAATCTCGTAAAATGAACTACATAGCAAGAGTTGATCTATTGGACGGAAATGAGTATGAAGGTGTATTCCTTCAGAATGTTTCCGAAAAATAGATTCTGAAGGAATATCTTTTTGATATTTTGATTATTGATAATTGTATGTGGGCTATTATGAACATTGTTTTTCATTTAAAGGGGAATAATGTTCAGTATTTTCGATGGTCAATTTAGGACTAGAATATACATAAATAGCCTACCGAAGTACTACAAATGCACGAAAATCATATAATTCCTCCAATTTTATCCCTACCTTAATATTTATCCTTCATTTTCTCTATCAAATGCCTTTCCTGGTTTATGCCAGTAAAGCCAGATCAATACGTTTTTCATCCGCATACTTTATTAGACTGTCAATCGGGAGCAGGTTATTGATAATGTTTTTGCCTTGACCTGCTCCCGATTGAGTGTCTAACAAAATATGATTTAATACTTTGTTTAGCCTATCGGCGATCACTTTGGTAATGATCCTGTAGTCTACCGTCAGCAGAGATATGGGTCTCTAGTTTTTTAAATCAGGTTTTGAGCCTTTATTTTTTAAATTGATGGTTAGTATGGACGTCTTCATGCTGTCAAATAGTTCATGTCTAAAATATATATTATTGATGGTATCATGAAGATCGTCCTGCAGAATGGGCCAAAGCTTGCAGTAGAATTCCATGGGAACCCCATCGATCCCCGGGAATTTATTGTTTTGAAACCCATTCAATGCTGTAAAAAGTTCTGATTTAGTAATAAGAATATTATTGATTTTTGTTTGTTCTGCTGGCGGTAGACTATTGACCTCGGACTGATCGATGTAGTCCGTTATTACGTCCCTAGCGATGAAGTCGGATGTGTAGAGGGTTGTATAGAAAGATTAAACTGCTTTAAGAATATCTGTTTTATTAGTATGAATTTTGCCGTTAATATCTGAAATTTTATCTATTTGCTTTTTGGAACCAACTTTTTTGTCCAACTCAACTTTTCTAAAAATATCTAAATTTGCTTAATCGCTAGGTTCAAAGGGAGTTCTTGATCGAATTAACGTCCCTTTGTTCATGGTGTTTTGTAACAACTTAATTTCATCGATCAGTCATCGGTGGATGTTGCCAACGTGATCGTTATTTCGGTAATGAGTATTTTCGATGTCGATATTTTAGTTCTCTAACTGCAGGAGTTTATCCCTGAGTTTTTTTTTAGATCGACATCGACTATACTGTATTGAAATGTCTTTGATGTGGCCTTTCCCCGTTTCCCACCAAATAAGCTGGTCAGGATAGTCTGGCTTTTTTAACTGCCAGAAGCACCAGAATTCTGTGATTAGTGCGATGTACTGGGGATCGTCAAGTAGTGTGGTGTTGAGTTTCCACTTGCCTTTACCCCAGCCGCTTGACCCTAGTCCCACTTCCACTGTTAACGATTTGTGGTCGGAGTATGGGATGTTGTTATGTTCTATTTTTGAAGGGAATTTAGATGTTTAGAGAGGTACAGACGGTCAATACGAGTTCCAGTACTCCTGACAAATGTGAATAGTTTAGTTCTCGGATACAAGTGGCGAAAGCTCACATGTAATAAAAAGTCTGACTTGATATCCGAGAGTTTGGAGAGAGCAAGTGGAGGTTGGTTTTTCCAGGTCTCTGTTTTTGAATCCTGTTTTCTTTCAATTAAGTTGAAATCCCCAGTAATAATATAGATGTCAGCGATGTTAAAAAATTGATGAAGGTGAGTATGAATTTGATTTAAAAAGCCTTTAAATTCATACTCCCTTCGGCCGTATATAGTTAATTTATAACGTGAAAAATATTTTTTTGTACAGTACACTTGATGTGTAGGAGTCTACCTACTAATTGAGGGTTCAGGAAGGTTTGGATGGGCCCAATGGACTTTTTGTATAAAATGGCAACACCTCTACAGATGGCACTGGGTCCATTGGATCTAACCAGGGTGTAGTCTGAGATCTTGGTCCGAGAATATCCCTGGTCCGAGATTATCCCAGTTTCCTGCAGACAAATGATATCAGTCTGTTAATATATGGTGTAATTTGCCTATGAAGCCTCTATGTATATTTAAAGAAGAAAAAATCATGTTAGGGTTTATAAATGAAATGAAATGCATTAAGGGGCATCAGCACCAAACCGCCTATATAGCTCCAGAATACGTTAAAATAATGAAAAAACTAAAACAATAAAACACCTATCAATATCACAGAAAGGTCACATAGTGACAACAAAAAAGACGATAAAAACCATATCACAGGTGATTTATGTGGTGGATTGGTAGCTTTCTTGAAGTTCTTTTCTTTTTTTCTTCTTGGTTTTTTCTTCGGAGAAATTTGGCCCTCGTTTCAAGGATTCCATTCGTTTTAAATTTTCATTTTCAGGGGTTTCTGGAACTCGTGTTATAATTTTTTTAACATTTTCTGTTTCTTTAACATGGGTTCAGGTTTGCTTGCTAGGGTATGTTTGTCTGAATATGTCTTGTTTGGTTGAGTGCGTCTCAAAGTAACACACAGTGAAGTGGATGATTAGCAAAGTAAAGACAGGGGTATATGAAGGCAGCGACACTATGACACGTGTTAATAGCAATACACAGACTTGGCATGCAACCCAGGGTAGAAAGGCCGGAGTTCTCCAACATCGTAATAGTGAAGCCAAGCGGGGGCAAAACTTTCGGCAGCACGAAGTCGAAGGTCATCGGCGACTTCATCCGGAAAGAGTGGAAGTATAGCTCTCTTCCGGAGGTCGAAGTCCTGGCCAACGGCAACGTGCGGCTGAATTTTGAGTTCCTGGCAGATGCGGTTTATGCTGCCAACCAAACCGCACTGTGTGGGATGAAGGTGGACTCGGCCATGTCCACCTTCAACAAGACGGAACGGGTCGTCATTTATGGCGTCCCCTCCGAGTACTCCGAGGGTGAATTGCTGGAGGATCTTAAGCTCAACAATCACGCTGTAGAGGGTTTATACCTCTACAAACCTCGGGAGGGCAAGTCCGTTAGGACTGTCCAATTAACATTTGCAAGCGGGAAAGTACCTAATGGTCCTCTTCCTCTTCTTTATTCCAGGTACCAGCTCCACCCTTACATCCCCAAGGTACGAAGATGCCAGAAGTTGGGTCACCTAGAGAAGTTCTGCCGCAGCAAAGTTTGCTGCGAAAAGTGTGGAGAGGGGCACAGCACCAAGCTGTGTAAATCCAAGAAGGTACGGTGTGTGAATTGTCGGAGTGATAACCACTCCAGCAACTCCGCACAGTGCCCTTCGTTCCTGTCGAGAAGAGCGGAAATAAGGATACAACACACCTACAAGGTATCCTCCCAAGAAGCTCGCCATCACGTCTCGGCCAACACGGTGCCCGCTGCCCCCAAGCCCGTGGTCGAATGCCCCAAACCTGCCCCGGCTCAAACTCCGAAAGGATTCACGCCGGAGTTCAAGGACGAGTCTAATTTTTTTGATTTCTGTTGTAGGTTGGTTGCAGTAGCAATTAGTTCCAGATCCAAGGCTGGTGAAATCAATCCAAAGGACGTCATGGACGCAGTATCAAAAGTATGTGCCGACAATGTCACGAATCTACAACCACCAAATAAGGATACCAAACCAAAGAGGAAGAGATCCAGCACGGATGTTCCGAAGACTGACGTAGTGGGTCAATCAGTGGAAACGCCAAGAAAAGTAAAGGCGGTATCCACGAGTGGACAACCTCGTCAGTCAAGGAGCATCTGCAGAAGTACAGGCTCCAGACCCGTGACTGAGCGCTCTAGAAGCACTTCGCTAGCTAGACCACTGCCCACTGGCTCAGTAACGGAAATGGACGTAGAGGTTTTTACGGCACCCCAAACCCCATGCTAAAACCATACTGATCCATAAAGTCAATAATTATTTTACATTCAATTTCAGGTTCATACAGCTGAACATCAATGGTTTGAACGTACCTGAACGAAAGACCCAACTGGTACAGCTACTACAAAGGAAGCAGTATGATGCCGTTTTTCTCCAAGAGTCCAAGCTCGGTTCAAGGAATAAAGACCCTATCATCAATGGTTATACTTTGATCAGATTAAACAGACCTAATGCTCTCAACCATCGAAGTGGTGGGGGTCTGGCCATCTACATCAAAAATGGTATATCCCATAGTGAGGTTCCTCTGAAAACCATCGCTCCTCTGGAGGCACAGGCGGTATCCTTTACCGACAAGTCAAAGGTTTTTTCTATCGTTAATATTTATCGACCCGAAGTCAAAGGCAAACCTCAACGATTCAGTGAATATCAGTATGTTTACGATCAGTTGCCCGGGACCGACAATATTGTGCTTGGTGATTTTAACGCCAAACACGTATTGTGGGGCTCGCCAACAACTGACACTAATGGTAGACAAGTTGCTGAGTTCATTGAGGCCAATGACCTGGTTAGCATAAATGATGGTAGCATTACTTATGTTGGTGCAATTGCTCCTCTT
>NW_008709103.1:55814-59064 GCF_000327385.1 Lottia gigantea
TTATGATGTTTTACAATTATAGATGTAATGATAATAAATATCACAGATAAGAATGAGATGAGAATGGTTTTAGTAGCACCCCACCTGACTCGAGGAAGCCATCTAGGTCTCTGTGGCTGTAACTCTCCCGAAAGAGTTCACATAATAATTATCTCACGTTCTGGGCCACACTGAAAATCTTAGCAAATCTTCTTGTTGATTCTTATGTCTTGAGTATCCCATCCCTGTGGCCTCGTACTTAATGATAAATATCGGTTTGAACCGGCGATGTGTTGTATAAAAAAATCTACTACAAAATCTGTGCGTCCACATAAACATTCGAGCAATAACTGGCAAGTGTTGGCGCGTGACAGTTTTGAAATGTGATTTTTCTCTTTTTTCTTTATTTTGATTTCAACTTCAAGGGAGAAAACTCATACGAAAAAAAAAACAACCCTTGTCTCCTATTCTTACCGTGCTATTCATATGCATAATCATACCCATTGTACAAACCAAGCGTTTACTTTTCTCAAAGGACAAAGACCTTGCCCGAAGCTTATCGTCCTCATTTCATCGATAATTTTAAAGTACTATCTGACAGTTTAACCTGGTCACTCGGAGCAGCAATGAGTTGCGTTTGACAAAGATTTTTTTTTCTCTTGGTTTTCTTTTGTATTGAATTTGTTTCCTATAAGAAATAAGGATTAAAATGCTTTGTTTTTCGAATATTGGCAATACTTACAATTACTGCAGGTTATTATAATCGATAAGACATTGTATCAAATATAAGTGTTCGTTATCACCTAATCTACACATTACTTATATTTGAGCTGTAGAATGTAGAACTGGAGAAAAGGTAGACCGAAACACGTCTAACCTTACCTGGTTACCAAATTCTACCAGACAACCGACATCGTTTCTAAAAGTAGAATTTATAACAGCAAATGTGATCCTATTCAGATACTTACCTTTCTAGATAAACTTGTTCCACATGTTCTGTTACTTGTTAGATATACGCTCTCGCAGGGGTGTGATATATAACACAAGATATACCAACAGTGTTCTCTGGAACAGAAAATATGTAATTTTCAAGTCCTTTTATTTTATTAATGCAAGAAGGCAAACAATAATATACATCACTTGGATCACTATCACAACAGGTAGTGTATTGGAATATGAGACTGCCCAATATTATATGGGAATATAAGACTGCTTAAAATTGTATTGTAATATAAGACTGCACAATTTTGGCCCATACGGAGTGCTGTTTTGACGATTGAATTTAGTCTATTATCTTGACAAAATATTTCGAATAGTATGATAGAAATTTAAGTCTCACTCTCTCAATGTAATCCCATTAATCCTTACAGTTTTTTCTATAACCTACAAAAAATTAAATTGATCTCATGCAAATGAAAATTACAAATTTATCCGATTAATTTTAATTTAAAATTCTTTTCCCTATAAAGGATAAACTTTTGAAAGACTTAAAATTTTGAAATTTAATAACGTTTTCAGAATTGCATACCTCGAACATTGTCAAAGGTGTGGAATTGAGGTCATGAAATGGAGGCGTAAATTGACATCACCCATGTCCGTCGGTCCGTCCGCAATTGCTCGTAAACACTCTAGGAAGCACAATTCTTGACGGATTTTGACGAAATTTGGTGGAGTTTTTGATATCACCCAAGGATGGTATGGTGTGGCCTCGATAGTAGCACTTGGCGGTGGATTCCGAGTGGTTGAGCATCTGCTCGAGAGCTCTCAACTGCGCTGGGGTTCCTACGGTCACGGCCGCAGTCACGACAGCATGCCTGTTGTCAGTGCAGATCATCTTGGGTAGCCCATACTTCTCTCTCCTTGCTGAGGTTGACGAAAGTTTTTCGGGTGTCGAGGGAATTGTCACACCCAGGCTAATCCTTTTGGCGAAATCTCTTCTGGTACATCTGAAGGGCCTTGTACAAAGTGTTGGGGATGACAATGGTGGCTAAACTGTGTGCCCTATTCTTGTGATCCGAGACGCTAATGAGATAGTTCTCACCATCACGGGCTTTAGCGTTCTTGAAATCGTGCACCGACATGCCTTGTGCCACGCCGGGCCGTTGTAAATTCTGAAGGCAGAGGGAAGTCACCAAGAACCTGGTATAGAATCGGTACTCTTGGGCGTCTGGACTGACCCCAGGGTCAGCCTGGCGAGTTTTGTACTTGGCAAAAATGTCAGCCAATTTCTCCTTGATGCGGGGATGGGTGGTAAAGCCGCCAGGAATGCCAAATAGTCCTGAGTGGGTGTATTCTGCTGGTGCGCCAAACGTTGCTGGTCAACGTACGACTCTTTGCTGGACGTGGTCTTCATTTGGTAGTAGAAAGTGTGCAACACGTCCCTGGCGTGTGCGTAGAACATTGGGTCGGTGGTGACGAAATCGCAGTCGTACTGCAAAAACTTACGAAAGCGCTCGAAAGCAGAGAACTCGTTCTTCATGACCAAGGTTGTAAGCCATATCACTGAACCCAGCTGGAGTTGAACCTGTACGGATTTATGGTCGGAGTAGGAATGTGAGATACGTCGGACTTGAATTACGACGGACTGTGACACATAGATCCGGTCTATTCGCGTGCCCTGCTCACCACGAAGGAATGTAAATACTTTTCTCGTAGGGTGTTTGTGCCTGTAGGCATCTACCAACAGACATTCTTCTTTTATCTTTTTAAATGTGTTTAAGATGCCTGCAGGATGGCTCTTGATTAGACCGGATTTATTGTCAAGTCCGTCATAGTAAGTATTAAAATCCCCGTTAAAGATATGGACGTCTTTTATATTGAAAATATTTTTCAGAAGATCGTACAATCGTCTGTAGAACTCAACACCTGTACGAAAGTGCTGAGTTCCATATACATTGATATACTCTTTGCTGGACGTGGTCTTCATTTGGTAGTAGAAAGTGTGCAACACCTCCCTGGCGTGTGCGTAGAACATTGGGTCGGTGGTGGCCGTACTGCAAAAACTCGTTCTTCATGGCAGAAGGTTGTAAGCCATATCCATTGCCGGAACCATCCAGGTCATTGGTCAATCGAGTGTAGAATGTCCTCATCAAGGGCACGTGTAGAAGAGCTTTGACGTCCGACTTGTCGGTTTGCATGCCTGCCTCCTTTTGCACATAATACAGTTTGGCCATCTTGCCGACATTGGTGTTGGTGCCCTTGCCGCTTTGGATAGCCTGGTTGTGTTTCAGATTCGCAAAGAATTTGCTCAACCATGGGTCGACCTTTTCTT
>NW_008709103.1:59114-61638 GCF_000327385.1 Lottia gigantea
GCTCTCGGTTAGCACGGCTCTATATGCAGATGACAGTTCGATATGGACTGGTCACAATGACCTCAATAAAGTTAAATGGCGTATGCAAACTGCTCTGAATCAAGTTGCTAAATGGGCAAACGACTGGGGCTTCATTATTTCGGAAGCTAAAACCGTCGGTTTGTTCTGCAGCAGAAAGAAAGATCACGACAGTATTGACCTAAGACTGAATGGTGTGAAGATTAAGCATGAGAATTCAGTAAGGTTCCTGGGAGTACACTTTGACAGGTGTCTGACTTGGAGTACGCACATTGACTATATCTGTAACCGGTCTACAAAAATCTTAAATGTTATGCGTTATGTTTCAGGTACCACATGGGGAGCAAACAGAGAAACTCTAATGATGATGTACAGGTCACTGGTTCGTTCAGTTATTGATTATGGTTGTATTGCCTATGGTAAAGCAAGTGATACTCAACTGAAGAAACTCGACGTTCTACACATGAAAGAAAACAAATATGATGAACTGATCAACAAAGCAAAGAGAAAAGAGTTAAATAAGAAAGCTCTGGAATTTTTTCTCAGAGAATTTCTATATTTGAATTAATTCTATGTTAATAATTCTAAGTTATAATCAAACCATATGACCATATCGATAGAACGTATCATCGCTCGCACCCGAGACAAATTCTATGCGTCTAAATAAACAGTCGAGTGAGAACTGACAAGTGTTTGCACGCGACTGTCTCGAAATGTGATTTTTCTCTTTTCTTTTTGTATTTTGTCTTTTTTTTTTTATTTTGTCGATTTCAAGTTCAAGGGAGAAAACTCGTACGAAAAAAAAAACAACACCTGTCCAAAATACTGTTTGGTCTTTTATTCTTATCGCGCTATTCATACGCATAATCTATCTAAAAACCAAGTCACTTGAAGTCAATTGATAACAACAAATCTCCTGGCTTGGATGGTATCCCTAAGGAGTTCTATCTAGAATTCTGGCCTCAGATTGGCGAAGAACTAACAGACATTATCAACAATATATATTTCAGCCACACACTCACAAAAACAGCTATTATTACAACCTCATACAAAAACAAAGGCAACACAAAACATCTGAAAAATTACAGACCAATATCATTACTATGCACAGATTACAAAATCATTACCAAGATTTCTTAAGGGATCACCAGATACAAGTGAACGTCGCCAATTCTCTCAGCGAGAAGCACTCCTTAGAGAATGGAACCCCGCAAGGCTCTGTTATTAGCCCTACCCTCTTCAGCATTATGATCAACGATCTTGCCCTGGATTATGTAAAGCATAAGGAGCTCTCGGTTAGCACGGCTCTATATGCAGATGACACATATCGATTAACTCTTGTCGGAAATAACCAGAAGAATCGGAGTATGTCTTACGGGCAAGCTGTCATTGATCTATTGAGAGAGCACCAGCCCAGATACGATGGCGCCTATCGGCTACTCCGTTTTGTAAGGTTACCAGCCCAACAGTCAACACCCAGCTGATCCAGAGTACCAACAAGCTTACGCTCTTGATCCCGTGTACGCCGACCATTTGAAGATCTACACCGATGGTTCCAAGAGTGAAATTGAGGTATAGGGTCGGCGTAGCGGAGCTTTTAAGAAGAACTTTTCTACAATGCCTAGAATTTCCTCTCTGCCTTCCCTGACAATACTGCTGTCATCGACGAGTAACTCAAAGAGTAGAAGTGATCGGATGAGGATCTTAATTTTAAAAGAAGATAATTGAGAGGCTGGATAAATGAATTGGTGATAGAATATTGATAAAAAGTCAAATTTAGTCCAGGTTAAAGCCCACAATAGTTGTGACTGTCCGATGTAGTTCAGGTGCATCCATGTGGCTATATCTCCGTTCCTCGAAAGAGTTCACATTCACGTTCGAGACCACCCTGCGCAAATCGCTTTTTTATCTTTAACAATCACCGGTTGTATTCTCGGAGATAATCCCATCCCCGAGGTCTACACAGTACGTTTATGTTTATGACGAGTATCGATGTGGTGTTTGACGATATCGATCAAACGTCTCATCGCTCGCACATGGTACCGAATGAGAACTTAGGGCTTTTCCCCCGACGTGTATTAATAAATCACTGTATTTGAATTAATTCTTTGTACTGAAACAACCTGTGTTTATAATTCTATATAGAAATAATATGTAAATAATTATATATATATAAATATGCTATATGAATTAATGGTTGTATATACAATTGAATAATGTAATTATGTCTAAAATTCTATATAGAAGTAATATGTAAATAATTATATATATATATAAATATGCTATATGAATTAATGGTTGTATATACAATTGAATAATGTAAATATGTTTAAAATTCTATATAGAAGTAATATGTAAATAATTATATATAAATATACTATATGAATTAATGGTTGTATATACAATTGAATAATGTAAATATATGATATGTTATGGCTGTATGAATTAATAAATTGTTTATGTATATATATATAGGTCATTATATGAAGTAGAATAAGTAAAAATA
>NW_008709103.1:61688-63948 GCF_000327385.1 Lottia gigantea
TGTCCTCGATTTAAACTATTTGATTTTTTATCCAAAATAACCTGTGTGGCCATTGTTATTTATGAAATGGGAGATTTTTCTTGGATCTATGCCAAATATGGTTTTTAAAAACCAATTGTTTGTATTTTATATTTCTATTGGTATCAGCCAAGGTTCATTTCGTTGAGGTATCAGATTAAGTCAAAGGATCCTTGAAGTTCCCGAGTATGTAAGGGACCTAAAAGAAAGTTGCAGGGGGAGCCCAAACCTGCATAGGGTCGCAATTTTCGGGGGGTTGGCTAAGTTGTTACTACATTTGTTTTCTAAGAATCAGTCGAACACCTTGTTCTATCTTTTTCTCAGCAGGTAATTGTTCTAAATGGCAGATGGAAGAGTTCCCTTTCCTGGTAATCTGGCATTTTCCCCAAATTATTCCTTGTTGACATGTTATTAATAGAAGGAAACGCACTTTCCAATTCCTAGTTGGCATATTATGTAATACAGAAGGAAACATAAGCTATCCAGGTGAGTTTTTTTTTGTGCACATTTGCAAACATCAGTAGTGTTTTTGATTTTAAGATACTGGGACAATGAATAGTAATTAAACCAACTTGACTCATCTACACTAGAAACGCTACTGACTGGATCCCCATTGTCTCTTTCTTCTTTACCTATTCAACAATTCACAATTTGAATACAAGTCCTATCAGGTAACACAAATATGTTATTCTTCAAACGTAACCGGTAAAAAAGGAAAGAAAACAAATATGATGAACTGATCAACAAAGCAAAGAGAAAAGCGCCAGAGTTAAATAAGATTTTTTCTCAGAGAATTTTTATATTTGAATTACTTCTATGTTAATAATTCTAGATATAATCAAACTCTGTATATAAATAAACTCTATGTAAATAATTCTATATAAATATACTATATCTATGAATAAATGGTTTTATAAACAATTGAATGTAAATATATGATATATGACTGTTTGGTGATTATATGGAGTAGAATAAGTAAAAGTAATTAAGAATTATGTTTTAAAAATATAAATGTAATGATAATGAATATCACAGGTAAGGCTGAAAAGAGAATGGTTATAGTAGCACACCATCGGGCCTGACGCCATCTAGGTAAACGTACTATAACTCTGTCCCCAAAAAGAATTCACATATCTCATGTTCTGGGCCCACCCTGAAAATCTTCGCAAATCGCTTGTTGATTCTTATCTCTTGCCGTTTGTATTCTCGCAAATTATGACATCTCCGAGGTCTCGAAAGTCCGTACTTTTATGACGAGTATCGGTTTGGACCGTCCGATGTGGTGTATGACGATATCGCTCGCACCTGGTACAAGGCGTCTAAATGAACAGTCGAGCGAGAACTGACAAGTGTTTGCACGTGCCAGTCTCGAAATGTGATTTTTGTCTTTTTTTTAGATTTGTCTTTTTTTTTTTTATTTTGTCGATTTCAACTTCAAGGGAGAAGACTTGTACGAAAAAGAAAACAACACCTGTCCAAAATACTGTTTGGTATTTTATTCTTGCCGCGCTATTCATACGCATAATCGATCTAAAAACCAAGCGTTTACTTTTCTCAAAGGACTATACTTTCTTTATAACGGCTTTCCCAAAGCCTATCGTCCTCATTTCATCGATAATTTTTTAAAGATGAGAGCTTAATTTTTTTTTTAAATTACGGCAAGTGCTTTGGGTACAAATTTCGGAATAACTTAATTTAAACATCGAACTTTTCGAACATACTTTAAAATTCAGACAGTCTCTTAAATCTACTTGCAGCTAAAGTTAAAAATTTTGTACTTGTTAAAATTGCCAGATATATTGTTTGTATTGTGATCTAAACATATAGTTACTTCATCTCTTCGATGTGAGGTCCGAGGCCCCTTGAAATTAGGGCGCGAGCCAACGGATTTCAGATCCTCAATTATCGATGATCAGAAACCATACTGAACTCAATATCCTATCTTCTTCTATTATTATATTAACATCTGCTGACAATGTTTTCTGTTGTCGACATCTCATCTGAGTCAATTTCAGTTTCCTCCTCTCTATCGAAGACAACCCAATGACAGAGCAATAACAAAACAACATTCTGGAGGAAAAAGTGCTGGGGAACGATGGACTTCCAATTATCTGTTGCAATTCTGACACGGGCGATACGGTGATGGAAACCAGCATGTCCTGTTATAACCGATATCGGTGCATCTTCTATGCTCTTATCATAAATATGGCATGCATCAGTTGGCATGGATATATTGTTGTAT
>NW_008709103.1:69484-73342 GCF_000327385.1 Lottia gigantea
GGTCAAGGCTTCTACAGCTGCTCTGTTGCGTGAATCACAAACAAAGCACTGGCAGGAGTTCTGCAACTCATTAAATGAGAAGACCAACCTAAGATCTGTCTGGGGTAAAATAGACTCAATGCTTGGTAAAAAATCTAATTCTTCCATTCCAACTCTTTGTTACAGGGATTCCACAGAATACAGCAATGAAGGAAAAGCCAATTTGTTAGCCAAGTGTTATGCTGACGGCAGTGCTGATACCAACCATACCAAAGACCTTCTACACCAACCACACTCCAATTCATCATTCGCCCTTAGAGGATGAACGGGATCTTAACGCTCCCTTCACCCTCGACGAGCTGAAGGAAGCACTGTACAGTAAGAAAGACAGCGCTACTGGTGAAGATAATATCAAGTACAGCATGTTAAAGGAGTTACCAATGGAAGCGTCTACAGTTCTACTAGAATTATTCAACAAATCATGGTATAATGGTACAATTCCGGAAAGTTGGAAAACGGCAATGGTCATTCCTCTACCAAAACCGCAGAAAGATAAAAGTCTATGCAGTTCATATAGGCCTATTTCTCTGACCTCGACTCTATGTAAAACATTTGAGACGATGGTCAATAATAGACTTAGATACCACTGTGAACTAAATGGTCTTATCGATCCCAACCAAAGCGGCTACAGAGAGAAACGGTCAACAATGGATCAAATCGTTCGACTTCAACACGACATGGCCGCCCAACTCGGAAAGAAGAACTACTTCAGTGCAGTATTCCTGGATCTGTCCAAGGCCTTTGACTTAATCTGGGTTGATGGTTTGCTTTTTAAACTTAATAAACTTGGCATTCGGGGTCGCATGTTCAGGTGGATCCAAGACTTCTTAAGGGATCGCCAGATACAAGTGAACGTCGCCAATTCTCTCAGCGAGAAGCACTCGTTGGAGAATGGCACCCCGCAAGGCTCTGTTATTAGCCCAACCCTCTTCAGCATTATGATCAATGATCTGGCCCTGGATTATGTAAAGCATATAGAGCTCTCGGTTAGCACGGCTCTATATGCACATGACAGTTCGATATGGACTGGACACAATGACCTCAATAAAGTTAAATGGCGTATGCAAACTGCTCTGAACCAAGTTGCTAAATGGGCAAACGACTGGGGCTTCATTATTTCGGAAGCTAAAACCGTCGGTTTGTTCTGCAGCAGAAAGAAAGATCACGACAGTATTGACCTTAGACTGAATGGTGTGAAGATTAAGCATGAGAATTCAGTAAGGTTCCTGGGAGTACACTTTGACAGGTGTCTTACTTGGAGTACGCACATTGACTATATCTGTAACCGGTCTACAAAAATCTTAAATGTTATGCGTTATGTTTCAGGTACCACATGGGGAGCAAACAGAGAAACTCTAATGATGATGTACAGGTCACTGGTTCGTTCAGTGATTGATTATGGTTGTATTGCCTATGGTAAAGCAAGTGATACTCAACTGAAGAAACTCGACGTTCTACACATGAAAGCTATAAGTATTGTCACCAGGGCAGCTGTAGGTACGAAGAATGAGGCGCTACTTCAGGAGGTGGGAGAGAAACCCCTCTCTCTTTGGAGGGAGGAGCTATCTCTCAAATTCTGGGGGAAACTTCAGTATTTGTCCGAAAGCTGTCCGACGTATTCCAGCATCAGAAGATTTACTCGTGTCGGAAATAACCAGAAGGATCGGAGTATTTCTTACGGGCAAGCGGTCATTGATCTATTGAGAGAGCATCAGCTCGATCAAGTAACGATCCTTGAACGCCGCCTATCGGCTACTCCGTTTTGGAAGGTTACCAACCCGACAGTCAACACCCAGCTGATCCAGAGTACCAACAAGCACGAGAACCCAGTGGGAGCAAGAGCTCACGCTCTTGATCTCATTGATTCCGTGTACGCCGACCATTTGAAGTTTTCACCGATGGTTCCAAGAGTAGTACCGCAACAGGATACGGTTTTTGCATCCCAGCAAAAGGCATCAGTAAAAGGATCCCCCTGCACTGTTCAGTGTTCACAGCAGAACTTTTTGCCATCAGGGACGCGGTAGCATGGCTGTCCGTCAATCACACGGAGCATGCCGCGATTCTATCCGACTCGCTAAGCAGCCTCCAATCTATTTTTCTCACCTCTTCTAATTGCAGGTCAGAAGTTATTTCCGAAATAAGAAGAATGATCCACAACTACCAAACCAACAACAACCAGAAGATTGAATTAGTATGGGTTCCATCGCACGTCTCCATTCCTGGCAATGATCAAGCAGACCGTTGTGCCAAAGAAAGTCTGAGTCTGGAGGATATCGAGCCTGTAGAATACTCCTATTCGGAGTTCTGCAGTATCGTATCTTCTAGGATCAATGTTGATTCTTATGTCTTGATTATCCCATCCCTGTGGCCTCGTACTTAATGATGAATATAAACATTCGAGCAATATCTGACAAGTGTTGGCGCGTGACAGTCTCGAAATGTGATTTTTCTCTTTTCTTTTTTTTCTCTATTTTGATTTCAACTTCAAGGGAGAAAACTCGTACGAAAAAAACCAACCCTTTTCTCCTATTCTTACCGTGCTATTCATATGCATAATCATACCCATTGTACAAACCAAGCGTTTAATTTTCTCAAAGGACAAAGACCTTGCCCGAAGCTTATCGTCCTCATTTCATCGATCATTTTAAAGTACTATCTGACAGTTTAACCTGGTCACTCGGAGCAGCAATGAGTTGCGTTTGACAAAGATTTTTTTTCTCTTGGTTTTCTTTTGTGTTGAATTTGTTTCCTATAAGAAATAAGGATTAAAATGCTTTGTTTTTCGAATATTGGCAATACTTACAATTACTGCAGGTTATTATAATCGATAATACATTGTATCAGATATAAGTGTTCGTTATCACCTAATCTACACATTACTTATATTTGAGCTGTAGAATATAGAACTGGAGAAAAGGTGGAACGAAACACGTCTAACCTTACCTGGTTACCAAATTCTACCAGACAACCGACATCGTTTCTAAAAGTAGAATTTATAGCAGGAAATATGATCCTATTCAGATACTTACCTTTCTAGACAAAGTTGTCCCACATGTTCTGTTACTTGTTAGATATACGCTCTCTCAGGGGTGTGATATATAACACAAGATATACCAACATTGTTCTCTGGAACAGAAAATATGTAATTTTCAAGTCTTTTTATTGTATTAATGCAAGAAGGTAAGCAATAATATACATCACTTGGATTACTATCACAACAGGTAGTGTATTGGAATATAAGACTGCCCAATATTATATGGAAATATAAGACTGCACAATTTTGGCCAATACGGAGTGCTGTTTTGACGATTGAATTTAGTCTATAATCTTGACAAAATATTTCGAATAGTATGATTGAAATTTAAGTCTCAATGTAATCAAAAAAATTAAATTGATCTCATGCAAATGAAAATTACAATTTTATCCGATTAATTTTAGTTTAAAATTTTTTTTTTCCTATAAATGATAAACTTTTGAAAGTTTAATTTTTTGAAATTTAATAACATTTTCAGAATTGCGTACCTCAACATTGTCAAAGGTGTGGAATTGATGTCATGAAATGGAGGCGTAAATTGACATCACCCATGTCCGTCGGTCCGTCCGCAATTGCTCGTAAACACTCTAGGAAGTGGGTGAGCATCTGCTCGAGAGCTCTCAACTGCGCTGGGGTTCCTACGGTCACGGCCGCAGTCTCGACAGCATGCCTGTTGTCAGTGTAGGTCATCTTGGGCAGCCCATACTTCTCTCTCCTTGCTGAGGTTGACGAAAGTTTTTGGTCCATTGGATGTAATACAGTCTGTAAGGAGTAGTGTTTTCTAT
>NW_008709104.1:0-979 GCF_000327385.1 Lottia gigantea
AATTCTGCTCTTACGGCCATATAGACTGAAAACGTCCAATACCTAACTTTGCCAAATAAACCGATTTGGCCCATGTTTTGGACTTTTCCTACTCTTTGGACCCCAGGGGCCCGGAAAAACACTTAAAATCCAATTAAAAACAATTAGAGAACAAAAATAGATTTGTTTTAGTTACAAGGGACCATTTCACGAAATGTGCTCATAAACAAATAAATTTTTATCTCGAAAAGTTACGAAGCTACAAAGCAGAAATTTGGCACACATATCCACGTGGGCCAGCTGGACATTCAGAAAAAAACAGAACTGAGAAATATCCCATAGGGAAAAAGTTAACTCGGGAAAAGTTGCCGATATTCTGCTCTTACAGGCCATATAGACTGAAAACGTCCAATACCTAACTTTGCCAAATAAACCGATTTGGCCCATGTTTTGGACTTTCCCTACTCTTTGGATCCCAGGGGCCCGGAAAAACACTTAAAACCCAATTAAAAACAATTAGAGAAAAAAATAGATTTGTTTTAGTTACAAGGGACCACTGCACGAAATGTGCTCATAAACAAATAAATTTTTATCTCGAAAAGTTACGAAGCTACAAAGCTGAAATTTGGCACACATATCCACGTGGGCCAGCTGGACATTCAGAAAAAAACAGAACTGAGAAATCTCCCATAGGGAAAAAGTTAGCTCGGGAAAAGTTGCCGATATTCTGCTCTTACAGGCCATATAGACTGAAAACGTCCAATACCTAACTTTGCCAAATAAACCGATTTGGCCCATGTTTTGGACTTTTCCTACTCTTTGGACCCCAGGGGCCCGGAAAAACACTTAAAACCCAATTAAAAACAATTAGAGAAAAAAATAGATTTGTTTTAGTTACAAGGGACCACTGCACGAAATGTGCTCATAAACAAATAAATTTTTATCTCGAAAAGTTACGAAGCTACAAAGCTGAAATTTGGCACACATATCCACGTGGGCC
>NW_008709104.1:2570-3414 GCF_000327385.1 Lottia gigantea
ACAATAAGAGACTAATTTAGTTACAAGGGACGACTGCACGATATGTCCTCATTAACAAATACATTTTTATAATGAAAATTTATTAAGCTACAAAGCTGCAATTTAGCATACATATCCAGATGGGCCATCTGGACATTCAGAACTAAAAACAGAACTGAGAAATCTCACATAGGGAAAAAGTTAACTCGGGAAAAGTTGCCGATCTTCTGCTCTTATAGGCCATATAGACTGAAAACGTCCAATACCTAACTTTGCCAAAGAAACCGATTTGGCCCATGTTTTGGACTTTTCCTACTCTTTGGACCCCAGGGGCCCGGAAAAACACTTAAATCCCAATTAAAAACAATTAGAGAAAAAAATAGATTTGTTTTAGTTACAAGGTACCACTGCACGAAATGTGCTCATAAACAAATAAATTTTTATCTCAAAAAGTTACGATTCTACAAAGCTGAAATTTGGCACACATATCCACGTGGGCCAGCTGGACATTCAGAAAAAAAAACAGAACTGAGAAATCTCACATAGGGAAAAAGTTAGCTCAGGAAAAGTTGCCGATCTTCTGCTGTTATAGGCCATATAGACTTAAAACGTCGAATACATTACTTTGCGAAATAAACCGATTTGGCCCATGTTTTGGACTTTTCCTACTGTTTGTCCCCAGGGGCCCGGAAAAACACTTAAATCCCAATTAAAAACAATTAGAGACTAGAGCCACTCGTGGCACAGAGTGGGGCTTTGCAAATGTAGCAATTTTCTAAAGACCCCGAAAAAATCAACCATCGACGATAATTAGGTCAAGCGCAAGAGCAAGTCTAAAGTTGATATTTTTTATTTTTTAGCAGAT
>NW_008709105.1:0-896 GCF_000327385.1 Lottia gigantea
TTGATGGTCGTCGAGGTTGAATGATTAGAAACAGGCTTGTCTTTCTTTAATTTGATGTTTGACCTATGAGCATTAAAGCGAGTTCGTAAATTATTCTTAGTTTCTCCTACATATTGTTTGGGGCATTTCTTGCATGATATTAAATATATTACATTCGAATGTTCACATGTTAGATGTTCCTGGATCGGGTACCTTTCATTCGTAGAGTTGCTTAAAAAAAAAATGGGTTTCTGATATAAAGGGACATGTTTTGCATCTACTGGACAAACATGGAGCACTTCTTAAACCTGGAGGTACTTCGGCATAAAGTCTGTTTTTAGCTGCTATCTGTGCTAAGGTGGAATTTTTTATGTTTCGTAAAAATCGTTTAGAGTACCCACGCTCTTTCAGTTTTGAGAAAACAATCGTACAGGCTTGGTTGAAATCAGAAGATCTTGTACAAATTCGATGAAATCGTAAAACTTGTGACTTAATTATACCAGAAAAGGTATGTTTTGGGTGAAAGGAGCTCTTGTGCAAGAGTTGATGAGTATCAGTTTCTTTGAAATACACTTTAATATCCAGTCTATTTGTTTCTGCTATGGAATCTCCCTTAAAGACTGTGGTATCGAGAAAGTCTATGCTTTTGTCACTCACGTTTGCGGTTAGTTTGATAGAAGGATGGTGGTTGTTGAGAATTTCAAAGAATTCCCAAAACTGTTCGATAGAATAAGTCCAAACCATAAAAATGTCATCCAAAAAGCGTCCGTAAAAAAGTGGGTCAAATGGACAGAGGGGCAACACCTCACGTTCCCACTCTGCCATGAAAAGGTTTGCGTACGAAGGGGCGAATCGTTTGCCCATTGCTGTCCCTGAAGTTTGTAAATATGTTTTACCATTAAATGTGAAATCGTTTC
>NW_008709105.1:6738-8218 GCF_000327385.1 Lottia gigantea
CATACTGTACAGAAACAAAGACATAACATTCAGACACCAAGCAGACAAACAAATGATAGACTCGAAAATATTCCCAATCCCACTTTCAAAGAGAAATTACAAAGGGCTCTTATCATAAAACTCTTGAAGGCAAAATTGAAATTGGGTATGGGCATAGCAGACGAGATTCACAAAGAATTTCGAAAAAACAAACATTAACTCAAAGTTAAAGTTTTTGATAAAGATGAAATTTGGTCAGCCGATTTAATCAGCATGCCAGTCGAGAGAGGGTACAAGTATTGTTTGACGGTGATCGACATATACAGTCGTAACTTTTACTACCAAAAAAAGAGTATTCTGTACTGCCCATGGTCCAGTAACTATAATCAGTTGGTATGTCTACTGTAAACAATATGTCATCAGGTCTTTACATTGCAATAAATCTGCCCAATTAAAGTTTCAAAGTAAAGTTCTGCCCTAATGTTTGACCAGTATCATATTACATACATACACATCTTTATGACCTCTCTTATAATAACTTTTGTTATTGACCTTCATTCAATTTTTTTAAAACCATTCTATAAACTCCTTGGTTTCTTTTGTATCTTGTTTTGAAATTATTCAATGTAAATTGGCGCCTATGGACCCCACTGAGGCCCCCGCCCCCGTCCATAATGAGTTGCAGTTTCTGTCTAAATGTATTTTACTGTAATGTAAAACACTTTAAAACCATCGACCATCTATGGCGCTTCAGCAATTTCTGTCATGAAAAGCGGCAATTTAGTTCATTCACTTACTTACTTGCTAATTTTATGAGCACAGATTTGGAGAATTGGATGCATTTCCTACAAGAACTTATTCATAAAAATATTACCGGGTACTGTCAAATTATGAGTAACAATCTATTTATCTGAATAAATATACGTTCGCCTCCAAACTTTTTATATGGTTTTGAAATGCTAAAACTTTACAGCTTTTTAAAAATTGCAAAATTTTATCACATATTAAATTGTGTTTCTATAGTGATCAGATTTGTTTGTTGATATTCCTGATTGATGGGATTCTGATTTCTGAAATTTTCACGACTATCCTCCTTTCAAAGAACAGAGTTTTGCTTAAGAGAACCAAAATTTCAAATTTAATCTAGTGAAGAAGGGCTCTGTACTAAATTTAGAACATGAAATCTAATACCACTGTGCCAAGAACAGGTCAAGTTATTGTACCTTCTTAGTAGGGTATCATCAATAGGTGACAAGGTACAATATAAATTTGTATCATATCTGTCAAAGAGTAATGAACCATCACATTCCAGTTTTAGTAAAAGTTAGGACTGTATACACGAGATACGCTTGGGTCTTTCCCTTGAAAAACAAATCGGGTCTGACTGTCAAACAAGCATTCGAAACCATAATGAAACAATCCGACAGACGACCCCTAAAGTTGTGGCTTGATAAAGGAAGCGAATTCTACAACAGAAATGTGAAATCTCTGGGGTTTGAAA
>NW_008709105.1:8268-9319 GCF_000327385.1 Lottia gigantea
TTATCGTCCCTTTGATTTCTGACTTTTTTGTATATATAGGTATTGTTCAAAGACAACTTGGTATTTGAAATTAAATGTATAATACATGTATTCTTAAAGGCCAGTGTGAGTCGTCGTTCTCTCCTAATAGCCTCCTAACTTTCTTATTTTACAGTCCAAGGTCGCACATTTGCCCTGAAAGAGAAGAAGGCTGTCCCAGAAGGGATTTACGCTAGAATTATCAAAGAAGTATTTACTCGAAGCCAGCCAATATGTGATACGATATGTGAAGTTATACCGGGATGTGGAGTCGCTCTCTATGATCCGACATTTGTTGATTGTCATTTATATCAAGCTTCAAGAGTACTTGCAGCTTTCTTAGTACAAAGTTCTCTTGATGAAGATAGTTCTGGGAGCTCTAGCTCTGGTGAAACAAAAGCTGGTGCATGTCAAAAGGAATGCGCTTTAAACGAAAGATGTATTTCGTTTTCATTTGATGAAATTAACCCGTTTCCTGGATCACTGTGTCTACTTTTAGCTCAAGATGCATCAGCATTTACATTTCTTGACAGTGAAATTGCTCTTTTTGAGTAGTATATGTCTTTTCGGATATGACACATTTCACTTCTGCGCATGTGCAGCTTTTTCATGCGTCATATCCGAAAAGACACAACTGTTAAAATGTATTATAACAGACTCCCTAAACTGCTAAAATGTATTAAAACAGACTCCCCAAACTGTTAAAAATGTATTATAACAGACTCCCCAAACTGTTAAAATGTATTAGAACAGACTCCCCGAACTGCTAAAATGTATTATAACAGACTCCCCAAACTGCTAAAAAATGTATAATAACAGACTCCATATACATTACCCAACCACAGACAAGATTCACTAAAATAATACAGTATAAAATAACCGCATTAAAAAAAAAGATGTCTTTAATTTTAAAACACGAACAAAAAAAATTCGAAGGAGACGGTTTCTTCTCTGCGTTATCACCTTTCATCCCCAAAGTGGCCAACTTTGTCTCAAACAATAAATTTCCTCAGGAGTAGATGTAGGAAAAGAT
>NW_008709106.1:0-1746 GCF_000327385.1 Lottia gigantea
ACATAGTTTCTTACAACCACAATTATGTTTGTTATTAAAATTGGATTTTTTTGGAATTTGTAAAATATATACTCATCAAATAGAACAAAATACCACCTCACACTTTGGAAATCAGTCAAAACTTTTAAAATTGAATACATCATTAACCCTGTTTTTATTCTATTGAAATATACCACATAACCCCAAACCTACTCCAAAGAACTGGAAGCATATTTATGGGCTCCCCATGTTCTGTAAGTACATGGTCTAATAATTCACTGTCTCTTTTCTTATCTAATAGACTCTTAATGAGACAACCAGGTGCAGGTTTGATAGGTAGTGAATTCTGTAAATGAATCTGTTACCTAGCAACAATTATTCACCATTACTATTTCAATTCTGTAATTTAAATTTTAAACTTAATTTACTATTAACATAAAAAAATGACTTGAGGTTTTAGCATTTAAGTTCACTTTGACATTAAATTCTGTTAAATCAATTTGTTGGAAGAATGTATGAATAAAGATAGCCTTTTTGGTTCTGGAACGGAATGATCTTCTTTAATCAAGAAACCCAAGTTAACACTGACACTAAGTGAGATGCCATACAATTATTTTTTTACAAAACAAAATTGGCATATGGATATATATTATTTAACCCTAAACTTAAATTAATTTGACATTTATTCAAAAATAAAAGGAATGGATATGAGGTTTCTGGATACTTAACTACCATATTAGCCCAAATGAGAAACACATTACCATTGTAATTTTTGAAAATAAAACCTAAAGAAGTATGAGGTAAGAAGTTCAAGTTTTGGTCAGGTTTTCTGAAATCCTTTGATCAGAATAGTAAAGAACAAATACAATTAAATACAAATTAACTCACATGAAATTCACAAATGAAATGACATTATTTTGAATATTTCAGGTGATTGTAAATACAAAGGAGAAACATTTCAGGTAAGACATTTTATGCTTAATCTTTCTTTACCATAGGTGTACAGACTGAAGGCCTGTTGGGGGGCAGACAGGTTTCCCTGAAATGTTTTTTCAGTTGCTGCCTGGAAAGATTACATCTTCAAATATTTTTTATAGAGTTGATTTTTGACAGAGGTTTGTAGGTAGACAATAACTTGACCTGAACCCCACTGATATCTTGACAAAAATATCATGTAGGTTTTTTACTACCTAATCTCTTTATTATACAGATAATAAAACTGTTCAGGGGTGACTTTTTATTAAATTGAATGAATACATGAAGGTATGCAAAGGGGTATTTAAGGACAAAATCTTCCTATTTGATCAAAAATAGACTATTTAGGGTTTGAACTAGGTTTAAGTCAAGATTAGGCTAAATTTAGGGTATTTTATAGGAATTTGTATAATGTTCTTACAGCAATTGCTCCTTAATCCTTGCATCAGTATTTCTCTTGTGTTTCTTTTGTCAGCTTTCTTTATTCCTTTTGCATGTGAATATATCTCATTTATATATAATTTTTTTATTAATCCATTCATTTATTTATTCCATTCACACATTGTCCTGTCTAAAGGGATATAGTCCTTCAAATTTTTGCTTGGTAGTCACGAAATTTCAATCCAGCAAGAAAATAATCTGTATTTTGTCAAATATGGCAACATGATACACCAGTCAATGAAAATAGCAGTGAAATTTGGTACATTTCACCAAAAAACATTTATTTGTTTAAAAACCAGTTTCAAGTGATTCTCCCATTTGTTCATGGTCCAAAGTTTCAGCAAACAGATC
>NW_008709106.1:6747-8417 GCF_000327385.1 Lottia gigantea
TTATATCTGTGTCCTCTAAACGTTTAAGTTCAGTAGAGACTTCTTGACGGACAGAAAATGGTAGACGTCTAAGCCTTTGAGAGACAGGTGAAACATGTTCTAACACCTGTGGGTTGTGTGAGAACTTTCTAATCCTTCCCAAACCTGAAAATACTGTTGGGTACTTTTGTAATATATCTGATGCTACAGTTTGAATTTTTTCACCATAATGAGACAGTTCAAAACCTAATCTATTAAACAAATCAAGACCCATTAAACTAGTACCAGATCTAGTAACATAAAACTCAAACTGATCTAAAGTTTGATATTTATACTGGACAGGAATTCTAATAGTCCCTAATACATCAATAGATTTACCATCAAAAGTAACTAAATTCTTAAGAGGTCTATGCAACTTAAAACGTTTAAAATACAAATTATATAAACTTTCATTAAGTATGGATACCTTTGCACCCAAATCAATTAATAAAGAACATGGAATGTCATTAATACGAACAACAAGTCTTTTAAAGTCTTCGTCAGGACCATTTTGGCACTGACGAATATGTTCATTTTGTCGAATCGTACAAATTTCAAAGTTATTATCAACAAATTTATCTTCATTATCGTTGCTTTTGTTGTAGAAACCTTGATCCACAACATATCTTATTGCATTTTGGTCTTGAAAACGTCTCTGTTGACCAGAATTATGTGATTGTCTTGTTGAACGACAAACTCGAGCGAAATGATTAAATTTTCCACAAGAATTACAAGTTTCTCCCCTTGCAGGACAGTTATTACTATTAGCTCTGTGCAATGATGAGCCACAATTAGTACAATGCTGATTTCCAGCATTGGAATGATTTCTATCATAGTTTTGAAAATATTGACCACCACTTGATTTTTGTCTTGGCACATAATTGTTTCCGTAGTTTTGACTTTGAGTTCTTTGCCTCGATGGCGCACCGTAGTTTTTCTTACGTACACCTTGGACTTTGTTTTCTTCTGACGTTGTTGACGAATTTTCGACTTTTTGACCATTTTTCGTCATAGCTTTGCACTGGAAATGTGCATCTTCAACCAACTGGGCTATTTCAGTTGCTCTAGCGAGAGTAGTATCGTCTGGCTCTAGAAGCAAGCGTTCCCTAATTCGTTTCATAGACGTGAACGTAATAAAATGTCCTCGGATGATTTCATCTGTCAAATCACCATATTCACAGTATTTAGCCAGTTCTTTCAAGGCAGAAATAAATTCAATTATTTTCTCACCTGGACGTTGAACTCTTTCTTGAAATGTATTTCGAGACATAATGACCGACTTTCGTTTTCCAAAACGAGCTTTGAGGGCATCGAGTGCATTTGTGTACGTATCTGTGTTGGCCAAAGTTCTAAATATTCGTTGTCCTTCATCACCCAAACAATGAAACAATATTGCTTTTCTTCTGTCATCGGAGACATCTTCGCCGTCTAAGGCATTAGCAATTAGATAATTCTTGAAACCCTCTATCCATCTTTGATACGGAATCGTGGATCGCCGGGTGAAGCGAGAAAAGGTGAAGGAGGAGGCAACGAACCTACTAAATTACCAGCCATTCTTCTTCAGGTTCATCCTCGTCGCCAATTTGTTGTGTTTGCGATGGCCATAAAGATGCATAGTTGATTAAAACTTAAATTTATTATACATGAAATTC
>NW_008709107.1:0-3025 GCF_000327385.1 Lottia gigantea
AATTTGCCAGTATAATAAATTATACTTGTTTTATTTGCTAGTATAATAAATTATACTTGTTTTAATTTGCTAGTATAATAAATTATACTTGTTTTACTTTGCTAATATAATGAATTATACTTGTTTTAATTTGCTAATATAATGAATTATACTTGTTTTAATTTGCCAGTAAAATGAATTATACTTGTTTTAATTTGCCAGTATAATAAATTATACTTGTTTTAATTTGGTAGTATAATAAATTATACTTGTTATACTTGTTTTAATTTGGTAGTATAATAAATTATACTTGTTTTAATTTGGTAGTACAATAAATTATACTTGTTTTAATTTGGTAGTACAATAAATTATACTTGTTTTAATTTGCTAATATAATAAATTATACTTGTTTTAATTTGCTAATATAATAAATTATACTTGTTTTAATTTGCTAATATAATAAATTATACTTGTTTTAATTTGTTAATATAATAAATTATACTTGTTTTAATTTGCTAATATAATAAATTATACTTGTTTTAATTTGCTAATATAATAAATTATACTTGTTTTAATTTGCTAGTATAATAAATTATACTTGTTTTAATTTGCTAATATAATAAATTATACTTGTTTTAATTTGTTAATATAATAAATTATACTTGTTTTAATTTGCTAATATAATAAATTATACTTGTTTTAATTTGCTAATATAATAAATTATACTTGTTTTAATTTGCTAATATAATAAATTATACTTGTTTTGATTTGCTAGTATAATAAATTATACTTGTTTTAATTTGCTAATATAATAAATTATACTTGTTTTAATTTGCTAGTATAATAAATTATACTTGTTTTAATTTGCTTGTACAATAAATTATACTTGTTTTAATTTACTAGTATAATAAATTATACTTGTTTTAATTTGCGAGTACAATAAATTATACTTGTTTTAATTTGCTAGTATAATGAATTATACTTGTTTTAATTTGCTAGTATAATAAATTATACTTGTTTTAATTTGCTAGTATAATAAATTATACTTGTTTTAATTTGCTAGTATGATAAATTATACTTGTTTTAATTTGCTAGTATAATAAATTATACTTGTTTTAATTTGCTAGTACAATGAAGAAACAGAGAAGGAAGCTAAAGAAGCAGCTAAAACAGCTATGTTGGAAGCACTGGAAGCAAAATGGCAGGTAAGATCATTAGACTGGTCTACATAATGGGAAGGCCCTGATGTTTGTACATTATGTGAAGGCCCTGATGCTTGTACATGATGGGGAGGCCCTGATGCTTGTACATGATAGGAAGGGCCCTGATGCTTGTACATGATAGGGAGGCCCTGGTGATGGTACATGTTTGGGGGGAGGGGGGCTGTTGCTTGTACATGTTGGGAAGGCCCTGGTGCTTATACATGTTGGGGAGGCCCTTTGTGAAAAGTTGTGTCTGTCTTTTCACTGTGTTTATTTGGACATCACTGTCCTTCATTGAACCCCCAAGGGTCACTACTACTAGTAGAGAAAGAAAATTACTGATAAATAAAAGAAAAATTTCCCTGATTGCACACACCATGGTTTCATATGATTGTTTAGGGTGAAGGTTTATAAGAATATAGGCCAGTTTTGGAAAAGCTCAAAAGATAAGCTCAGACAGAGCATAGTAAGATTACAAAATACAGTGGAGCTGCGTTTATCCGGTTGCTGATAATCCGGAAACCCCGATACACACACTTTTTACTGGGACGGAATATTTACTATGTAAAAGTAACTGTTAATCTGGTTCTCTGGTTTCCGGTTCAACACGGCTGTGATTGGGAACCAATTATCAAGTTCTATAGTAATAAGTATTCATTGGATAAACGAGGCTCCACTGTTCCACTGTAACCATGTGGTTTTTTTTCAGATTTTGCGACAAGGAAAACAGGATTGGGCGAAGTCATCATGGTTTTCATACGGTACTTCCATGGCAACTAATATCTTAGAAAATATACAGGTCAGGATTGTTTAATGTTGTTATGAATATCCATATTAGAATATTAAATATAAACCGTGTGGACTCATGGGATTCTGGACACACCCAAAACTCTCTATCAAATATCCATATACCCAACCTCTATATCAAATATCAATATACTCAAACCTCTATATCAAATATCAATATACCCAACCTCTATATCAAATATCAATATACCCAACCTTTATATCAAATATCAATATACCCAAACCTCTACATCAAATATCAATATACCCAACCTCTATATCAAATATCAATATACCCAAACCATTATATCAGATATCAATACACCCAAACCTCTATATCAAATATCAATACACCCGAACCTCTATATCAAATATCAATACACCCAAACCTCTATATCAAATATCAATATACTCAAACCTCTATATCAAATATCGATATACCTTCATAAGCTTTAATGACTCTGAAAAGGAAGATCAGTTGATAAACACAAGTTCCATCATCTGCCACCTGTCCCAGTACGAAGGTGGAGCCCAGATCTTGGAGGTTGAACTGAGATGTAAGATAAAACAGTCACTAAAATAAGATTATTTCTGTTATTTATTGTTTTTAGTTGAATGTTAAAAACGTCCATGTTCGATATGAGGATAAGAGATTAAACCCTGAGACACCATTCGCGTTTGGTATTGTTATTGATAATCTGAGTGCACAGTCTACAGATCACAACTGGGTAGGTAAAATAAGAAGAAAAAAACAACCATTTTTACCAAACCTTCTTTGGCATTGACCTAAAGCTAGGACGACTGAAATAATGAGGAAAGTAAACTCATCGAATTATCACACGTTGACCAGGATTAGAACCCATGATCACCATTTATTTGTTGTTGCAAAGCAAACTTAATTTATAGGTTCCAGGCTGTTTAATTAAATTGAGTTTCGAGTGATCATCAAATTTGACGACTAAATTCAGAGAAATTCAATCTTTCATCTTTTTTATTTATTTCAGAAAAAAGAATTTGTTAACGAAAGTAAAGACATTAATTACAAATTGGTAGACTTG
>NW_008709107.1:5339-16469 GCF_000327385.1 Lottia gigantea
ACAATTTGTCTATTTACTGGTAGACTTGAACAATTTGTATATTTACTGGTAGACTTGAACAATTTGTATATTTACTGGTAGACTTGAACAATTTGTATATTTACTGGTAGACTTGAACAATTTGTCTATTTACTGGTAGACTTGAACAATTTGCCTATTTACTGGTAGAGGACTTGTATATTTGTATATTTACTGGTAGACTTGAACAATTTGTATATTTACTGGTAGACTTGAACAATTGTCTATTTACTGGTAGAAGACTTGAACAATTTGTCTATTTACTAGTAGACTTGAACAATTTGTATATTTACTGGTAGACTTGTACAATTTGTATATTTACTTGTAGACTTGTGAATGAAAGTCAATGTTTTCTTTATTACAATGTTTTTCAAGTGTTATTTAATAGAATTAATATCTGTTGTATATGTTCTGATATTTATTATTGTGTTTGGTTATAGTAAAATAAATTGTATTTTGTAGGAAGCCATGCAGAAGAACATGTCTAAGGTATGTATCCGAATAAAACCAAAAACTAAAAGATTTCTATAAATATCTTCCAAAGCATTTTAAAATGGAAAAATCTCCCCCTGTAATCCACAAAGGAGCTTACAGTCCCCTTGACTCTCAGCTGATATTTTCCATTTCCTCTATTTTTTTTCCTCCCTGGGACTCTTCCATTATTCCCATTTCTCAATTTATTGTGAAATGATTTTAAATTTAAAAAAAAGAGTTATTGCCCCTCATCTTCAATAATGAACTTGACACATAAAAATTATGACTGAATTATAATCAGCTGTCAAGAGTTTCTCTTTTTACCAACCATGTGATCAACTATCCTTATTGATTTTTAAAAAAAATGAACTGATATTTCTGTTATAGGATCATCATGATTATATTTTAAAACCAATCAGTGCCTCAGCGAGAGTGAAACGTTACACGTCTGCCCTGCCATTACGTTCCTCCTCCATTCCTAGGATATCAGTCGATTTCATCCTAGAAGCCATCCATTTTACTCTCAGTCAGGACCAGTTTAAATTCCTCGGATTGTGGAATCGGGAATTCGAACGACATAATCGACGACGGAAATATCGTAAAAACAGACCAGATTGTACGGTTAAACAAAGGTATGAAGTTATTTTATTATAATACAACTGTTTATAAATTGCAAAGGGATAATACCTGACATGTAAAAACTTGAATTCATAGGAACAATACCTTCAATAAGTATAACTATATTGATAAATACCCCTTTAATAGACCAGTGGAGTGTTTGAATAAAAGGCTCTCTGTAAAGTGTGAGGGGCATTATGTGATAAAATTACACATTACAGGTATACTGAATAAAAAAAAACATTCCCAAATGATCATAAAAAAATAGCATACTCTTCATTAATTAACTCTAATAATAGGTCAAGATATACCTTCTGTTTTTTAACCCTGTTTACTGACATCTGAAATCAGATGCCCCTGTTACCTTGCCTAGCACGCTATCTTCTAGATATGCCCCTGTTACCTTGCCTAGCAAGCTATCTTCTAGATATGCCCCTGTTACCTTGCCTAGCAAGCTATCTTCTGGATATGCCCCTGTTACCTTGCCTGGCAAGCTATCTTCTAGATATTCCCCTGTTACCTTGCCTAGCAAGCTATCTCCTAGATATGCCCCTGTTACCATGCCTAGCAAGCTATCTTCTAGATATGCCCCTGTTTCCTTGCCTAGCAAGCTATCTTCTAGATATGCCCCTGTTACCTTGCCTAGCGAGCTATCTTCTAGATATTCCCCTGTTACCTTGCCTAGCAAGCTATCTCCTAGATATTCCCCTGTTACCATGCCTAGCAAGCTATCTTCTAGATATTCCCCTGTTACCTTGCCTAGCACGCTATCTTCTAGATATTCCCGTTACCTTTCCTAGCAAGCTATCTTCTAGATATTCCCCTGTTACCTTGCCTAGCAAGCTATCTTCTAGATATTCCCCTGTTACCTTGCCTAGCACGCTATCTTCTAGATATGCCCCTGTTACCTTTCCTAGCACGCTATCTTCTAGATATTCCCCTGTTACCATGCCTAGCAAGCTATCTTCTAGATATTCCCCTGTTACCTTGCCTAGCACGCTATCTTCTAGATATTCCGTACCTTGCAAGCTATTTTTGTTTCTCTGTGTATTATAAGATTTCTGATTGTTTTAGCTGTAAGAAATGGTGGAGGTTTGCTATTGGATGTTATTTAAATGAGATCAGTGAGAACAATCAACGAAGAACATGGAAATTTATTCTGTATAGAAGTCGTATGCTGGTAGATTATTATGATTGTTATTTATCTCATCTGCTAGAAGGAGGAACCAATCACGATAACGAGGTACCGTCAAGTTTTTTATATCATCATTATATATTATGTTCTACAAGGAGTGATATTCAACGTGATTACAGAGCTTAGATTACAAAGTGTGTGTCTTTTCATCCACTTTATATTACTAAAATGTCTTTATTTACCTTTCGTATTTAACTATGATTTTGTAGTAAAGCGATTGTAAAGAGGTTTTCTAAATTTTGTATGTATGTCGGGCACACTGAAAGTATTAATTTGCCCCATTCCAATTTTCAATGGAATTTGTAATTCCACTGAATTGTGTTTTATGACTTCACTAATTGCAAAGTCCTTTTTTGAAAAAGCATATTTTGCTCTACAATGTCAAGCTTAACATTGTGAAGATGAAGTTTGTAATAGCTTGACATTGTAAAGATGAAGTTTGTTATAGCTTGACATTGTGAAGATGAAGTTTGTAATAGATTGACATTGTAAAGATGAAGTTTGTAATAGCTTGACATTGTGAAGATGAAGTTTGTAATAGTTTGACATCGTACAGGTGAAGTTTGTAATAGATTGACATTGTAAAGATGAAGTTTGTAATAGCTTGACATTGTGAAGATGAAGTTTGTAATAGCTTGACATTGTGAAGATGAAGTTTGTAATAGCTTGACATCGTAAAGGTGAAGTTTGTAATAGATTGACATTGTAAAGATGAAGTTTGTAATAGCTTGACATTGTAGAGATGAAGTTTGTAATAGCTTGACATCATGAAGATGAAGTTTGTAATAGCTTGATATTGTAAAGATGAAGTTTGTAATAGCTTGACATTGTGCAGATGAAGTTTGTTATAGCTTGACATTGTGAAGATGAAGTTTGTAATAGCTTGACATTGTGAAGATGAAGTTTGTAATAGCTTGACATTGTGAAGATGAAGTTTGTAATAGCTTGACATTGTGAAGATGAAGTTTGTAATAGCTTGACATTGTGAATATGAGGTTTGTAATAGCTTGACATTGTGAAGATGAAGTTTGTAATAGCTTGACATTGTGAAGATGAAGTTAGTAATAGCTTGACATTGTGAAGATGAAGTTTGTAATAGCTTGACATTGTGAAGATGAAGTTTGTAATAGCTTGACATTGTGAAGATGAAGTTTGTAATAGCTTGACATCTAGACATCATTGTATTACATTGTGTAAATGCTGGTAATAATATTTGATATATTTATAGTATCATAAAACTAAGATAGAAAAGGAGTTGGATTATGAAGAATTAAAAATAGTACGAGAATTAGTTTTATCAAAATTACAATCAGAAAACAGACTTACTAGTGTACAGGTAAGATAATATTCACAAATTAACTTTCTTTCTTTACTTTCTCTATTTATCTTGACATTCTAAAGAGTATAGGAGCCTAGAGAACCTAAGCTGTTGTCTTTGTAAAAAAAATTGTCAAGAGTTTTGGGAAGGACCAGCTGGTAGACAAGATCCTATAAAACCCAAGTTGTTATCCTCGTAAGAAGAGGTTTGGGAAGGATCCGTTGGTAGAAAGGATCCTTCACAACCTCAATTGTTTTCCTTCTTAAAAATATTCAAGAGGTTTGGGGAAGGACCAGTTGGTAGAAAGGATCCTAGAGAACATAAACTGTAAAATCATTGTTAAGAGGTTTGACCAAGGACCAGCTTGTAGAAAGTTTAAACATGAACTCAAACCGAGAGGTTAAGACTCTTTCTAGCAGCTATTCCTCTCAAATATTCTTCTTGCTTTTAGATATTTTCATTTACAAATCTTGCAGCCATTTTTTTATATTTTTTCTCTTTTTACAGTCTTTTAGTTCAACATCATCGAAGAAATCTTCTGAGACAGAAGTGAGTAAAGTGACAAGTAAGTCGTCTGAATCTCAACCTGGTTTGTTTCAAAGTTGGTTTCCAGGATGGGGTGGATGGTACCAGACATCATCACCCCAGCAACCAGCAGACATCAGCCAATCACAGACTGACACATCATCGTCACCTCCGCCAGAAAAAACAACTGCAGCCGAACAACTGCCAACAGAAATTGAGAGAGAAATAATGGACGTCATCCAAGATTCCACTGAAAATAGTTCCTTCTTGCGTAAGGATACAATATTTGCCAGGATGAAATTCACGTTAAATAAAGGATCATTCTGTTTGCTGGAAAATAATAAAAGTCAAATTGGTAAGGACATTTTATTGGTTTATTTACTTTATTTTCTTCCAAACCATTTATACTTGGTATGTAGAAGATGAAATTTGAAAGATGATTTAAGATACTTTGATTATTATCATTTTTATTATTATTATTATCATTATTATCATTATTATTATTATTATTATTATCATTATTATTATTATTATTATTATTATTATTATTATTATCATTATTATTATTATCATTATTATTATTATTATTATTATTATTATTGTCATTATTTTTAGAATTATTATTTTTAGAATTATTATTATTTTTGTTTACTATTTTTATTATTATTCTATATTTTTCTGGTATTTTGTAGACAAGAAGAAGTCTGTGGCTGATTTGCAATGTTCCACAATCACAATGGAATTTGAATCCAGACCTCGTACCAGTGCCATGAAATTCTCCCTGGCAGTACAAGGTCTTCAGTTACAGGATTCCTATAACAATTTCAAGTCATTTCCATATCTTATTATACCCCAGACACAGGTACAGTTTTAAAATCTTTAAATAACAACCCCTGAAGTTTAACTGATATCATGACTCTTGTATTGCAATATGTATCATATTGTGACTCTTGTATTGCAATATGTATCATATTATGACTCTTGTATTGCAATATGTATCATATTGTGACTCTTGTATTGCAATATGTATCATATTGTGACTCTTGTATTGCAATATGTATCATATTATGACTCTTGTATTGCAATATGTATCATATTATGACTCTTGTATTGCAATATGTATCATATTATGACTCTTGTATTGCAATATGTATCATATTGTGACTCTTGTATTGCAATATGTATCATATTGTGACTCTTGTATTGCAATATGTATCATATTGTGACTCTTGTATTGCAATATGTATCATATTATGACTCTTGTATTGCAATATGTATCATATTGTGACTCTTGTATTGCAATATGTATCATATTGTGGAATGATTGGTGCTGGGATTCAACACTATCTATAACCACACTAATGTCTAGTTGTTTTAGTCTGAGTTTGATTTTGTATATCTTTTTGTTTTCAGGCATCATTCCCTCGGTCTCCACCACACGTCATCTCCCAGAAATCAGACCTCCCAGATCCAGGTGGTACCACACAATCAGAAGATCCTCCATTCTGTCAGCTTGTCTTTGAGAAAAATCCTGTTACACATTTCCATAGATATAGGTAAATTCCAGTATTTATACTCCCAATTGGAAATGTGAATGAGAACTAGATCTATTGATATTATTTATCTTTACAGGATCTCAGTGAGAACTAGAGCTATTGATATTATTTATATTTACAGGATCTCAGTGAGAACTAGAGCTATTGATATTATTTATCTTTACAGGATCTCAGTGAGAACTAGAGCTATTGATATTATTTATATTTACAGGATCTCAGTGAGAACTAGAGCTATTGATATTATTTATATTTACAGGATCTCAGTGAGAACTAGAGCTATTGATATTATTTATATTTACAGGATCTCAGTGAGAACTAGAGCTATTGATATTATTTATATTTACAGGATCTCAGTGAGAACTAGAGCTATTGATATTATTTATATTTACAGGATCTCAGTGAGAACTAGAGCTATTGATATTATTTATATTTAGAGCTATTGATATTATTTATATTTACAGGATCTCAGTGAGAACTAGAGCTATTGATATTATTTATATTGACAGGATCTCAGTGAGAACTAGAGCTATTGATATTATTTATATTTACAGGATCTCAGTGAGAACTAGAGCTATTGATATTATTTATATTTAGAGCTATTGATATTATTTATATTTACAGGATCTCAGTGAGAACTAGAGCTATTGATATTATTTATATTTAGAGCTATTGATATTATTTATATTTACAGGATCTCAGTGAGAACTAGAGCTATTGATATTATTTATATTTACAGGATCTCAGTGAGAACTAGAGCTATTGATATTATTTATATTTACAGGATCTCAGTGAGAACTAGAGCTATTGATATTATTTATATTTACAGGATCTCAGTGAGGACTAGAGCTATTGATATTATTTATATTTACAGGATCTCAGTGAGAACTAGAGCTATTGATATTATTTATAATCCGTCACTACTCAATAAAATTAAGGAGTTCTTCACCTTGCCATCTTCTGGTATCTATAAACGTTCTGAAGGTAAGTATTTAGTTTACTTTTACAATCAAATTATAAACATTCCAAACTATAGAAATGACCATCTACTATAGATATTAGATAACAGGTTAAATATCAACTAGTTCTACTATAGATAGATAAAAGATAACAGGTTAAATATCAACTAGTTCTACTATAGATAGATAGAAGATAACAGGTTAAATATCAACTAGTTCTACTATAGATAGATAGAAGATAACAGGTTAGATATCAACTAGTTCTACTATAGATAGATAGAAGATAACAGGTTAGATATCAACTAGTTCTACTATAGATAGATAAAAGATAACAGGTTAAATATCAACTAGTTCTACTATAGATAGATAGAAGATAACAGGTTAAATATCAACTAGTTCTACTATAGATAGATAGAAGATAACAGGTTAAATATCAACTAGTTCTACTATAGATAGATAGAAGATAACAGGTTAAATATCAACTAGTTCTACTATAGATAGATAGAAGATAACAGGTTAAATATCAACTAGTTCTACTATAGATAGATAGAAGATAACAGGTTAGATATCAACTAGTTCTACTATAGATAGGTAGAAGATAACAGGTTAAATATCAACTAGTTCTACTATAGATAGAAGATAACAGGTTAGATATCAACTAGTTCTACTATAGATAGATAGAAGATAACAGGTTAAATATCAACTAGTTCTACTATAGATAGATAGAAGATAACAGGTTAAATATCAACTAGTTCTACTATAGATAGATAGAAGATAACAGGTTAAATATCAACTAGTTCTACTATAGATAGATAGAAGATAACAGGTTAAATATCAACTAGTTCTACTATAGATAGATAGAAGGTAACAGGTTAGATATCAACTAGTTCTACTATAGATAGATAGAAGATAACAGGTTAAATATCAACTAGTTCTACTATAGATAGATAGAAGATAACAGGTTAGATATCAACTAGTTCTACTATAGATAGATAGAAGATAACAGGTTAGATATCAACTAGTTCTACTATAGATAGATAGAAGATAACAGGTTAAATATCAACTAGTTCTACTATAGATAAATAGAATATAACAGGTTAAATATCAACTAGTTCTACTATAGATAGATAGAAGATAACAGGTTAAATATCAACTAGTTCTACTATAGATAGATAGAAGATAACAGGTTAGATATCAACTAGTTCTACTATAGATAGATAGAAGATAACAGGTTAAATATCAACTAGTTCTACTATAGATAGATAGAAGATAACAGGTTAAATATCAACTAGTTCTACTATAGATAGATAGAAGATAACAGGTTAGATATCAAGTGGTGTTCTTCATGATGTTCAAAATTACAATTTACACAATTCAACATGAATTAAAGAGTTTTCTGAACTTTTTATCAGGAGCATTGACAGCATCAATTTGTACCTTTCCAAATTTCAGTGATGTTCTCGACAAAAAACGCTGAGTTGACAAACCTAAATACCAAATATATATTATTAGTTATGTGGACTCTCTGAAATGGGATGCCTAGTAATCATTATTAGTTATGTGGACTCTCTGAAATGGGATGCCTAGTAATTATTATTAGTTATGTGGACTCTCTGAAATGGGATGCCTAGTAATTATTATTAGTTATGTGGACTCTCTGAAATGGGATGCCCAGTAATCATTATTAGTTATGTGAACTCTCTGAAATGGGATGCCTAGTAATCATTATTAGTTATGTGGACTCTCTGAAATGGATGAATAAAGTAGTAAGGTAGATTTTCAGTTCTCAATTTTCTATTTTTAGGAACAAAAAGTAAATTGAGAGAATTAAAGAAACAGACCCAAGATGAACTTCAGAAAACTTTAACCCAATTTCTAGAGTCCAATCAGGGGGTAAGCTGGTCGGTCTTTTAATTTCTTTTCCTTCTTGAGCATTGGATAAACACAGGGTAGGGAGGCAGGGGAAGTAGCTGTTTTATGGGTATATGGGTCTGTTTTGTTTTGACACCAGATAAGTTAATTGATGAAGATATACTCTTGTTGACCACATTTGAGTTATTAAATTTCATGTTCATTCTACCTGGTGGTATTATATTTTAGTTTATAACACTAACTCAATGTCTCCTCTCAAATGATTTGTTTCTACATCTGAACAGGTAAATAAGGAAAGTCAGGTACTGCTTTGAATTGGATTGATGAAGCTAAATGTATATTTTATTTCTAGAAAAGTAAAGCAAGATGGGATGTGAATTTTGACATCTCGGCCCCGAAGTTTATAATACCAGAAAATTTGTCAGATCCAAACAGTGTTATGGTCGTGTTAGATCTGGGGAATTTCAAATTACGAACTTTTTTATCTCAACCAATCAAAACTCCGACTTCACCACGACTAGACGAGGATGTGAACGAGGGTAAAGTTAAAAATATATTTATTTATAAAGAGTTATTTACCAACAGTAAACAATGATAATGTTATTTCTTTATTTCTATAATCTCTAGCCTCTTTGTCTCAAACTATGGCAGACTGCGTGTAATACCTTGACTACGATAGCCACCTTTCTTGTATCATCATCTTTACAATGTCAAACAATGGCAGACTGCGTGTAATACCTTGACTACGATAGCAACCTTTCTTGTATCATCATCTTTACAATGTCAAGCTATTACAAACTTAGTCTTATACCTTGACTACGATAGCCACCTTTCTTGTATCATAATTTTAACAATGTCAGGCTATTACAAACTTAGCCTTATACCTTGACTTCAATAGCAACCTTTCTTGTGTCATGTAAATACAGCGATTTTATTGGACTGTATGTTACATTACACACATCACAGCCCTTGATTACACATCTAGCCAAATGGGTAGGGATAAGCCGGGAAAGATCAATGCAAGGAGGTTTGACCAAGTACCAGCTGGTAGAAAGGATCTTTTGATGTAGCTGTAGATGTAGCTTTTCTATCTGTGTTTACATTCTTTCTGTTGAGGGCTCTGATTGGCTGAATTCGCTAGCTTACAATGAGGATGACAATGATATAATCTTGATATATTTTTTTCTAGATGATTTCCATACGCCGCTGTCTACTCCTCCTAATGAACCAGAAGATATTGATGGACGTTCTGTTTCTAGTACAACTCTACCAAGTATCAGTCCTACCACCAGCTTCTCTTCCGATTCACTACATGATCATTTTTACGAGAGGTATGTTGTTTTTTAAGAATTCCAGGTAAAAAATATATAATGTTGAAAGTAATAACTGTAAGTTGACCTTTATAACTGAATAAATTCCCAATCTGACCACCATTGTTAGGGCAAACAGACCAACACTTTTTCCATTGCAAATTGAATGGCTGTCACCAATTTCTTGATTCTGATTAATTGTTTTCAATGAGTTTTTCTAGGTGATCAAATTAACTTGAGGATCTGACACTACATGATTTGCCCTATGATTGTGTAAATTACAACACGTCAAGACATTGTGGAGGAATCATTTATGTTGAATTATATCGCAGACTATCGTGCTATCTATCCTCTCGCACTATATGACAACTTAAGCAATGTCCCAAGCCAATTTGCGTCATCAACGCTGACAAAAATGGATTCCTCGATCGAGGATGAAGCCTTGGTTTTTGATTATCTGAGCACGTAGGCCTAAGAAAAGACAGACCAAGAGATGGATTGGGAATAGCCTCTGGTTTGCAAGGTGACAGGAGTGTTGAGCCCTTGTTTAATGCTAAAACTGGAGTATGAAGACATCCCTAAATATGTCTCATTCAAACATGTGCACCTTGCCATATTCCAAATAAAAGCAAAATGATTTTGAATTTTTTCTATATTTTCAAGAGAATTTGAATATCAGCCTCAAAATAGCACTATTAGTCTGAAAATGTCAACTTGCCATCCAAAATCTTTAAGTTGCTTTCAGTACTTGATATATGATATGTATGAGGTATTGGGTCGAGGTGGGATAGAGCCGTCAACTATTCTGGGTAGTCTGCCATCCAGCCATGCTTTCTGTCGTAAGATACATGACCTTTCTTATCTTTTCAATCAAAGAAATGTGAGAGATAAATTTGTATTTTTCAGATATATTGTAGATCTAACTGATCTTCAAGTTTTACAAGGTCACAGTGATAACAGCTGGAGATACGCCTATTCTAAAGGAACCAGTTCCATGCACGTTATTGATAAATTTACTATTTCACTACAGTTGGAAAGGTAAGTGTGTAGGGAGAGGGAATGAAAACAATGTTTAAATATAAGACAAGTTCACTTTGGAATTTGTTACCCCAATCTCTTAAATTGTCTTCAGAATTACGCCATTTTAAAGATGGACTAAAGAAAAAACTGATGCCTATTGATTAAATTTAATTTGTTTTCGTCTCATTGTAACTTCTATATAACTCTACTTTTATCTATCATGTTCTATTTTCATCTTGAATACTTTCATTTTGTTTTGTATCATTTG
>NW_008709107.1:16519-30818 GCF_000327385.1 Lottia gigantea
TATTGAGCTATTTTTGATATTAACAATGATAGAGCTATTTTTGATGATATCAATGATGGAGCTATGTGTTTGAAATATCTTGACATATATTTCAGAGCTACGGAGGAGAGATGGGGGAAAAGTGAAGATACTTTGGTTGATTCTAAGTTGATCATGTTACGATTTTTTATCAATAAATTATCATTGGAGATGCAGAGTCGAGGTACGTATTGTTATTATCCTCACACTATAGTGATCACCAGTTGTTATTATCAGTGTAAAGATGTCCTCACACTATAGTGATCACCAGTTGTTATTATCAGTCTAAAGATGTCCTCACACTATAGTGATCACCAGTTGTTATTATCAGTGTAAAGTTGTCCTCACACTATAGTGATCACCAGTTGTTATTATCTGTGTAAAGATGTCCTCACACCATAGTGATCACCAGTTGTTATTATCAGGGTAAAGTTGTCCTCACACTATAGTGATCACCAGTTGTTATTATCAGTGTAAAGATGTCATCACACCATAGTGATCACCAGTTGTTATTATCAGTGTAAAGATGTCCTCACACCATAGTGATCACTAGTTGTTATTATCAGGGTAAAGATGTCCTCACACTATAGTGATCACCAGTTGTTATTATCAGTGTAAAGTTGTCCTCACACCATAGTGATCACCAGTTGTTATTATCAGTGTAAAGATGTCCTCACACCATATTGATCACCAGTTGTTATTATCAGTCTAAAGATGTCCTCACACTATAGTGATCACCAGTTGTTATTATCAGTGTAAAGTTGTCCTCACACTATAGTGATCACCAGTTGTTATTATCAGTCAGGGTAAAGCTGTCCTCACACCATAGTGATCACCAGTTGTTATTATCAGTGTAAAGCTGTCCTCACACCATAGTGATCACCAGTTGTTATTATCAGTGTAAAGATGTCCTCACACCATAGTGATCACCAGTTGTTATTATCAGTGTAAAGATGTCCTCACACTATAGTGATCACCAGTTGTTATTATCAGTGTAAAGTTGTCCTCACACCATAGTGATCACCAGTTGTTATTATCATTATCAGTGTAAAGATATCCTCACACCATAGTGATCACCAGTTGTTATTATCAGTGTAAAGATGTCCTCACACTATAGTGATCACCAGTTGTTATTATCAGTGTAAAGTTGTCCTCACACCATAGTGATTACCAGTTGTTGTTATCAGGCTAAAGTTGTCCTCACACCATAGTGATCACCAGTTGTTATTATCATTATCAGGGTAAAGCTGTCCTCACACCATAGTGATCACCAGTTGTTAATATCAGGGTAAAAGTTGTATGGTTATGACTTATAAAAGTGGCCATGAATTTCAATTATAACTCACAACTCAGTAGCATGAGAGTTACATTTAAACTTATGACTGCTTTTCTTATTGGCAACCATAGGCAACTGGTGATATCTTTGGTGTGAGGAACACTAAGTTTGGGATAAGCAAGGAAAGGGTGTGGGGTCCTAAATCCCAAATATTTCTGAACTTGTCTTTAAGTAAACCAAGTATTAACAACATTTTGATGAAACAATGGTAGTAGCTAATGAACTTTTCACATGAGGAAGTTTATCTATCATAAGTAAGTATTTCATAATGAAAAGTGATATCAGGTGTCTAGAAGTGTAAGCATACCCTTTCATAAACCTCAATGTGTCATCCAATATATCAATTGAAATATTTCTGAACAATGATTTATTACAGGTCGAGCGTTAGTAGAGCTACAAGTTACCGGAGTCGAGGCGAACCTTTCTCATAAAAAACTAAATACCTCCCTAGCCTTAACAGTTCACAGTTTATTAATTGTGGACGCACTACAGAGTTATGGTCCTGATTTTGAGCTGTTAGTAGCCTCTCATAAAAATCTGGTGTAAGTATACATAGAGATGAAACAAACATTTGTCTCAGCCTCAGTTGGAATTCAAATCAATCAGATGCAGTTTAATTGAAATTAGACCAAACTTTTGTTCCATTTTTTATTAGCTTATATTTTTAATGTAGCCACTTCATTTAGGGTCTAAAGACCTAGCTGAGGCTAATGTAAGTGGACAGCTCAAATAAGTGAAAATTTTTCTAGACCAGTGTTAATGCATGTGAATTTTCAATTGTCGAGACAATTATGTCGTTAGTCCGAAACATCTACCTCTATCCCAGTCTCTGATAGCAATAGTAAGGGGCTGGAGTAAGGTCAGGAAAACCAGGCTTGGTTTATTGGGATTCTCCACACCTACGAAGGTGCATTTTTTCTAACATAATATTAAATTAAATTCAGGATGATTGTAAATTAGTGTTAGGCATCATCATAACTTTCGTTTTGTTTGTATCACGTGACACTGTGACCTTTGAATTTGAATGTGCACACAGATTTAAATGGCTGACAACAGATCAGTTTCATTAAAAAAAAAGGGAACCAGAGACGTGGCATAAATGGTGTAGGGAGAAAATGGTGGTATTACTGAACTACAAAAATATCCATCTTTCCAAATATATCTGAGTTTGGCAGATCTGAATTAAATAAAGAGGTGTGGAAAATCCCTACAATATAAGGCCTAGTTTTACTGTCTCTACACCAGCTGACAACTGTCAAAATATCTAGCCAGCATCCGTAGATACTCAAAATCAAAATCCACACAATTTCGTGTATCAAAAGTTTGTCCAAAGTTTGGCAATATCAGCAGTACAGTTCATGGACTCCTCCAAAGAGATGTATTACAGGTGTTTTGAAAAGAGTAAGCATGGTCTGCTTCTTTAAACTCGTAAATGAAACAATTTTATGAAATGTGTTATTCTTTTTAGTGTAAAAGGGATTGAAAAAAGTTTTCTAAAATTTTTTATGTGTATAGCATCAATTTGCACCATTCCAATTTTCAAGCAAACGTCTGTGGTTCCTTCAATTCAACTAAAACTAAGGCTTTTGTGATAAAGCACATTTTGCAATTAGTGAAATCATTTATTTTTAAGTGGAATTGCAGGAACCACAGAAGTCTGATTGAAAATTGGAATAACACAAATTGATGCTATCAGTGTCAGTGTCCCTGATATACATAAGTATTAAAAAAAAAATCATTTAATTTTTTTTAGAAAATGTTATTTTTGTAAGTTACTTGTTAAAGATATCAATATTCTCATTTTTTAGGTTAGACAGTCAGAGTGGTTGTATCAGAGGCTCGAACCCTGTATCACCAAGTTCCCCACAGTCACCTCACTCCCCTTGTGACAACCAGTCAGCACACAGTTTTCACGCCATACAAGATGTTTTAACTCAAGCGTTTAATAAAGTTTCTAGTATGTTGCCTCCTTTGTTTCATTTATAATTCATCACTAAAAACTCATTTCTAGCTAAATGTCGTTCAAATCTTATCCTAAAGTCGTTCAAATCTTATCTTAGTGTAGTTCAAATCTTATCTTAATGTAGTTCAAATCTTATCTTAATGTAGTTCAAATCTTATCTTAATGTTGTTCAAATCTTATCTTAATGTAGTTCAGATCTTATCTTAATCTCGTTCAAATCTTATCTTAATGTTGTTCGTTCAAATCTTATCTTAATGTTGTTCGTTCAAATCTTATCTTAATGTAGTTCAAATCTTATCTTAATGTAGTTCAAATCTTGTCTTAATGTCTTTCAAATCTTATCCTAAAGTCATTCAAATCTTATCTTAATGTAGTTCAAATCTTATCTTAATGTTGTTCGTTCAAATCTTATCTTAATGTAGTTCAAATCTTATCTAAAAGTCGTTCAAATCTTATCTCAAAGTCGTTCAAATCTTATCTAAATGTGGTTCAAATTTGAATCTCTGGCTTCACTGAGAATGGGTTTGGTCAAAGAACAGCTGATAGACAGTTTCCTTGAGAAAGTTGTTATCCTTGTAAAATGAGTGTCAAGAGATTTGATCACACACTAACTGGTAGACAAGATTTTTTAAGAAGTTGTTATGCTAGTATAAAAAGTATGATGTTATATTTCAGCCACCCCGAGATTACCAATCCATCGTGAACCGTCAGATAGTAATATATTACTAGTAGATAAAAACAGTAAATCCGAAGCTCTGATATCGTTAGAATTCGAGGTGATCAAATCAGAACGTCCAGATAGTTCTCTTCAAACTGACATGCAGATTTTAAATTTACAGTTTAATAGCCTGGATCTCATTGGTTAGTAATTTATTATCCAATGACAGCCTGGATAACATAATATAGAGATCCAAGATGTTTGATCAAGGAACAGTGGTAGACAAGATCTTTGTGAACCTAAATTGTTATCCTTGTAAAGCTATTTCAGTCAAGGACCAGCTTGTAGACAGGATCCTCATGAACTTTAGTGGTTATCATTGTAAAATTATTACCAAGAGGTTTGACCAAAGACCAGCCGGTAGACAGGATCCTCATGAACTTTAGTGGTTATCATTGTAAAATTATTACCAAGACCAGCTGGTAGAAAGGATCCATATGAACCTAAGTTGTTATCTTTGTTACCATGGAAATGTTTTATTTTCTTCAATAGTTTTCAATCATCAACCATACTAGAAATGAAACATAATTTGTTTTTTTTCTTCAGCCAATCAAGAAACTTTGGTAGAATTGATAAGTTTTGTAAAAAGATCAACTCAACCTGCTACACGACATCCATCAAACACCAGACCTAGTTTACACCGACAGGAAACGTCTAGTAAAATGGACAATAATGAGCAGAAAAAGGTAGAATAATTTTATTGGATTCTCAAATTTGTTCATTTTTAAAGATCATCTGTTTCCTATTGTTTTAAGAGAAGCTTTTCAAAAAAAATTCACATATTATGTTCACAAGTCGTCTAAGATTTTGTATCCAAACTTTTTCATTAGAATAAGATAATAATAATGATTTAAAGGTACAGGGTCACCATCTGTTTGACCAATCATACCTTAGTCTCAGATACAGAAATTTTTTAGCTAAGCCAGTAAGTAATAGTGTTTACAGCTCATTGTCAAAATTTGAATCTTCAAATCCATGTGTGTCCAGAAAGTCGTCTTTTCTTATAACATTGCCATATATAGAAAAAGACATCAAGGAAATATTTAAACAGAACTGAAAAAAACAAGTTGTTTCACGCTATGCGATCCTCAGACAACTGGCCACGATCTTAACGCTAGGATGCCCTAGAATCAACGTTAGAAGATAAAAATCTAGGACATCCTAGTGTTAAGATCATTTCGAGAATACGTGGCCTGAACTTTATAATTAAGCCTGCGTCCGGAGACATCTATAGAAATTAGAAAAGAAATTCCTAGTTTGAGATATTTTTTAAGGAATTATGTGATTTTGGTACTTTTTTAGTATTTCTGAAGACTATTTACATATATTCAAGACTCAAATCAACCCCCAAAAATGGCACAGCTGTCCCTTTAAGTAACAGGCTACAAATTATGCTGAACATTTCAAAATTCTGTTAATATTCAACTATCTATATTTAGTTTTCGTGGTAGAATTCTGTAGAGTTAAGATATTTAATTAAAATATATACAACTTTAGACCTCTCATCAGAGAGACACACCTCTCATCAGAGAGACACACCTCTCATCAGAGAGACACACCTCTCATTTTTGGCCCCACCCTGTAGGCATTTTCTAGTAACACCCCTGAATATATTGAAATTTAGTTATTGCTATTAGAATTCTATATAAGAAGAAAGATTTTGACATATATTTAGTCATGTTTGTTTCCTGGATCTTCTGAAGACAGTTTTTGCAAATGATCTGTACAATTGGCGAGGTGGTGGTAACTAGGGTTGTGGCCATTGGCACCTAATTAGGCAGAAATGTTTCAAGACTACTACTATTTCTAGATTCAGCAGACCGTTTTGTGTTTTTAATATATTCCAGGAGAGTAACCTACATGTTAACGCTGATTTCTCCCGTCTGAATATTCTTCTTCCCAGATTCCTCGAGGAAAATGGACTCAAAGTTGGTCATAAAATAGCCACGGCTACAATGTCTACAGCTAAAGTGGAGGCTGTTTTTGGTAAGATTTGAAATATAATAGTTAATGTAGATATTTAGGAATTAAATGTTAGTTCACTAGCTCTATTGGTGTGTAAAAGCAATTGATCACATGACAAACTAAAAATAAGACTAGGTAATGTTTCTCATTGGGGATATTCTCTTTTTTGCTATGATTTCTTAATGAAGGCAATGTTCACAGTATTTAGATTGAAAATTTCATTAACTTCAGACTCATAGCCAGACTTGATTGATCATGAGAAGGTATTATATCTGGAGGGGCAAGTAATATATACAGAGGGGAAAGTAGTATATACAGAGGGGCAAGTAATATATCTTGAGGGGCAAGTAATATATACAGAGGGGCAAGTAATATCTGCGAAGGGGCAATTGATATATCTAGAGGGGCAAGTAATATATACAGAGGGGAAAGTAGTATATACAGAGGGGCAAGTAATATATCTTGAGGGGCAAGTAATATATACAGAGGGGCAAGTAATATCTGCGAAGGGGCAATTGATATATCTAGAGGGGCAAGTAATATATCTGAAGGGGCAATGATGTATGGGGATTAGTTGCAGTAATCAAGTTGGTTGGTTGTCAGAATTTTTTTAGGGGGGAAATAGCCCCTCCCCCTCCCATCTGCCACCCCTGTAGCTACAGGCATGATTAGCCCATACTGTAGTAGAAAGGTAAAATGACATTTCATTTCTAAGTAGAGAATAACTAACACCTAAGTATTTTATTTTATTTTCAGGTGATGAGTGGCAGATACAAGGAGCATTAGGAGGTTTACATTTATCCGATGTTACCACGGACGGGTCTCGTTTTCGTCAAGTCTTTAGTATTGGAGATTTCAACCCCTCATCAGTAGCAAATGGAATGTTCCGTACAGCAACAGACGACAAAATATTCAGTCCAGAGACAATTTCACCAAAAAACGCGTGTTCATTTACAATTACTAAATCGGTGAAAAAACAACCACATTTAAATGAAGCAGGAAACAAAACTACAGACATCATTTGTGCAAAATTTGAAATGGCGTCCGTTTGTTACACTCATTGTCCCAAATTTTTGGACCGTCTGGCCAATTGTTTGTCTGCTTTTCACGACTATATGACTGTCGTGGCCAATTCTTTAAAATATGCGGCTAAAGAAGTGGCGTATGGTTTAGTTGGAGGTAGGGGAGATAATCTAGACATGACCGGTACTAGTTTTACGCGTAGGGATATCTCTCTGTCAGAAATGACAGGAATTCTGTTAGAAGAAGGAGAAGGTCTGGTTGCCGAGGAACAAAATATGTCTGTGATAAAAATCGTGGCAAAAATGGAAACACCGATTATAGTTGTTCCACGAGCCCCGAACAGTTCGCATGTGTTTCTGGCACACCTTGGACAAGTGAATATCACAAACTATCCTGAAGATCCTGACTGTTGCCTTAGTTACGAAGATTTGACGGCACCGACAGATAAAATCCATGTTTCGTTGATGAATATGAACTGTTATTCTGCTGATTTGGAAAAACTGGGAATTCTAAAACCGTTGGGAACACATTTATCACAGGAGATCAGTGAAAGGTCTTTTTATTCCTTATTATCACAAGAACGTGGAATCCCGATCATTTACGACACCGCCGTGGACCTCATTGTCACTCAGGAAAGTGCAGAAGTCAACTACATCAACCCAAAAGTTGAAGGAGATGCTGACATCACCGTAAATCTGAATGATAGTGTTTCCATGGCAACAACTAACAGTATTATTGACATTAGCGCTAAAATCAAATCACCAATTAAAGTTGTACTGTGTAAAGAGGTTTATGAACAATTTCTACAAACTCTGGATAATCTGGCCTATACTGAGGAGGTAGTCAAAACTTCCAGTAACACCAATCAAGGTTGTCCTTCAACGTCTGAGTCTGAGGCTTCAATGACGAGTCCGTTGTTATCCCAGAGTTCATCAGAAACAGAACAGAAACAAGTGGAGAAATATGTAGCGAAACATTTCCGATTTGAGGTGCCGTTATTCGAGGCAGAGTTACGTGGAGATTTTGGTGACGGGGAACAAGGTGTGGCCAATTTAAAACTTCACGATTTTTCTCTCAAGTTTAAAAAAGATAACGATCACCTGACTAATATTGAGTTCCGACTGAGGTCCTTAACAATGGAGGATTTATTGGAAAATGAAGATTCTTTATATCGACATATCATGGTGTCTAGAAACTCGTCCAGAACATTCGAATCAAAACAAACATTTTTATCCACTTCCTGTCCCGATAGCACCATAGTTACACCAATACCCACAATGCCTTCTTCGTTGCCAAGTAGTTTTAAAGATGATCCAGGACTTGGTGCTTTCAAGCCGTCTGCAACTAAACCATCAAATCAGTCCAGGATTCCTTATGGACGTTCTCAAAGCGCTAAAGCGTAAGTAACCTTTCTGTTCCACGAAAAATCTTAAGATAACTGAAAAATACCAAACCTAAAATACAAATGGATGGTAAGATGTTTAGTTGACCCACCATGACCAACAATATCTTAGTTGTTTTATATTGGTCATTTTTTATATATTTCCAGGTCAATCTACCCATGTACCCCACCCCCCTCGCCCCTGGGTACAGACACACCCCAGCAGACGTCTATAGAATCTGATGATTTAGTGTATATAGATTTTATACTGGTTGATAAAAACTCACCTCAGTACATAGAGAAATATAACAAGGTATGTAGCAGGGCTGTTGAGTTGGCTCAATATACCAGACTTGACCGGCAGGGCAGCTCAAATGTCCCAGATAGCAGGGCTGTTGATTTGATTTGTTTTGGCTCTATTTACCAGACATGACTGGCAGGGCAGCTCAACTGAACGAGAGTCAATATCCACTGCTGGATATCTTATGTAGAGTAGCCATTATATGACCTACAATCTCTGTTTATGTAGCAATCTTTAATCAGGCAATCATCTTCAGCTAACTGAGAAACTCAGACATGTATTTACAACACCTATTTACAACACCTATTTACAACACCTATTTACAACACCTATTTACAGGCACCAACAGATTATTTTCATATTTCAGTAAGTGATTTAGACACTGTGACTCCAATGGCCAGTTGCCTAGAGGAGGGTCAGACTCAGGGCCTGTATCTAGACTCAGGGCCTGTACCTAGACTCAGGGCCTGTTCCTAGACTCAGGACCTGTACCTAGACTCAGGGCCTGTACCTAGACTCAGGGCCTGTACCTAGACTCAGGGCCTGTTCCTGGACTCAGGGCCTGTTTCTGGACTCAGGGCCTTTTATTAGACTCAGGGCCTGTACCTAGACTCGGGGCCTGTTCCTGGACTCAGGGCCTGTTTCTGGACTCAGGGCCTGTTCCTGGACTCAGGGCCTGTACCTAGAATCAGGGCCTGTTCCTAGACTCAGGGCCTTTTTCTAGACTCAGGGCCTATACCTAGAATCAGGGCCTGTTCCTAGACTCAGGGCCTTTTTCTAGACTCAGGGCCTGTTTCTAGACTCAGGGCCTGTTTCTAGACTCAGGGCCTGTTCCTGGACTCAGGGCCTGTACCTAGACTGAGGGCCTGTTTCTAGACTTAGGGCCTGTTTCTAGACTTGGGGCCTGTTTCTAGACTCAGGGCCTGTTTCTAGACTCAGGGCCTGTACCTAGACTCAGGGCCTGTACCTAGACTCGGGGCCTGTTTCTAGACTCAGGGCCTGTACCTAGATTCAGGGCCTGTTTCTAGAATAAGGGCCTGTACCTAGACTCAGGGCCTGTATCTAGACTCAGGGCCTGTACCTAGACTCAGGGCCTGTTTCTAGACTCAGGGCCTGTTCCTGGACTCAGGGCCTGTTTCTAGACTCAGGGCCTTTTCCTGGACTCAGGGCCTGTACCTAGACTCAGGGCCTGTTCGTGGACTCAGGGCCTGTACCTAGACTCAGGGCCTGTTCCTAGACTCAGGGCCTTTTTCTAGACTCAGGGCCTTTTTCTAGACTCAGGGGCTGAACTTAGACTCGGGGCCTGTTTCTAGACTCAGGGCCTGTTTCTAGACTCAGGGCCTGTACCTAGACTCAGGGCCTGTACCTAGACTCAGGGCCTGTTTCTAGACTCAGGGCCTGTACCTAGACTCAGGGCCTGTACCTAGACTCGGGGCCTGTACCTAGACTCGGGGCCTGTACCTAGACTCAGGGCCTGTACCTAGACTCAGGGCCTGTTCCTAGACTCGGGGCCTGTTCCTAGACTCGGGGCCTGTTCCTAGACTCAGGGCCTTTTTCTAGACTCAGGGCCTTTTTCTAGACTCAAGGCCTGTTTCTAGACTCAGGGCCTGTACCTAGACTCAGGGCCTGTTTCTAGACTCGGGGCCTGTTTCTAGACATTCTTTTCATCTGATTGGTCAAACTATGTTAAGTTTAAAATGAATCTAGGATATTGTAAGAGAAATATCCTCCACGACAATTAACTTATTGTGTTATTTAGTGTTTATTTATTGTTTATTTTAGACCAACCGTTTTATTGATATCAAATTTCGATGTTTAGAAACAACAATCAATCTACAGACGTGGGTGGTATTATTAGATTTTCTCGGTCTGGGAGCCAAAATATCAGATATATCTTCTGAAGATCAACTGTTAGATTCTCTCATCACCAAAACAGGTTTTTATCATTTTAATTTTTCCCTCTTCACCCCTAGATTTTATCAGTCTCAATTCCATAACCCCCCTGGTCACTTGTCATATCAAGGGTTTGGGGCACAATTGTTATATGAGAAAATTATGATTTAAACACTGTAAATGGTATATCAAATCAGGGGTACTATAATATTACAATATTTGGAAATTATGTCATGCATGTTGAATGTGGTCTATGAATACATCATAATTCAACAATACTGTAGTATTGCATAGCAGCAAAAACTGCAAGAAAGGGACATATTGTTATTGCGCTCCAAGATTATTAGCACAATTTGTGACATAGTAGAGACATCAAAATTATAAGCTGTTATAACTATGCAGAATTCAAGCTGTGTTGTTAGTTTACTAGTCCATCTTAGAGAAAAATGGCTAGCAATGGGCAGATGACACCTCTGGTCATGGTCTCATCCACATATTTATAGGGTATGCTATGCATATTTCAAAGCTAACTGTGTTTTTCAGATTTCATTTTGTGTTTTTTATTAGGTTGATAATGAATTAATTTTTAATTTTAGTAACAGAAGCTGAACCAGTTAATTCTAAGATTAATTTTAGCGTGGAAAGTTTTACACTGGTGTTAAATAAGAAGGATTACGAGCTAGCCAGGGCCAATATCACTTATCTTAATACTAATATAGAACAACGGAATGGTAATCTCGGGGCTCAAGGTGAACTAGGTAGTCTTTCGTTGTTAGATAATTCACCAAGTGGAGAGTTATACCAGGAGAAATTTATATCAGTGGGAAAACAAGCTCTACAGTTTGATTTCTTCAAGTAAGTATTACTAGAATGTATAGTACTGATAGAGAGTGGAGTAGGGAAAGGCAGGGTGGGGAAAAAGGCAGGGTGGGGGAAGGTAATACACAATCCTAATTGGGGATGGGGGGCTACAATCAGTGTTTTTTAATCGTGGTAAACAAGCTCTACAGCTTGACTTCTTCAAGTAAGTAAGTTAGGAATTATTTGGGGGTGGGGTTACACCAAATAAGTGTGTTTTGAATTAAAATGAAATTTCAGTTGGGACGCAGGTTGTCTGGAAGTCTCTACTTGTCAAACATCAGTAGGAACTTAGGCTGAAATAGATCAGTTTGTATGAAGACTGTGAAGGGTGAACTCTGAGAAACAACATGTTTCAGGTTCTGTTTTAATACATTGTGTATGTATTTTCTAGACATGGTGTACCAGATTATAATCTACAGAGAGAGTATGATGTGTATTTAACATTAAACATGGCGTCAGTAAGATATACTCATACTAACAGATTCTCAACTGAAATACTAGCCTTCTGTCAACATTTCCTACAACTACAGGACGTACTGGGTAGAATGAGAGCCGCCTCCGCTGGTAAACTAGTAAGTTATTATTCTAATTAGTCAGACTAGGCAGACTGTTTAGACTGGGGTAGAGTGGGTATAGACTGGGCAGACTGTTTAGACTGGGGTAGAGTTGGTATAGACTGGGCAGACTGTTTAGACTGGGGTAGAGTGGGTATAGACTAGGCAGACTGTTTAGACTGGGGTAGACTCTTCAGACTGTTTAGACTGGGGTAGAGTGGGGTAGACTGGGCAGACTGTTTAGACTGGGGTAGAGTGGGTATAGACTGGGCAGACTGTTTAGACTGGGGTAGAGTGGGTATAGACTAGGCAGACTGTTTAGACTGGGGTAGAGTGGGTATAGACTGGGCAGACTGTTTAGACTGGGGTAGAGTGGGTATAGACTGGGCAGACTGTTTAGACTGGGGTAGAGTGGGTATAGACTAGGCAGACTGTTTAGACTGGGGTAGAGTGGGTATAGACTAGGCAGACTGTTTAGACTGGGGTAGAGTGGGTATAGACTGGGCAGACTGTTTAATAATTATAATTATTTATAATAATGTTTATTAATAATGATAATATTATTTTAGATAACTGATAAAGCAATGAGAGGAGCTAGAATAAAACTAGAAATTGATGCTGGATCTCCAATCTTATTGATACCTCAAAGCTCTAAAACAGACAGTATCCTGGTGGCTGATCTCGGTAAATTACGATTAACTAATTGTTTTAAACACGACAGTACGCCAGGCACAATTACCTTCCTCAGACGAATAGAAGAAGAACATAAAATGGCTGAATTATTAGCGAAAGTGGCGACATCAACTCCGAAAAAGAAAGAAGATCCAGTTGTTAATGAAATGAATGAGTCGATGTATTCCCAGTATCTTCCTAAACCAGAGATAGATCCCATGTCAGCCAGTATTATTGGTAGTTTAGATAGAGATGCTCGGGAAGATGAAGAATATTTTGAGGTTAGTAAAGATCAGTCATCAATGGCATTTCTATTGGTGAGTAGGGGTTGGGGTCTGAGATTTGTCAAGCTTATTAGTCCAATAAGATACAGACCAGTAGGATTTAGAACTACAGTTCATTTCATTAGTCCAACAGTAGGATATAGAACTCCATTTCATTTCATTAGTCCAACAGTAGGATATAGAACTCCATTTCATTTCATTAGTCCAACAGTAGGATATAGAACTCCATTTCATTTCATTAATCCAACAGTAGGATATAGAACTCCATTTCATTTCATTAATCCAACAGTAGGATATAGAACTCCATTTCATTTCATTAGTCCAACAGTAGGATATAGAACTCCATTTCATTTCATTAATCCAACAGTAGAATATAAAACTCCATTTCATTTCATTTCATTAGTCCAACAGTAGGATATAAAACTCCATTTCATTTCATTAGTCCAACAGTAGGATATAGAACTCCATTTCATTTCATTAGTCCAACAGTAGGATATAAAACTATATTTCATTAGACCATTTTGGTCCAAAAAAGACATTAGGGTATAATATTTCTGATTGATTTTCAGGATAAGGAGAGTCTACCAATAGGAACGAGTATTGACCCATTAACTCCACCCCCTGGTTCTACCAACCAATCACCAAGCTCGCCACTACCAGGTGTATTTACTGACACTCCAGACTCTCAGTATCAATGTTTACTAGACATAATGAAAATCACACTGACTGACATGGATCTATACACAGCAAAACGAGTTAATAAAAAATATTACAAAGAGAAAGAATCGACACGAGTTTTAGAGTTTCCCTCCTGTATTGTACAAGAAGAGGTAGGTAGAAAAACTTTTCAAACATGTTTTGCTGAAATGGATCTTCTTTTTTTCATATCATTTTTAAATTTTGAATTTACAGAATGGTCGTCTGCTAGAAGAGACGTGTATACTAGAATTAGATGTAGAACGTAATTTAGAGGGAGATATCAGTCATACGGCCCCCGATTGGAGAGTAGCCGGTAAATTATCATCCGTTGTATGTCACCTTGACCTTCAGCAATATAAACTAGTTCGTGGCATCTTGGATCATAATCTAGGGGAGAAAATCGAAGAGTTTGAACGACCACTGATGTCTCATCTTAAAGATCCCAGCATTCAGGTCAGTTTTATATCAATAATCAATATCAATAATCAGTAACAATAATCAATAATCAATATCAATAATCAATAATCAATAATCAATATCAGTAATCAATAATCAATTTTAAAGTGATGATATTGAGATATTTCTAAAGGAATTATGATATTTTCATACATTTCTAATACTTCTTAAGACT
>NW_008709107.1:30868-33450 GCF_000327385.1 Lottia gigantea
ATCAGAACAGTAGGATATAAAACTCCATCTCACTAGTCCAATAAGATACAGAACAGTAGGATATAAAACTCCATCTCATTAGTCCAATAAGATACAGAACAGTAGGATATAAAACTCCATCTCATTAGTCCAATAAGATACAGAACAGTAGGATATAAAACTCCATCTCATTAGTCCAATAAGATACAGAACAGTAGGATATAAAACTCCATCTCATTAGTCCAATAAGATACAGAACAGTAGGATATAAAACTCCATCTCATTAGTCCAATAAGATACAGAACAGTAGGATATAAAACTCCATCTCATTAGTCCAATAAGATACAGAACAGTAGGATATAAAACTCCATCTCATTAGTCCAATAAGATACAGAACAGTAGGATATAAAACTCCATCTCATTAGTCCAATAAGATACAGAACAGTAGGATATAAAACTCCATCTCATTAGTCCAATAAGATACAGAACAGTAGGATATAAAACTCCATCTCATTAGTCCAATAAGATACAGAACAGTAGGATATAAAACTCCATCTCATTAGTCCAATAAGATACAGAACAGTAGGATATAAAACTCCATCTCATTAGTCCAATAAGATACAGAACAGTAGGATATAAAACTTTATTTCATTTCATTAGTTCTATAAGATACAGAACAGTAGGATATAAAGCTCTATTTCATTAGTCCAATAAGATACAGAACAGTAGGATATAAAACTCTATTTCATTAGTCCAATAAGATACAGAACAGTAGGATATCAAACTCCATTTCAGTTCATTAGTTCTATAAGATACAGAACAGTAGGATATAAAACTCCATTTCAGTTCGATAGTTCTATAAGATACAGAACAGTAGGATATAAAACTCAATTTCATTTCATTAGTCCAATTAGATACAGAACAGTAGGATATATAACAACATTTCAGTTCATTAGTTCAATAAGATACAGAACAGTAGGATATAAAACTCCATTTCAGTTCGATAGTTCTATAAGATACAGAACAGTAGGGTATAAAACTCAATTTCATTTCATTAGTTCTATAAGATACAGAAGAGTAGGATATCAAACTCCATTTCAGTTCATTAGTTCAATAAGATACAGAACAGTAGGATATAAAACTCTATTTCATTTTATTAGTTCTATAAGATACAGAACAGTAGGATATAAAACTCTATTTCATTTCATTAGTTCTATAAGATACAGAAGAGTAGGATATCAAACTCCATTTCAGTTCATTAGTTCAATAAGATACAGAACAGTAGGATATAAAACTCTATTTCATTTCATTAGTCCAATAAGGTACAGAACAGTAGGATATAAAACTCTATTTCATTTCATTAGTCCAATAAGGTACAGAACAGTAGGATATAAAACAAGATTTCATTTCATTAGCCCAGTAAGCTACAGTTCTAACAGTGGGATATGAAACTCTATGTTATTTCAGACTATCTTATCAGGAGAGGTGTATAATTGTATTAATATGGTGTTTGATTTACGGAATGTAACAGTCGAGTTGCTGCAATCACATCACCTCAGTGTGGAATCACCTGAAGTTTCCCTAGCCAAACTAGATTTTATCCAATCACAACTGACCTACACCAGTTCTTCCAACCAATCAAAAGATATCAGTTTATGGTCACATGCTATAGTCGTCTCAGACACCAGATATAAAAGTAAGCACTATACAACAAATCTTAAACCCCTAATACGTATCCTTGCCTGTGCAAGGCTTTTTGAATATCTAATTGAAAGGGTTAACCACTTTCAAACTGTGAAAACGTCAATACTTTATGCTGGGCTGGAACAGTGGAATAGCTCAGTTGCAAGTTGGATTGTCATCTGCTAGGTGATTAGGTGTTGTGAGTTCAAATCCTTGGGAGAGTCTGGTGTCGGCTTTCACCACCCAAATATCTTATTCCTGTAAACCATTTCTTGTCTTTATATTTTGAAATATGCCATTTCAGAAGAACCAATGAACTCCAGGCCGAATGTTTTTGTGAATATTTTACAACCGAAAGGTGAATCTGATAAAACTGAGTTACAATTAGAATTAAACTTTCGTTCTACGAAGGAATCAACTCAGTTTACTGTGCTCTTAAATAAGATGAAGATTATGTGTATATTTGATTGGTTGGTTTGTGTCCAGGAATTTTTAATGACCAGTCCAGATAATCCCTTTGTTTCAGGTGAGTTTTATATGAACTAAGTGAAATGTCTAAAAGTTCTGAGAATGTGGCATTGAACCACACCACTTTCCCTGCAGGTATTTTATTTTCTGTTCCAGTAACTAGACTGCAGGGAGAAGCTTCTATAAGCTAACACAGGCCTCAATCTTATATAAGCCATAATGTTTACAGACTTTCTGTTGAAGGTTCTGATTGACTGTTTTCGCTGGGGTACAATCCAATCAAATCACTGCATTATATGACAAGATGGCTATGACAGTCAAGGTATAAACTTGACATTGATAAGGCTATGTTTAGGGTAAGATAAGGTTGAAACGACCAGTAATCCAGATCTAATAANCATATAATTATTATATTCCAGAAGAAGAAAGATATCTCAATCAATGTTGAGTCC
>NW_008709107.1:34309-36108 GCF_000327385.1 Lottia gigantea
ATTAACTTGTGATATTTCTATATATTTCAGTTAACCTCAGTTATAATGTATAAACCTCAAGCTAGTGATAAAGTATTAACATGTGATATTTCTATATATTTCAGTTAACCTCAGTTATAATGTATAAACCTCAAGCTAGTGATAAAGTATTAACTTGTGATATTTCTATATATTTCAGTTAACCTCAGTTATAATGTTTAAACCTCAAGCTAGTGATAAAGTATTAACATGTGATATTTCTATATATTTCAGTTAACCTCAGTTATAATGTATAAACCTCAAGCTAGTGATAAAGTATTAACATGTGATATTTCTATATATTTCAGTTAACCTCAGTTATAATGTATAAACCTCAAGCTAGTGATAAAGTATTAACATGTGATATTTCTACCGTCGAGGTGTTTTCCTGCTGTTTGATGGCGCAGGATGAAACGGCTCAGTCTATCGTCGACCCACTGGCGATATCAGTTGACCTGAACGCAAACCCTCCGTTAAACCTACGGCCATCTTTATCAGAGGGGTTACTGGATGTCACTAGAGTTATGCAACGTAGACTTGTTTTACAAGTAAGTAGTATTTGTTATTTCACTTATTTTCCGAGCTGAGGTGGCCCTTGAATCAGTGAGTTAGACACCTATATTGATGCTCCAGACTTTTTAAACAACTAAGTTTTAACACTTCTTCTTCATTTTTTCTGATGATGACACGTGTAAATTGTGTTATGTACTTTGTTATTATATAAAGGAGTATGTTATATCAGAATATATTCTGTGTGTTTATTTTGTTACAGATGAAATATTTATATGAGTTTTATTTCTGTTCTTTCAGATCAATTTTGGTATTTTAAATATTCGAGTTTCCTATCAGGATATGATGCTGTTTAAATCTATCATGAATTCTCTACCACAGCAAGCTCTACAGGCTAAACAATCTTCTAGTTGTACTAAAATAGATGTCCATTCTTCTAACAGTAAGTTAAACCTGTCTAATATTCTCCAGTATATAGGCTCTTGAAGTAAATTTGGCTGACTAAATCTCATGGACAGGACTTAGGGTTAGGGTTTAGGGTAAAATCGATAGAAACTGACTGATGTCTAATTTATGATAAATTTTTCCTTTCTGTAAGTTGAAAGTTAATGAATGTATTTTATCTCCAAGGTGATGTACAACACTTGATGTCTATTGGCTTTGACAAGAACGATTGTTTTTATGCCTTACAATATTGTCATGGTAACGTAGACGAGGCCGCAATGTGGTTAACCAAACACGCCAAAATCATCTCCAAGAAAGAGAAAAATTCTGACTTTGCCTTAACTGGTGTAGAGGTAAGGAAACTATTTTAAATTATTTTAGCCATGATGTAAATGTTTTTTTTCTGAAGGACCTGTGCTGAAATTGATCTGGTGATAAACTGAATAAATGTTGAAATCAGTTATATATGTTTGTGGTATGATCAACTGTGTTAACACACTAATTATGCTATTGATATCAACATTTAATTCTTAAATGTTTGACAAAATCTAGTAATTGACAAGAGATACAGACACATACTTCAGATACACAATCCTCATCAGGACATCTTTTTTATATGGAGGTCAATTTTCGATGTAGGACTTAACTATTAGCTAATTGACAAGAGCTCATCTCATACTACTGACACATGTTTTAGATACACCATCCTCATGAGGACATCTTTTTTATATGGAGGTCAATTTTCGATGTAGGGCTTAACTATTAGCTAATTGACAAGAGCTCATCATAATCTGCCAATGCCTGATTCAAAACAATCTTCAAGTCCA
>NW_008709107.1:36158-41153 GCF_000327385.1 Lottia gigantea
GTGGTTACCAAACACGCCAAAATCATCTCCAAGAAAGAGAAAAATTCTGACTTTGCCTTAACTGGTGTAGAGGTAAGGAAAATATTTTAAATTATTTTAGCCATGATGTAAATGTTTTTTTTCTGAAGGACCTGTGCTGAAATTGATCTGGTGATAAACTGAATAAATGTTGAAATCAGTTATATATGTTTGTGGTATGATCAACTGTGTTAACACACTAATTATGCTATTGATATCAACGTTTAATTCTTAAGTGTTTGACAAAATCTAGTAATTGACAAGAGATACAGACACATACTTCAGATACACAATCCTCATGAGGACATCTTTTTTATATGGAGGTCAATTTTCGATGTAGGACTTAACTATTAGCTAATTGACAAGAGCTCATCATAATCTGCCAATGCCTGATTCAAAACAATCTTCAAGTCCAATATTGGACTTAAAACTTATGAGAAAAATGAGAAAACTGAGATATAAAGAAAGTAAAGATGATTGAGGAATCTCAGATAATAATAACGATATAATATATTTCAGATTAAAGCTACTAGTGTATATTTCTGTCTTATTGATGACTGCGGGGCTGACGTTCCATTGGCTGAAATTTCCATTAATGGTGAGATATTATTCAAAGTTCATTAGCTGCAAATAATGTTTCACTAATATGTTGTTGGGAATTCGAGTTTACGTTTTACATTTCAGATTGTTGATTAGTTGATCTACATTGTAAATATAGTATGCAAATTGAAATGTTGCTTAAATTAAAGAGGAGTAGTATATCCATAATAGTGTTTTATTTATATAGTGTTATCATTGTTATCAGTGTTATCAGTGTTATCATTGTTATCAGTGTTATCAGTGTTATCAGTGTTATCATTGTTATCATTGTTATCATTGTTATCAGTGTTATCATTGTTATCAGTGTTATCATTGTTATCATTGTTATCAGTGTTATCATTGTTATCAGTGTTATCATTGTTATCAGTGTTATCAGTGTTATCAGTGTTATCAGTGTTATCATTGTTATCATTGTTATCAGTGTTATCAGTGTTATCAGTGTTATCATTGTTATCAGTGTTATCAGTGTTATCATTGTTATCAGTGTTATCAGTGTTATCAGTGTTATCATTGTTATCAGTGTTATCAGTGTTATCAGTGTTATCATTGTTATCATTGTTATCATTGTTATCAGTGTTATCAGTGTTATCATTGTTATCAGTGTTATCAGTGTTATCAGTGTTATCAGTGTTATCAGTGTTATCAGTGTTATCAGTGTTGGTGTTTAATCTAGTCAGTGAGAGGGAAAGGGTTTTATTACCTATTAATTAAAGGTTATAATATTCCAAGACCCAAAACACAACATTCCGTGCACGCTAGAAATCCCTCTACAGATACATTTTTATAATTCTCTTTTTGAAAAGTAGTACAGATATTTATTTCAGTTATTTATGATGATAAATATTGAGGTAGAATTGTTCTATTTTATTATAGGAATAGATATCAGTCAAAACCAGGAGCCCAATATTGAAGGTAAAGCCAAGTTACATATTATAGGTTCCTATTATAACAGGAACTTATCAGGATGGGAGCCATTCTTAGAACCCTGGCCGTAAGTTATATTTTATAAAATCCCTATCTCTTATATTAGAACATTACTTCAGCTTGGTTGGCTGAGTTTTAACTGTACCAAATGATGGTAAAGTCGAGAGGACGTTACTATAACATAAGTAATTCAGAATATTCTCTATTAATTCTTAGTTTTATAGTTTGAGTATAAATACCACACACAAGTTACAAAATGATAATGATTGTTTGATATTTATAAGAGTTATGATTAATTCTGTAGATATTTTGAGATATCACATTACTCTGTTATTGTCTCATATAAATTCTAGATGATAGAAATATTAAAACAGAAACGAAAAAGCCTGTTGTTGTTACTCAGAAGTGTGAAACTTTTTTTTATTATATTCCAGATGTTATATTGAATGGAAATCATACACAGAACCGAAAGAAAAACTGGCAGTTCAAGTTTCATGTAAGTTAATTCTTCTACACAATATATCCGATAATTGATGGGACTCAACAAGGTGTTTTTAACTTCAGAAAAGGAATGTAACATTCAAGGTCAATTTGAAGTGAAATTTATATATTTTGTAGCCCCTGATGTATTGAACCTGAATATTACCAGTACACTGTTAAAACAATATAACGAAACGAAGGGAACATGGACAGAAGATTATACCAAACAAACCTGGTATGTAATGTTTCATTTAGGTTGGGTATAGACCACCATTTGCTAATTTGTGACTAATATTATTCCTGGAATATTCAATTTTTATCGGTCTCATTTCCCCTACATTGAAACTGATTATCTAGATATTGGTGTGTGTCGTGCACAATGCAGAGAATACTCACTCTTTCTGGGACACCTGATTTTGTCCTGTCACTGGATTTTCGGACTGGCTTTGAGACTTTGGTATTCTTTCGTTTGGCTTTTGAATTTCAGGTTTTGTTTTGCAGAGAGCACATCATCTGAGTTACTTTATTATGAGGAAATGTGTTTTACCATTAAAATTTAATTTTGTTTTTTATTTTGTATCTATAGTGAGGAAAATGAAAATGGTGAAAACGGGGGTCAAGTACCGAAACGTCGTTCACCGTTTATACCGTATAAATTGATCAATAAGACAGGTTGTAAAATACAGTTTACTACAGCTACTACCACCCCTACTAGGTTGGTGTCAATAATTAATATATTCCAATATCCTATAACAAACTCAAAGTTACATGATCCTAAATTTTTGAAGCCAAATCTGAAACAGAAAAGTAATGTAAATCTGAAAGAGAAAAGTAAGGTAAATCTGAAAGAGAAAAGTAAGGTGTAACTCTGATCATGATATGATGATAATAAAATAAATGAAAATGATATGAAATGTATTCAGATTCAGCAGGCTGTTCTTCTGAAAATGTGCAGGGGATGACTTGGTCCATCTTGAGGAACAAAATATTACACTACATTCCTTTATGCAACAAATTTGATTTTATTTTCTGTTCCAGTAGCCAGAATGAATCCCGACAATTAGATGACAGAAACATTAGAGCTGAGAACTGGAACAATGTTTTACCCGACCAGGAAGTTCCGTTTAAATTTACTCGGAAAGAAAAGGCCAGACATAAGGTAAGTTAGGGCTTAGGTTCTCAGAGATCCTGTCAACAAGCTTGTTCTTGACGAAACCACTTGGCACTGATTTTACAACTAACACAACTATAAGGTTCACAAGGATCCTGTCTACCAGCTGGTCCTTGGATAAACCTCTTAACAAGCAATGATTTGAAGAACAAAGATTTTATTAATAATTGTTTTTGGTTGAACTTCTTAAATCTGGAACACTGGCATATAAATCTTACATAACTATGTTTAATTATGAGAAAACCTATGAAATATAATATAATCATTGTTAGATAGTGAAAAATAAAGATGTATTTCATCACTCATTTAATATTTTAATATACCCAGTATACATATTGATGTTAACATTTTATTTTCAGAAAACTCATGAAATGTATCACAACCAGCTGTTAATAAAAATCGACGGCTGGCAGAAACCATCAGCTGTTTGTGTTGATAAAGTAGGAATTTATTTCCGTCATGCAGACGTCTCGAAAAGATACTTATCTCAGGTGAGAAATCGTTAGTTTGATTTCAATAGCTCATGTATATTTCTGTATAAAAATGTATATTTCTGTATAAAAATCTATATATCTGTATAATAATGTATATTTCTGTATAAAAATGTATATTAGTGTATAATAATGTATATTTCTGTATAATAATGTATATTGCAGTATAATAATGTATATTACTGTATAATAATGTATATTACTGTATAATAATGTATATTGCTGTATAATAATGTATATTACTGTATAATAATGTATATTGCTGTATAATAATGTATATTACTGTTTAATAATGTATATTGCTGTATAATAATGTATAATGCTGTATAATAATGTAGATTACTGTATAATAATGTATATTACTGTATAATAATGTAGATTACTGTATAATAATGTATAATAATGTATATTACTGTATAATAATGTATATTAGTGTTTAATAATGTATATTGCTGTATAATAATGTATGTTACTGTATAATAATGTATATTACTGTATAATAATGTATATTACTGTATAATAATGTATATTACTGTATAATAATGTATATTACTGTATAATAATGTATAATGCTGTATAATAATGTATATTACTGTATAATAATGTATATTGCTGTATAATAATGTATGTTACTGTATAATAATGTATGTTACTGTATATTAATGTATATTTCTATATAATAATGTACATTGGTGTATAATAATGCATTTTTCTGTATAATAATGCATATGTCTGTATAATAATGCATATATCTGTATAATAATGTATATTGCTGTATAATAATGTATATTACTGTATAATAATGTATATTACTGTATAATAATGTATATTGCTGTATAATAATGTATATTACTGTATAATAATGTATATTGCTGTATATTAATGTATATTTCTATATAATAATGTACATTGCTGTATAATAATGCATTTTTCTGTATAATAATGTATATTACTGTATAATAATGCATTTTTCTGTATAATAATGCATATGTCTGTATAATAATGCATATATCTGTATAATAATGTATATTGCTGTATAATAATGTATATTACTGTATAATAATGTATGTTACTGTATAATAATGTACATTGCTGTATAATAATGCATTTTTCTGTAAAATAAAGTATATTACTGTATAATAATGTATATTACTGTATAATAATGTATATTACTGTATAATAATGTATATTACTGTATAATAATATATATTACTGTATAATAATGCATATATCTGTATAATAATGCTATATTACTGTATAATAACGTATATTGCTGTATTTTAATGTATATTGCTGTATAATAATGTATAT
>NW_008709107.1:50459-51943 GCF_000327385.1 Lottia gigantea
GGACAGCTATACATGGTGTAAGTAATATTAGAATAACATTATTATATAAAACATACCAATATCTCTAGTAATCTAAAAGCTGATAAACAGACAGCTATACATGGTGTAAGTAATATTAGAATTACATTATTATTTAAAACATACCAATATCTCTAGTAATCTAAAAGCTGGTAAACAGGCAGCTATACATGGTGTAAGTAATATTAGAATAACATTATTATTTAAAACATACCAATATCTCTAGTAATCTAAAAGCTGGTAAACAGGCAGCTATACATGGTGTAAGTTATATTAGAATAACATTATTATATAAAACATACCAATATCTCTAGTAATCTAAAAGCTGGTAAACAGACAGCTATACATGGTGTAAGTAATATTAGAATAACATTATTATTTAAAACATACCAATATCTCTAGTAATCTAAAAGCTGGTAAACAGGCAGCTATACATGGTGTAAGTAATATTAGAATAACATTATTATATAAAACATACCAATATCTCTAGTAATCTAAAAGCTGGTAAACAGACAGCTATACATGGTGTAAGTAATATTAGAATAACATTATTATATAAAACATACCAATATCTCTAGTAATCTAAAAGCTGGTAAACAGGCAGCTATAAATGGTGTAAGTAATATTAGAATAACATTGTTATATAAAACATACCAATATCTCTAGTAATCTAAAAGCTGGTAAACAGACAGCTATACATGGTGTAAGTAATATTAGAATAACATTATTATATAAAACATACCAATATCTCTAGTAATCTAAAAGCTGGTAAACAGACAGCTATACATGGTGTAAGTAATATTAGAATAACATTATTATATAAAACATACCAATATCTCTAGTAATCTAAAAGCTGGTAAAATAATTAGAAATACAGTTATTTCCCTTGTCTCCAAAATAATAACAGATAGATTATTATAATGTATTTTTCAGGCTGATATAACTAAAGATTTTGAAGTTGGGATTCATCTGGAGAATTTTGAGTCATGTAGAGAAGTGAACATACCACCCAAACTATCTTATAAATATCGTGTAAGATTACGTCTCTATGATAAATTAGAGAGACTATTAGAATTAACTATGAGGATACAGTCTGGACCTGGTGGAACTATAGGGGTACGTATTACTGTGGCCAAGCTCGATTGGTGAATCCACATTCAGAATTCATAGAATAAAAGTTGGAACAGAGTACTAAATGAGTTCGATAACTTGTTCAGCTCTGACCAAAGGATCTACCAGCCTGACAAGTCATTAGGTTTTGGTTTTGGAACGACTGGATGATTTACAGTGAGCCATTGATAAATTCACTCAGTAGGCTAGACATGTTGTATTAGTGTCGATATAGTTTGCTCAGACTAATCTCCTACAGTTATTACAGTCCTTTTGTTTCTAATATATTACTCATTCAAATCATGGACTGAGATATTTAAGATCAGCTGATATCATGATGCTGTGGTTATTATCAA
>NW_008709107.1:52932-59024 GCF_000327385.1 Lottia gigantea
GGATATCCTAGTTTCTTATCTTCTAACATTGATTCTAGGACATCCTAGGTTCTTATCTTCTAACATTGTTTCTAGGATATCCTAGGTTCTTATCTTCTAACATTGATTCTAGGATATCCTAGGTTCTTATCTTCTAACATTGATTCTAGGATATCCTAGGTTCTTATCTTCTAACATTGATTCTAGGATATCCTAGGTTCTTATCTTCTAACATTGATTCTAGGATATCCTAGGTTCTTATCTTCTAACATTGATTCTAGGATATCCTAGGTTCTTATCTTCTAACATTGATTCTGGGATATCATAAATTCTTATCTTCTAACATTGTTTCTAGGATATCCTAGGTTCTTATCTTCTAACATTGTTTCTAGGATATCCTAGGTTCTTATCTTCTAACATTGATTCTAGGATATCCTAGGTTCTTATCTTCTAACATTGATTCTAGGATGTCCTAGGATCTTATCTTCTAACATTGATTTTAGGATATCCTAGATTCTTATCTTCTAACATTGATTCTAGGATGTCCTATGTTCTTATCTTGTAACATTGATTCTAGGATATCATAAATTCTTATCTTTTAACATTGTTTCTAGGATATCCAAGGTTCTTATCTTCTAACATTGTTTCTAGGATATCCTAGGTTCTTATCTTCTAACATTGATTCTAGGATATCGTAGGTCCTTATCTTCTAACATTGATTCTAGGATATCCTAGGTTCTTATCTTCTAACATTGATTCTAGGATATCCTAGGTTCTTATCTTCTAACATTGATTTTAGGATATCCTAGGTTATTATCTTCTAACATTGATTCTAGGACATCCTAGCTCTAAGATCGTGTCTAGAATACGTGGCCAGGGACCTTATTCTTGAAAACTTAACCTAAAATTATTGTAGTGTTCCAGTCATCTGATTGGTCAATCACTAAAATTGGTTTTAAATTTAGTTTTATTATCCAATCAGATTACTGTATTTCTTAGAATCTGGATTTTATTTTCGAGAATAAGGCCCCAGCAAAATGATGAATTGATGTTTTATATTTTTTCAGAATCTGTGTGCGATTGGGTAAAAAACACCACGGTGATGATTCTCTTCCACAATGGTATGTATCATCTTTAAAACGTGAAAAAATTTAATGTAGTCAGTTACTAAACATTTATACTTAATATTCTTATTTTTATATTTTACAAACAAATGAGTACCTCGGTCAGCTAAAAATAGTCAAATAGTTTAAAACATTGCATGTAAATTAAATAAACCACCTGTTACATCTAAGATTTGTATATTCAGTGATCTGCTCCAAAATTCAAACATATACATCTGATTCTAAGTTTCCCTATTCAGGCTTCCATTTTTCAATTATAATTTCCAACTTTAAATTTCAGGTCTCAGAAACTGTCTTTAGAAAATGGAGTAGGAACACGGCAACTACACGTGGTACCACGTCAGATGAACCGCCCTGATTGGTTAGTAGATCTCCAGACTCAGGCGCGTCTCAGGTTGCTATTAGAAATACCCAATACAATTCAGTAAGTCGTGGGAGGGTGGGACCGTCTAGGTGTCGGACGTTTGGACGATGGATTTTGTGCATTTGGGGTAAAGTACTTTCCAGTTAGTTTGTTCTTTTCCCATTGGTAACCAACTCACAAAACTAGCCCCTGGGGTTAAAAATAGATTAGAGGTCACATGATACACTCTGGTACCCCTCATCTCTTTTTTTGCTTACTACATCCCAGTGGATAGTTTTTGGGTGAACTTATTTAATATCACTTTCTGTAAGAATTAGAGCACTAAAACCTTGGAGAAATTCCTGTATTAACACTTTTATAATTATATTAATTCTTTTTTAGTTTCATATTTTCTTTATTTTGGGTAACTTACAAGGGCTGTTGATTTGTTTATTTAAGCCTGTCATGATTGTTTTCATGTTTTAAAATCTCAGAGATAAAATAATAATAAAAAATATAATTCAACAGCCTTGAGACCTGGTTTATAAATTAATCTACAGAGCACTGGTGGCACAAACTCATCACCATATTTCTATAGTCTTCTTTTTTATGTTGTAGAATGCATGAATCTTTATTTAGTAAAACTCTTTTTTAATATTCACTATTTATTTTTATATATCTATGTTTTATACGAACTTCTGAATGGATATAAAATTAAAACTTCTGAATTTGAAAATATTCTCAATTAGCCAACTTGCTATTTCTAGTAACAAACTAAGATTAATAAATAAGTGTGATATTTTAGCGGTTTAGAAGTGGGTGGGATTTAAAAGTGGGTGGGGTTTAGAAGTGGGTGGGGTTTAGTAGTGGGTGGGGTTTAGAAGTGGGTGGGGTTTAGAAGTGGGTGGGGTTTAGTAGTGGGTAGGGTTTAGAAGTGGTTGGGGTTTAGAAGTGGTTGGGGTTTAGAAGTAGGTAGGGTTTGGAAGTGGGTGGGGTTTAGAAGTGGGTGGGGTTTAGAAGTGGGTAGGATTTAGAAGTGGGTGGGGTTTAGAAGTGGGTGGAGGAAGCCAGCGCAGTGGCCCCACTGATTATGATTCATTTTACCTAGAACCTAACTTCAGTTCAGCAGTTTTATAATCCTGTCTTACATTTAGTCAATGGGGACAACATGAACTCTTGATTTGTTTCAGTGAAATGAACTAGTCCTGTCTGACTGTACATGAGGAAAGATTAGTTCTTGTATTGATAATATGTTAAAAAACTAATTAAGTAATATTGTTATATTATATAGGGTAATATTGTTATATTATATAGGGTAATATTGTTATATAGGGTAATATTGTTATATAGGGTAATATTGTTATATAGGGTAATATTGTTATATTATATAGGGTAATATTGTTATATTATATAGGGTAATATTGTTATATAGGGTAATATATTATATAGGGTAATATTGTTATATTATATAGGGTAATATTGTTATATTATATAGGGCAATATTGTTATATTATATAGGGTAATATTGTTATATTATATAGGGTAATATTGTTATATAGGGCAATATTGTTATATTATATAGGGTAATATTGTTATATTATATAGGGTAATATTGTTATATTATATAGGGTAATATTGTTATATTATATAGGGTGTATAATATTGGATATCAGCTGACAAAAGGAAAAGGAAAGTTTCGTGATACACAAGTTATTTCTATCGCTCCTAGATACGAGGTGGACAACCAATCAAATTATAAACTGGCTATAGCACAACGACATCTTATCTCCTCCCAGGTTTGTCACGATTTTTATTTTATTAACATAGTAAGATTTCATTGGTAACTTAGGTCAAGGTTTAACGAATAAAATAAGATATTACCAAACTCAGCATAGAGGTATATTTTACCTAGTTACTTCTTGGGTTTATCTCCAGTATCCTGTTTACCAGCTGGTCCTTGGCCAAACCTCTTGGCAAGGGCAATTCCTGGTTTATGTCAAACACTGCTAGGTCGACTGAAATTATGAGTGAAGGATGATGTATTTAGGGTCTCTAGAGTTTTATACACTGACTGTAATTAGAATTCACAACCACCGTTTGTATGACTAATTAAAGACAACTAATAGAAATGTCTCACTTTTAAAATGATGCCTAAACTTTAGCATTATCTGTTTTTATATTGTATTTTATTTTGTATTTTATTTTGTATATTCTAGAACATTGACAGTGCCTTTTTAACAGCTTTACCGAAATGTAAATTACCGTATCACTGGCCGAGGATGGATCTGGATCAATTATTATGTGTCCGGATTATGGATCATCCATGTTGTTATTGGTCTGGTGGATTCTGTGTGGATAAAAGTAAATCATTCCATTTAAATATGAGGTAAGACCAGAAGCCAAAATTTTATTATGTGTATATATAGATGATTTCTTCCCAATTTTGGGTTCTTTTTAATCTTGGACTGTCCACAATTTGGTCTGACTTTGATAAAAGGATAGAACTATTACAAGGGACAGCAAAATTTATCTTTTTTTATTTATCCATTATATATCATGGTAGAACAATAGGATGACGTCACAACGTCACTGTTGGTTTATAAGATATACGTTTGGGTCACTAAACCATGAAAATCAATATTGGTTTTGATAATCTGGTATAGATTTCTATATTGCATTATATATGTGACGGGTGTGGTGCCAGGCAGGGTATGCTTACTCTTCTAAGCACCTGATACCACTTTTCATTATGAAATACTTATGATTGATAAACTTCCTCATGTGAAAAGTTCATTAGCTGCTACCCATGTTTCGCCTATATATGTTGTTTTAGATTTCTAGAAGTTCAGATTGTTAGTACTGGGTTTATTTATTGTAGGGATGGTGATGGTAAATGTATGTTATTGAAAGTGGAGATAATTTGTCAAGGACCTACGTTTATAATTGTGCTGGTAGACGCTGACACCATGCCACCTCCCTTCAGACTGGATAACCATTCTCCTGTAAGTTATAGATTATAATTTTACAGTACCATTATCATGTTCCATTATTTGATATTACACTTAGATTTATACCCGCATGGAAGTTTTCTACTTCATGTTTCAAAAGAAGATATAAAAAGGTTTTCTAGTTCTATTTGCACCATTCCACTTTACCTTCAGATATTTTTGGTTTGTATATTTAATGTTTAATGTAACATGACATCTTTTACAGAAGTTACTATTAATATTTATGCTTTTTGAAAACTAGTGTATAGATTTGAGTAAAATAAATACCTAATTATAGAGAAATATGTTTCCTACGTATTTAATACGTATTAACTATTAATGTTATGAGCCATTATAACACCAAAACTAGGTCAAACTGCTTAATTAACAATTAGTACTCTCAGTTTTTAATTAACCCTTTTAAAACATATTCAGTGTGATCAAGTAAATACATAGATGTAAATAGTATACTTTAGAAATAGTTTCAGGTATAATTTACGATGTTTTTGATAATGAACCTGTTTTATAAAAGCGGAATGCCATTTTAAAATTTCTGAACAATATTTGGTAGAAACATCCAGTTATCTGATCTGGTTGATGGTTTAAATATGAAAATAGTATATTACCAGTTGCGAATAATGAAAGTGACCATGTGTTCCAAATATTCTGAAACATATGACCTCTATTCTTATTCATGACAGTGATCTCTATAATGTGAGGGCTATTTATAGCTCAAATAAAATAGTAGTTTTATTAACTAATTACTGTAGAATATCTATATTTAAGATACCGCTACCAACTTGTGTTATTTCATATTACAGATTGCAGTCAAATTTTACCAGAGTCAAGTTTCAGACCCACGGCTTCAGTCAGTTCTACATCCCAATACCTCAAGTAAGTATTAACACCATCCTAGATTACAGTCAGTTTTACATCCTAATACCTCAAGTAAGTATTAACACCATCCTAGATTACAGTCAGTTTTACATCCTAATACCTCAAGTAAGTATTTACACCATCCTAGATTACAGTCAGTTTTACATCCCAATACCTCTAGTAAGTATTTACACCATCCTAGATTACAGTCAGTTTTACATCCCAATACCTCAAGTAAGTATATATACCATCCTAGATTACAGTCAGTTTTACATCCCAATACCTCAAGTAAGTATTAACACCATCCTAGATTACAGCCAGTTCTACATCCCAATACCTCAAGTAAGTATTTACACCATCCTAGATTACAGTCAGTTTTACATCCAATACCTCTAGTAAGTATATACACCATCCTAGATTACAGTCAGTTTTACATCCCAATATCTCAAGTAAGTATATACACCATCCTAGATTACAGTCAGTTTTACATCCTAATACCTCAAGTAAGTATATACACCATCCTAGATTACAGTCAGTTCTACATCCCAATACCTCAAGTAAGTATATACACCATCCTAGATTACAGTCAGTTTTACATCCTAATACCTCAAGTAAGTATATACACCATCCTAGATTACAGTCAGTTTTACATCCTAATACCTCAAGTAAGTATTAACACCATCCTAGATTACAGTCAGTTTTACATCCCAATACCTCAAGTAAGTATATACTTACATCAGCAGGGCTGATTTGTATATCTCAATACTGTGAACTGCCTGAAAT
>NW_008709108.1:0-902 GCF_000327385.1 Lottia gigantea
TTGGAGTGAAAGCATGTAAGTTTGAATACAAATGAGAACCAGTTTTGTCAAAGCATTTAACTCGAATGAATTCAGATGACACGTTGAAGCTCTGGGTAAAGTTTGTGGAGCCAACAAATGATAATTTATTGTCGTCATTTTCTCCTCGGATGATTGTATTAAAAGTACAATATGAAACAGAACGATTGTCGAGTTTTAACAAAAGTCCATTTTGGTATGTTAGTGGTGATTTCGAATCACACCCTAATCGACGCGGTTTGCTGTGAAATGGCATTACTGAAGCATCGAAAGGGTCATAGAAAGGAATAACACAACCTTCGGTGTTAACATATCTTTGAGGAGATGGCGGCGTAATCAACATTGTTTGTGGTTCCGCTTTCCAGCTCCACATCAAAGTGAATGTAAAACTACATATCGCCAGTAAAATGAGGGATTTAAGATATGTATAATTCATAATAATCTTCAATATCCGTCGGTTCCTTTCACTTTTCATTCCTGTGTTGTGTAAGTTCCTTTTACTGAAAGCACGGTTTGTTCATCTGTAGAGTAAGTTCCTTTACTGAAAGCACGGTTTGTTCATCTGTAGAGTAAGTTCCTTTACTGAGAGCACGATTCAGTACTGTGTTGTATAAGTTCCTTTAACTGAAAGCACGATTTGTTCAGTCATATGTTATGTAAGTTCCTTGTATTGAAAGCACGATTTTTTCATCTGTTGTGAAAGCACGATTTGTTCATCTGCAGTGTAAGTTCCTTGTATTGAAAGCAGGTTGGTCATCTGTTGAATAAGTTCCTTGTATTGAAAGCACGATTTTTTCATCTGTTGTGAAAGCACGATTTGTTCATCTGCAGTGTAAGTTCCTTGTATTGAAAGCAGGTTGGTCATCTGTTGAATAAGTTCCTTT
>NW_008709108.1:1881-3408 GCF_000327385.1 Lottia gigantea
TTTTTTTTTTTTTTTTTTGTTTAAACAATATTTATTGATAATTTACAAAATCATACATATGCTATAGATTAATGTTGGTTTCAGAAACAAGCCGAAGCTTATATAAATCTGTTACCAATACGAATATTTACAGATGATAAAAGTATAATTTACATAATATAGGAGTTGACAGCAGCGAAATGTACATTGGAAACAAAACAGGAAGTGACAAACATATTTACAAAAGGAAAGGGAATAGGGCCGAACAAATTCATTGGTGAATAAAATGTTATTGATAATGACAAATGAAAATAGTTGAGAGGGGATGAGGGTGTTTATCGTTAATCAAAATAAAATAATCTTCGTTTTAAAACGGAGTCCATACTTCGACAGCGTTAGCTAGGTGTCAAAACGTTTTGTAGATGATATAAAGTTATGAACAGTTTGAAAGATATACAGATTTGTTTCTAAAGATAATTTTGGATTGCCGTTAAGAAGTGTTAATATGCAACGTAAATGAATAGGGAGAAGATTAATTGTATTGTTTCGTTGTTTTGAAAAGTTGCGACAGTAGAGAAGAAAGTGTTCAGAATTTTCAAAGGTGTGGCCGCATGAACAGGATGGATTGTCGGATATGTGCATTAAGAATTTGTGAGCGTTTAGTTGACTTTTATAATGACGTAGTTTGGTATGTATTATTTGTGATGGACGGTCGCCAGAGTAGAAATATAATGGTACAGAGGATTTTGAGGTAAATTTTACAAGCAGGGATTTAAGCTGAGAGAGGGAAGAAGAATTACGTATTGAGTCGGGCAGATTGTTCCAGATTTGTACAGTAAATGGGAGAAAAGATGATTTGTAAGCTACAGTGTTCCATGGAATAGTGCGAAAATTGTGCTTGCTTCTGATGGGGTAAGGGTTTACAATCGAAATATGAGGTGGTACCAGAATTCTCAGATATTGAGGTGTTAAACCATTAATCATTTTATAAAATAGAGTTACTTTGTGACAAAAGCGACGATCGGTTAAACTTGAGAAGCCGGACTCTTTGTATAAAACAGAGTGGGAAGTTCCCCGAACAAGACCTGTTATAGTGCGAATTGCGACCAAATTGATATTTTCTAGTTTAGTTTCATCTTCTTTTGTACAATTGTTCCATAAAACATCAGCATAATCAAATATTGGTAAAATGAATTGTTTGTATATAGTTTCTAGAGATTTCCTGGAGAGTCTGTATTTTAAGCTTCGAAGGCAATCGGTCATTTTAGAAGTTTTGGAAATTAAAAAATCAATATGAGAGCTCCACGAACCAGACTTATCAAAAACTACACCTAAATGTTTATGCTCATCGGAGTCATTTAAAACTATATGATTAAAATTAAGAGTAAAAAGCGACGGTTCATGTTTCCTGGAAAAAGTCATGCATTTAGTTTTATGAGGATTAAAATTTACTTTCCACTTGATAGACCACATGCGAATCAAATCTAAATCATGGTTAAGGGTGCTTCGACACCCCACTTTATCGTCAATACTGAGATAAAGTGAGGT
>NW_008709109.1:0-1263 GCF_000327385.1 Lottia gigantea
GTCATAACAACGTCACCAGGTAATATCTTATTTTCATAACACTCTGAACAATAAAGTTAACTACTAAAGATAGTTCACCAGCAAAGCTTCTCTATATCACTCGGACTGAAAGCAAGTACCAGAATTCTACATTTAATATGGAATTGACTGGTATCCTGTATCTTCCAATGAGAAATCAAAATATTGGTTCTGGAGATTTATGTTTTTGATTTCATTATAACCACAAGTTCATCAGAACTATTCTATTCTAACTATTTCTATTTATGAACGTTTATGTTTCGGTTATCAGCAATAAAATGTTGCTTATATTTTATATTGCGGGTCATAACTGTTGATATTACGGAGTGGGATTGGTTGAGTTTGATAAAATTGATGAAATTTTAACTGTTAAATCAACATAGAGATTTTCTTGCAAAATTTATAAGAACAAAACTAAATATGTTGTTTTTAAGTTGGGGTTATTGGTATTGACGATTATTACTTCGGATTCGATATTCGTGGAAGTGTGAAATCTTTTTTAAACTCGTATTACAAATACTTGTTTTTTCAGACTTTTCAGTAGCAGCTACAGTCATGTCAGAAACAAAATAAGAACACTAAAACAACGACTGTCACTACTAGCATACCAACTAGCACAACATCAACCACCACAACATCGCTTCCTAAAACTTCTGACGTATCTCAGACAGTAGACAGTATTTCTAATAATACTGATGATGATGATGATGATGGTGGTGATAACTCACTGTGTAAGTTTTGTTCATGCTTTCGGAAGCTTGCAAGTGCGGCGATTTGGTTGGCGATTACAGCCAACCATAATCATCCATAGAAAGTCTGTAAACAATATGGCTGTGAGTGAGTTTCAGAAAGAGGTCGATAGAATACCTAACGAATATAATATGCTATCAATAGTTTATTATATATTATAATTATAATATCTAGTGTATTCTTGTATTTCATTTCATACTCATTAAGACGTAAAACTCCATTCCAGTACCAATAATTCTAGGTTGTATAATTGGAATATTAGTTATCATTCTTGTCATTATTATTACTTGGTGAGTTCAAATTACAATTTTCTAGAAAACTTTACAAATTAAAGAAGAACTTGGTTTAAATCCAAGAATATCCACAGTTGCTAACAATTCTAACTCTACAATAATAGAGTTGTCTCCCCTTACTGATCTACAGTTTTTATCTCTAATTTGTATCTAAATCTAAATCAACTAAGAAAGCTATTACATGTCTCTTTAGCTTGTATAA
>NW_008709109.1:2105-3409 GCF_000327385.1 Lottia gigantea
ATAAAACCTATTGGTCTGTTGCACGGTATATCGTCAAAGCGACTAGATGGTAACAATGTAGCACACATCTCTGTACCAAAAGCACTGTTCGGTTCACCAGAATTCCAGAACATCTTGGATACCGTTCCACCAGTTGTCCAAACGAAATCTCTTCCATTCCACTTTCTGTGAGCTCCGATATACAAGTAATGGTTATCTGAAAGGTAATATTTCCACGTTTCATATATTTTATGTTTTATATTTCAAATAAATGATACATGGAATTAGACTTACTTTCCACCAGTCTGTTCTTCAAGGAGATAAAGTTTTGTTGAATGTATGCAGTAATCCTCTCATTGTACAGTCCGCTATTTCTTTTAATCTCAGTAGAATATTTATCACTATAATATAATATTAACTTACACTTATTCAGAGATCTTAAATTAGTCAAATCTTGTCGAGTATACACCGATATTAAATACCCGCTGTCTTGTCGACATCTTATGTTGTCATCCTCCCATGTTTGTCCCGTTGAAAAATGTTTCAAACAATATTTTTGATCTGGAAATATCTTGTATTCCTTCTCAGTACAATAACTTTCTTCTGTAATATAAAACATTTATTAATTGATCTCGAATAATGTCAAATAAAGTAGTTAACTGATCAACCGTATGGTTACAAGGTAAAATGGCCGGATGTATGGTTACAAAATAAATGACCAGCCGTATGGTCACAGTAAGTAAAAGTCGTCAGGTCACAAATGTACTTGGTCACAGTGATATATGATCACAGGGAAGAATGGCAACAGTCGTATGGTCACGAGGTGAACTGGTTATTCTTAAGTAAACTGATCACAAAGTCGTAAGGTCACGACTGAATTAGGTAACAGTCGTTATGTCACAATGTTAAATGATAACAGTCGTCATGTCACAATGTAAAATGATAACAGTCGTTATATCAAAAAGATAAAATGATAACAGTCGTTATGTCACAATGTAAAATGATAACAGTCGTTATGTCACAATGTTAAATGATAACAGTCGTTATGTCACAATGTAAAATGATAACAGTCGTTATATCAAAAAGGTAAAATGGTAACAGTCGTTATGTCACAATGTAAAATGATAACGGTCGTATTGTCACAAGGTAAAATGCTAACAGTCGTTATGTCACAAGGTCAAATAATGACAGTCGTTATGTCACAATGTAAAATAATAACAGTCGTTATGTCACAATGTAAAATAATAACAGACATTATGTCACAATGTAACATGGTTGCAGTCGTAATGTCACAAAGTAAAATGGCTGCAGTCATAATGTCACAA
>NW_008709110.1:0-1913 GCF_000327385.1 Lottia gigantea
CTCGGCGGTCTACCTACCGAGCAGGAACAGGCCGAACACTTGGGCAAAATAACCCCATTTGGCAAAGTTAGGTCTTGGCATTTTCGCTCTATGTGGCCTATGGGAAACTTCCAATTCTTTCTGTAATCGTTTTTCCTTTGGTTTGGTGTCTTGTACCGAGTGCTTCCGGTCTACCGAGTAGAAAAAGGCCCAACACTTGGGCAAAATAACCCCATTTGCCAAAGTAAGGTTTTGGCATTTTCGCTCTATGTGGCCTATGGGAAACTTCCAATTCTTTCTGTAATCGTTTTTCCTTTATTTTGGTGTCTTGTACCGAGTGCTGGCGGTCTACCGAGCACGAAAAGGCCCAACACTTGGGCAAATAACCCCATTTGGCAAAGTTAGGTCTTGGCATTTTCGCTCTATGTGGCCTATTGGAAACTTCCAATTCTTTCTGTAATCGTTTTTCCTTTGGTTTGGTGTCTTGTACCGACAGCTGGAGGTCTACCGAGCAGGAAAAGGCCCAACACTTGGGCAAAATAACCCCATTTGGCAAAGTTAGGTCTTGGCATTTTCGCTCTATGTGGCCTATGGGAAACTTCCAATTCTTTCTGTAATCTTTTTTCCTTTGGTTTGGTGGCTTGTACCGAGTGTTGGCGTTCTACCGAGCAGGAAAAGGCTCAATACTTGGGCAAAATAACCCCATTTGGCAAAGTTAGGTCTTAGCATTTTCGCTCTCTGTGGCCTATAGGAAACTTCCAATTCCTTCTGTAATCGTTTTATCTTTGGTTTGGTGTCTTTTACCGATTGCTGGCGGTCTACCGAGCAGGAAAAGGCCCAACACTTGGGCAAAATAACCCCATTTGGCAAAGTTAGGTCTTGGCATTTTCGCTCTATGTGGCCTATTGGAAACTTCCAATTCTTTCTGTAATCGTTTTTACTTTGGTCNGATGTCTTGTACCGAGTGGTGGCGGTCTACCGAGCAGGAAAAGGCTCAATAACCCCATTTGGCAAAGTTAGGTCTTGGCATTTTCGCTCTATGTGGCCTATGGGAAACTTGTGTCTTGTACCGAGTGTTGGCGGTCTACCAAGCAGGAAAAGGCCAAATAACCCCATTTGGCAAATTTAGGTCTTGGCATTTTCGCTCTATGTGGCCTATGGGAAACTTCCAATTCTTTCTGTAATCGTTTTTCATTTGGTTTGGTGTCTTGTACCGAGTGCTGGCGGTCTACTGAGCAGGAAAAGGCCCAACACTTGGGCAAAATAATCCCATTTGACAAAGTTAGGTCTTGGCATTTTCGCTCTATGTGGCCTATGGGAAACTTCCAATTCTTTCTGTAATCGTTTTTCCTTTGGTTTGGTGTCTTGTACCGAGTGCTTCCGGTCTACCGAGTAGGAAAAGGTCCAACACTTGGGCAAAATAACCCCATTTGGCAAAGTTAGGTCTTGTCATTTTCGCTCTATGTGGCCTATGGGAAACTTCCAATTCTTTCTGTAATCGTTTTTCCTTTGGTTTGGTGTCTTGTACCGAGTGCTGGCGGTCTACCGAGCAGGAAAAGGCCCAACACTTGGGCAAAATAACCCCATTTGGCAAAGTTAGGTCTTGGTATTTTCGCTCTATGTGGCCTATGGGAAACTTCCAATTCTTTCTGTAATCGTTTTTCCTTTGGTTTGGTGTCTTGTACCGAGTGCTGGCGGTCTACCGAGCAGGAAAAGGCTCAATACTTGGGCAAAATAACCCCATTTGGCAAAGTTAGGTCTTGGCATTTTCGCTCTATTATGCCTATGGGAAACTTCCAATTCTTTCTGTAATCTTTTTTCCTTTGGTTTGGTGGCTTGTACGGAGTGCTGGCGGTCTACCGAGCAGGAAAAGGCCCAACACTTGGGCAAAATAACCCCATTTGGCAAAGTTAGGTCTTGGCATTTTCGCTCTC
>NW_008709110.1:18829-19926 GCF_000327385.1 Lottia gigantea
AGACCGCCAGCACTCGGTACAAGACACCAAACCAAAGCAAAAACGATTACAGAAAAAATTGGAAGTTTCCCATAGGCCACATATAGCGAAAATTCCAAGACCTAACTTTGCCAAATGGGGTTATTTTGCCCAAGTGTTGGGCCTTTTCCTGCTCGGTAGACCGCCAGCACTCGGTACAAAACACCAAACCAAAGGAAAAACGATTACAGAAAGAATTGGAAGTTTCCCATAGGCCACATAGAGCGAAAATGCCAAGACCTAACTTTGCCAAATGGGGTTATTTTGCCCAAGTGTTGGGCCTTTTCCTGCTAGGTAGACCGCCAGCACTCGGTACAAGACACCAAAGCAAAGGAAAAACGATTACAGAAAGAATTGGAAGTTTCCCATAGGCCACATACAGCGAAAATGTCAAGACCTAACTTTGCCAAATGGGGTTATTTTGCTCAAGAGTTGCGCCTTTTCCTGCTCGGTAGAGCGCCAGCACTCGGTACAAGACACCAAACCAAAGGAAAAACGATTACAGAAAAAATTGGTAAGTTTCCCATAGGCCACATATAGCGAAAATGCCAAGACCTAACTTTGCCAAATGGGGTTATTTTGCCTAAGTGTTGGGCCTTTTCCTGCTCGGTAGACCGCCAGCACTCGGTACAAAACACCAAACCAAAGGAAAAACGATTACAGAAAGAATTGGAAGTTTCCCATAGGCCACATAGAGCGAAAATGCCAAGACCTAACTTTGCCAAATGGGGTTATTTTGCCCAAGTGTTGGGCCTTTTCCTGCTAGGTAGACCGCCAGCACTCGGTACAAGACACCAAACCAAAGGAAAAACGATTACAGAAAGAATGGGAAGTTTCCCATAGGCCACATAGAGCGAAAATGCCAAGACCTTACTTTGCCAAATGGGGTTATTTTGCCCGAGCGTTGGCCCTTTTCCTGCTCGGTAGACCGCAAGCACCCGTTACAAGACACCAAACCAAAGGAAAAACGATTACAGAAAGAATTCGAAGTTTCCCATAGGCCACATAGAGCGAAAATGCCAAGACCTAACTTTGCCAAATGGGGTTATTTTGCTCAAGTGTTGGGCCTTTTCCTGCTC
>NW_008709110.1:23500-25436 GCF_000327385.1 Lottia gigantea
GCCCATAGAGCGAAAATGCCAAGACCTAACTTTGCCAAATGGGGTTATTTTGCCCAAGTGTTGGGCCTTTTCCTGCTCAGTAGACCGCCAGCACTCGGTACAAGACACCAAACCAAAGGAAAAACGATTACAGAAAGAATGGGAAGTTTCCCATAGGCCATATACAGCGAAAATGCCAAGACCTAACTTTGCTAAATACGGGTTATTTTGCCCAAGTATTGAGCCTTTTCCTGCTCGGTAGACCGCCAGCACTCGGTACAAGACACCAAACCAAAGGAAAAACGATTACAGAAAGAATTGGAAGTTTCCCATAGGCCACATAGAGCGAAAATGCCAAGACTTAACTTTGCCAAATGGGGTTATTTTGCCCAAGTGTTGGGCCTTTTCCTGCTCGGTAGACCGCCAGCACTCGGTACAAGACACCAAACCAAAGGAAAAACGATTACAGAAAGAATTGGAAGTTTCCCATAGGCCTATTAGAGCGAAAATGCCAAGACCTAACTTTGCCAAATGGGGTTATTTTGCCCAAGTATTGAGCCTTTTCCTGCTCGGTAGACCGCCCGCACTCGGTACAAGACACCAAACCAAAGGAAAAACGATTACAGAAAGAATTGGAAGTTTCCCATAGGCCACATAGAGCGAAAATGCCAAGACCTAACTTTGCCAAATGGGGTTATTTTGCCCAAGTGTTGGGCCTTTTCCTGCTCGGTAGACCGCCAGCACTCGGTACAAGACACCAAACCAAAGGAAAAACGATTACAGAAAGAATGGGAAGTTTCCCATAGGCCATATAGAGCGAAAATACCAAGACCTAACTTTGCCAAATGGGATTATTTTGCCCAAGTGTTGGGCCTTTTCCTGCTCGGTAGACCGCCAGCACTCGGTACAAGACACCAACCCAATTGGAAAAAGATTACAGAAAGAATTGGAAGTTTCCCATAGGCCACATATAGCGAAAATGCTAAGACCTAACTTGCCAATTGGGGTTATTTTGCCCAAGTGTTGGGCCTTTTCCTGCTCGGTAGACCGCCAGCACTCGGTACAAGACACCAAACCAAAGGAAAAACGATTACAGAAAAAATTGAAAGTTACCCATAGGCCACATATAGCAAAAATGCCAAGACCTAACTTTGCCAAATGGGGTTATTTTGCCCAAGTTTTGAGCCTTTTCCTGCTCGGTAGAGCGCCAGCACTCGGTACAAGACAACAAACCAAAGCAAAAACGATTACAGAAAAAATTGGAAGTTTCCCATAGGCCACATTTAGCGAAAATGCCAAGACCTAAATTTGCCAAATGGGGTTATTTTGCCCAAGTTTTGGGCCTTTTCCTGCTCGGTAGACCGCCAGCACTCGGTACAAAACACCAAACCAAAGGAAAAACGATTACAGAAAGAATTGGAAGTTTCCCATAGGCCACATATAGCGAAAATGCCAAGACCTAACTTTGCCAAATGGGGTTATTTTGCCCAAGTGTTGGGCCTTTTCCTGCTCGGTAGACCGCCAGCACTCGGTACAAGACACCAAACCAAAGGAAAAACGATTACAGAAAGAATTGGAAGTTTCCCATAGGCCACATAGAGCGAAAATGCCAAGACTTAACTTTGCCAAATGGGGTTATTTTGCCCAAGTGTTGGGCCTTTTCCTGCTCGGTAGACCGCCAGCACTCGGTACAAGACACCAAACCAAAGGAAAAACGATTACAAAAAGAATTGGAAGTTTCCCATAGGCACATTAGAGCGAAAATGCCAAGACCTAACTTTGCCAAATGGGGTTATTTTGCCCAAGTATTGAGCCTTTTCCTGCTCGGTAGACCGCCCGCACTCGGTACAAGACACCAAACCAAAGTAAAAACGATTACAGAAAGAATTGGAAGTTTCCAATAGGCCACATAGAGCGAAAATGCCAAGACCTAACTTTGCCAAATGGGGTTATTTGC
>NW_008709110.1:28841-29731 GCF_000327385.1 Lottia gigantea
GGGAAACTTCCAATTCTTTCTGTATCGTTTTTCCTTTGGTTTGGTGTCTTGTACCGAGTGCTGGCGGTCTACCGAGCAGGAAAAGGCTCAATACTTGGGCAAAATAACCCGTATTTAGCAAAGTTAGGTCTTGGCATTTTCGCTGTATATGGCCTATGGGAAACTTCCCATTCTTTCTGTAATCGTTTTTCCTTTGGTTTGGTGTCTTGTACCGAGTGCTGGCGGTCTACTGAGCAGGAAAAGGCCCAACACTTGGGCAAAATAACCCCATTTGGCAAAGTTAGGTCTTGGCATTTTCGCTCTATGTGGCCTATTGGAAACTTCCAATTCTTTCTGTAATCGTTTTTACTTTGGTTTGGTGTCTTGTACCGAGTGCGGGCGGTCTACCGAGCAGGAAAAGGCTCAATACTTGGGCAAAATAACCCCATTTGGCAAAGTTAGGTCTTGGCATTTTCGCTCTAATATGCCTATGGGAAACTTCCAATTCTTTTTGTAATCGTTTTTCCTTTGGTTTGGTGTCTTGTACCGAGTGCTGGCGGTCTACCGAGCAGGAAAAGGCCCAACACTTGGGCAAAATAACCCCATTTGGCAAAGTTAAGTCTTGGCATTATCGCTCTATGTGGCCTATGGGAAACTTCCAATTCTTTCTGTAATCGTTTTTCCTTTGGTTTGGTGTCTTGTACCGAGTGCTGGCGGTCTACCGAGCAGGAAAAGGCTCAATACTTGGGCAAAATAACCCGTATTTAGCAAAGTTAGGTCTTGGCATTTTCGCTGTATATGGCCTATGGGAAACTTCCCATTCTTTCTGTAATCGTTTTTCCTTTGGTTTGGTGTCTTGTACCGAGTGCTGGCGGTCTACTGAGCAGGAAAAGGCCCAACACTTGGGCAAA
>NW_008709110.1:34056-36183 GCF_000327385.1 Lottia gigantea
TTCCATTGGGTTGGTGTCTTGTACCGAGTGCTGGCGGTCTACCGAGCAGGAAAAGGCCCAAAACTTGGGCAAAATAACCCCATTTGGCAAAGTTAGGTCTTGGTATTTTCGCTCTATGTGGCCTATGGGAAACTTCCAATTCTTTCTTTAATCGTTTTTCCTTTGGTTTGGTGTCTTGTACCGAGTGCTGGCGGTCTACCGAGCAGGAAAACGCCCAACACTTGGGCAAAATAACCCCATTTGGCAAAGTTAGGTCTTGGTATTTTCGCTCTATATGGCCTATGGGAAACTTCCAATTCTTTCTGTAATCGTTTTTCCTTTGGTTTGTTGTCTTGTACCGAGTGCTGGCGGTCTACCGAGCAGGAAAAGGCCCAGCACTTGGTCAAAATAGCCCCATTTGGCAAAGTTCGGTCTTGACATTTTCGCTCTATGTGGCCTATGGGAAACTTCCCATTCTTTCTGTAATCGTTTTTCCTTTGGTTTGGTGTCTTGTACCGAGTGCTGGCGGTCTATCGAGCAGGAAAAGGCCCAACACTTGAGCAAAATAACCCCATTTGGCAAAGTTAGGTCTTGGTATTTTCGCTCTATGTGGCCTATGGGAAACTTCCAATTCTTTCTGTAATCGTTTTTCCTTTGGTTTGGTGTCTTGTACCGAGTGCTGGCGGTCTACCGAGCAGGAAAAGGCCCAACACTTGGGCAAAATAACCCCATTTGTCAAGTTAGGTCTTGGCATTTTTGCTCCATGTGGCCTATGGGAAACTTCCAATTCTTTCTGTAATCGTTTTTCCATTGGGTTGTTGTCTTGTACCGAGTGCTGGCGGTCTACCGAGCAGGAAAAGGCCCAGCACTTGGGCAAAATAACCCCATTTGGCAAAGTTCGGTCTTGACATTTTCGCTGTATGTGGCCTATGGGAAACTTCCCATTCTTTCTGTAATCGTTTTTCCTTTGGTTTGGTGTCTTGTACCGAGTGCTGGCGGTCTATCGAGCAGGAAAAGGCCCAACACTTGAGCAAAATAACCCCATTTGGCAAAGTTAGGTCTTGGTATTTTCGCTCTATGTGGCCTATTGGAAACTTCCAATTCTTTCTGTAATCGTTTTTCCTTTGGTTTGGTGTCTTGTACCGAGTGCTGGCGGTTACCTACCGAGCAGGAAAAGGCCCAGCACTTGGGCAAAATAACCCCATTTGGCAAAGTTCGGTCTTGACATTTTCGCTTTATGTGGCCTATGGGAAACTTCCCATTCTTTCTGTAATCGTTTTTCCTTTGGTTTGGTGTCTTGTACCGAGTGCTGGCGGTCTATCGAGCAGGAAAAGGCCCAACACTTGGGCAAAATAACCCCATTTGGCAAAGTTAGGTCTTGGCATTTTCGCTATATGTGGCCTATGGGAAACTTCCAATTCTTTCTGTAATCGTTTTTCCTTTGGTTTGGTGTCTTGTACCGAGTGCTGGAGGTCTACCGAGCAGGAAAAGGCCCAACACTTGGGCAAATTAATCCCATTTGGCAAAGTTAGGTCTTGGCATTTTCGCTCTATGTGACCTACTGGAAACTTCCAATTCTTTCTGTAATCGTTTTTTCTTTGGTTTGGTGTCTTGTACCGAGTGCTGGAGGTCTACCGAGCAGGAAAAGGCCCAACACTTGGGCAAAATAACCCCAATTGGCAAAGTTAGGTCTTGGCATTTTCGCTCTATGTGGCCTATGGGAAACTTCCAATTCTTTCTGTAATCGTTTTTCCTTTGGTTTGGTTTCTTGTACCGAGTGCTGGTGGTCTACCGAGCAGAAAAAGGCCCAACAATTGGGCAAAATAACCCCATTTGGCAAAGTAAGGTTTTGGCATTTTCGCTCTATGTGGCCTATGGGAAACTTCCAATTCTTTCTGTAATCGTTTTTCCTTTGGTTTGGTGTCTTGTACCGAGTGCTGGCGGTCTACCGAGCAGGAAAAGGCCCAACACTTGGTCAAAATAACCACATTTGGCAAAGTTAGGTCTTGGCATTTTCGCTCTATGTGGCCTATGGGAAACTTCCAATTCTTTCTGTAATCGTTTTTCCTTTGGTTTGTTGTCTTGTACCGAGTGCTGGCGGTCTACCGAGCAGGAAAAGGCCCAACACTTGGGCAAAATTATCCCATT
>NW_008709110.1:36233-37705 GCF_000327385.1 Lottia gigantea
CCACATATAGCGAAAATGCCAAGACCTAACTTTGCCAAATGGGGTTATTTTTCTCAAGTGTTGGGCCTTTTCCTGCTCGGTAGAGCGCCAGCACTCGGTACAAGACACCAAACCAAAGGAAAAACGATTACAGAAAAAATTGGAAGTTTCCCATAGGCCACATATAGCGAAAATGCCAAGACCTAACTTTGCCAAATGGGGTTATTTTGCCTAAGTGTTGGGCCTTTTCCTGCTCGGTAGACCGCCAGCACTCGGTACAAAACACCAAACCAAAGGAAAAACGATTACAGAAAGAATTGGAAGTTTCCCATAGGCCACATAGAGCGAAAATACCAAGACCTAACTTTGCCAAATGGGGTTATTTTGCCCAAGTGTTGGGCCTTTTCCTGCTAGGTAGACCGCCAGCACTCGGTACAAGACACCAAAGCAAAGGAAAAACGATTACAGAAAGAATTGGAAGTTTCCCATAGGCCACATACAGCGAAAATGTCAAGACCTAACTTTGCCAAATGGGGTTATTTTGCTCAAGAGTTGTGCCTTTTCCTGCTCGGTAGAGCGCCAGCACTCGGTACAAGACACCAAAACCAAAGGAAAAACGATTACAGAAAAAATTGGAAGTTTCCAATAGGCCACATATAGCGAAAATGCCAAGACCTAACTTTGCCAAATGGGGTTATTTTGCCTAAGTGTTGGGCCTTTTCCTGCTCGGTAGACCGCCAGCACTCGGTACAAAACACCAAACCAAAGGAAAAACGATTACAGAAAGAATTGGAAGTTTCCCATAGGCCACATAGAGCGAAAATGCCAAGACCTAACTTTGCCAAATGGGGTTATTTTGCCCAAGTGTTGGGCCTTTTCCTGCTCGGTAGACCGCCAGCACTCGGTACAAGACACCAAAGCAAAGGAAAAACGATTACAGAAAGAATTGGAAGTTTCCCATAGGCCACATAGAGCGAAAATGCCAAGACCTAACTTTGCCAACAGGTGTTATTTTGCCCAGGTGTTGGGCCTTTTCCTGCTCGGTAGACCGCCAGCACTCGGTACAAGACACCAAACCAAAGGAAAAACGATTAAAGAAAGAATTGGAAGTTTCCCATAGGCCACATAGAGCGAGAATACCAAGACCTAACTTTGCCAAATGGGGTTATTTTGCCCAAGTGTTGGGCCTTTTCCTGCTCGGTAGACCGCCAGCACTCGGTACAAGACACCAAACCAAAGGAAAAACGATTACAGAAAAAATTGGAAGTTACCCATAGGCCACATATAACAAAAATGCCAAGACCTAACTTTGCCAAATGGGGTTATTTTGCCCAAGTTTTTGGGCCTTTTCCTGCTCGGTAGACCGCCAGCACTCGGTACAAGACACCAAACCAAAGCAAAAACGATTACAGAAAAAATTGGAAGTTTCCCATCGGCCACATATAGCGAAAATGCCAAGACCTAACTTTGCCAAATGGGGTTATTTTGCCCAG
>NW_008709110.1:37755-39015 GCF_000327385.1 Lottia gigantea
TGTATGTGGCCTATGGGAAACTTCCAATTTTTTCTGTAATCGTTTTTGCTTTGGTTTGGTGTCTTGTACCGAGTACTGGCGGTCTACCGAGCAGGAAAAGGCCCAAAACTTGGGCAAAATAACCCCATTTGGCAAAGTTAGGTCTTGGCATTTTCGCTATATGTGACCTATGGGAAACTTCCAATTTTTTCTGTAATCGTTTTTCCTTTGGTTTGGTGTCTTGTACCGAGTGCTGGCGGTCTACCGAGCCGGAAAAGGCCAAAAACTTGGGCAAAATAACCCCTTTTGGCAAAATTAGGTCTTGGCATTTTCGCTCTATGTGGCCTATGGGAAACTTCCAATTTTTTCTGTAATCGTTTTTCCTTTGGTTTGGTGTCTTGTACCGAGTGCTGGCGGTCTACCGAGCAGGAAAAGGCCCAACACTTGTTCAAAATAACTCCATTTGGCAAGTTAGATCTTGGCTTTTTCGCCCTATGTGGCCTATTGGAAAGTTCCAATTTTTTCTGTAATCGTTTTTGCTTTGGTTTGGTGTCTTGTACCGAGTGCTGGCGGTCTACCGAGCAGGAATAGGCCCAAAACTTGGGCAAAATAACCCCAATTGGCAAGTTAGGTCTTAGGATTTTCGCTATATGTGGCCTATGGGAAACTTCCAATTCTTTCTGTAATCGTTTTTCCATTGGGTTGGTGTCTTGTACCGAGTGCTGGCGGTCTACCGAGCAGGAAAAGGCCCAACACTTGGGCAAAATAACCCCATTTGACAAAGTTCGGTCTCGACATTTTCGCTGTATGTGGCCTATGGGAAACTTCCAATTCTTTCTGTAATCGTTTTTCCTTTGGTTTGGTGTCTTGTACCGAGTGCTGGCGGTCTACCGAGCAGGAAAAGGCCCAACACTTGAGCAAAATAACCCCATTTGGCAAAGTTAGGTCTTGGCATTTTCTCTCTATGTGGCCTATGGGAAACTTCGAATTCTTTCTGTAATCGTTTTTCCTTTGGTTTGGTGTCTTGTAACGAGTGCTGGCGGTCTACCGAGCAGGAAAAGGCCCAACGCTCGGGCAAAATAACCCCATTTGGCAAAGTAAGGTCTTGGCATTTTCTTTCTATGTGGCCTATGGGAAACTTCCCATTCTTTCTGTAATCGTTTTTCCTTTGGTTTGGTGTCTTGTACCGAGTGCTGGCGGTCTACCGAGCAGGAAAAGGCCCAACACTTGGGCAAAATAACCCCATTTGTCAAGTTAGGTCTTGGCATTTTGCTCCATGTG
>NW_008709110.1:49615-53914 GCF_000327385.1 Lottia gigantea
GAAAAACGATTACAGAAAGAATGGGAAGTTTCCCATAGGCCACAGAGAGCGAAAATACCAAGACTTAACTTTGCCAAATGGGGTTATTTTGCCCAAGTGTTGGGCCTTTTCCTGCTCGGTAGACCGCCAGCACTCGGTACAAGACACCAACCCAATGGAAAAACGATTACAGAAAGAATTGGAAGTTTCCCATAGGCCACATATAGCGAAAATGCTAAGACCTAACTTGCCAATTGGGGTTATTTTGCCCAAGTGTTGGGCCTTTTCCTGCTCGGTAGACCGCCAGCACTCGGTACAAGACAACAAACCAAAGGAAAAACGATTACAGAAAAATTTGAAAGTTACCCATAGGCCACATATAGCAAAAATGCCAAGACCTAACTTTGCCAAATGGGGTTATTTTGCCCAAGTTTTGGGCCTTTTCCTGCTCGGTAGACCGCCAGCACTCGGTACAAGACAACAAACCAAAGGAAAAACGATTACAGAAAAAATTGGAAGTGTCCCAAAGGCCACATATAGCGAAAATGCCAAGACCTAACTTTGCCAAATGGGGTTATTTTGCCCAAGTTTTGAGCCTTTTCCTGCTCGGTAGACCGCCAGCACTCGGTACAAGACACCAAACCAAACAAAAACGATTACAGAAAAAATTGGAAGTTTCCCATAGGCCACATATAGCGAAAATGCCAAGACCTAACTTTGCCAAATGGGGTTATTTTGCCCAAGTATTGGGCCTTTTCCTGCTCGGTAGACCGCCAGCACTCGGTACAAAACACCAAACCAAAGGAAAAACGATTACAGAAAGAATTGGAAGTTTCCCATAAACCACATAGAGCGAAAATGCCAAGACCTAACTTTGCCAACAGGGGTTATTTTGCCCAAGTGTTGGGCCTTTTCCTGCTCGGTAGACCGCCAGCACTCGGTACAAGACACCAAACCAAAGGAAAAACGATTAAAGAAAGAATTGGAAGTTTCCCATAGGCCACATAGAGCGAAAATACCAAGACCTAACTTTGCCAAATGGGGTTATTTTGCCCAAGTCTTGGGACTTTTCCTGCTCGGTAGACCGCCAGCACTCGGTACAAGACACCAACCCTATGGAAAAACGATTACAGAAAGAATTGGAAGTTTCCCACAGGCCACATAGAGCGAAAATGCTAAGACCTAACTTGCCAATTGGGGTTATTTTGCCCAAGTGTTGGGCTTTTTCCTGCTCGGTAGACCGCCAGCACTCGGTACAAGACACCAAACCAAAGGAAAAACGATTACAGAAAAAATTGGAAGTTACCCATAGGCCACATATAACAAAAATGCCAAGACCTAACTTTGCCAAATGGGGTTATTTTGCCCAAGTTTTGGGCCTTTTCCTGCTCGGTAGACCGCCAGCACTCGGTACAAGACACCAAACCAAAGCAAAAACGATTACAGAAAAAATTGGAAGTTTCCCATCGGCCACATATAGCGAAAATGCCAAGACCTAACTTTGCCAAATGGGGTTATTTTGCCCAAGTGTTGGGCCTTTTCCTGCTCGGTAGACCGCCAGCACTCGGTACAAAACACCAAACCAAAGGAAAAACGATTACAGAAAGAATTGGAAGTTTCCCATAGGCCACATAGAGCGAAAATGTCAAGACCTAACTTTGCCAAATGGGGTTATTTTGCTCAAGATTTGCGCCTTTTCCTGCTCGGTAGAGCGCCAGCACTCGGTACAAGACACCAAACCAAAGGAAAAACGATTACAGAAAAAATTGGTAAGTTTCCCATAGGCCACATATAGCGAAAATGCCAAGACCTAACTTTGCCAAATGGGGTTATTTTGCCTAAGTGTTGGGCCTTTTCCTGCTCGGTAGACCGCCAGCACTCGGTACAAAACACCAAACCAAAGGAAAAACGATTACAGAAAGAATTGGAAGTTTCCCATAGGCCACATAGAGCGAAAATGCCAAGACCTAACTTTGCCAAATGGGGTTATTTTGCCCAAGTGTTGGGCCTTTTCCTGCTAGGTAGACCGCCAGCACTCGGTACAAGACACCAAAGCAAAGGAAAAACGATTACAGAAAGAATTGGAAGTTTCCCATAGGCCACATAGAGCGAAAATGGCAAGACCTAACTTTGCCAACAGGGGTTATTTTGCCAAAGTGTTGGGCCTTTTCCTGCTCGGTAGACCGCCAGCACTCGGTACAAAACACCAAACCAAAGGAAAAACGATTACAGAAAGAATTGGAAGTTTCCCATAGGCCATATAGAGCGAAAATGCCAAGACCTAACTTTGCCAAATGGGGTTATTTTGCCCAAGTGTTGGGCCTTTTCCTGCTCGGTAGACCGCCAGCACTCGGTACAAGACACCAAACCAAAGGAAAAACGATTACAGAAAGAATTGGAAGTTTCCCATAGGCCACATAGAGCGAAAATGCCAAGACATAACTTTGCGAAATGGAGTTATTTTGCCCAAGTGTTGGGCCTTTCCTGCTCGGTAGACCTCCAGCACTCGGTACAAGACACCAAACCAAAGGAAAAACGATTACAGAAAGAATGGGAAGTTTCCCATAGGCCACATAGAGCGAAAATGCCAAGACCTAACTTTGCCAAATGGGGTTATTTTGCCCGAGCGTTGGGCCTTTTCCAGGTCGGTAGACCGCCAGCACTCGGTACAAGACACCAAACCAAAGCAAAAACGATTACAGAAAAAATTGGAAGTTTCCCATAGGCCACATATAGCAAAAATGCCAAGACCTAACTTTGCCAAATGGGGTTATTTTGCCCAAGTTTTGGGCCTTTCCTGCTAGGTAGACCTCCAGCACTCGGTAAAGACACCAAACCAAAGGAAAAACGATTACAGAAAGAATTGGAAGTTTCCCATAGGCCACATAGAGCGAAAATGCCAAGACCTAACTTTGCCAAATGGGGTTATTTTGCCCAAGTGTTGGGCCTTTTCCTGCTCAGTAGACCGCCAGCACTCGGTACAAGACACCAAACCAAAGGAAAAACGATTACAGAAAAAATTGGAAGTTTCCCATAGGCCACATAGAGCGAAAATACCAAGACCTAACTTTGCCAAAAGGGGTTATTTTGCCCAAGTCTTGGGACTCTTCCTTCTCGGTAGACCGCCAGCACTCGGTACAAGACACCAAACCAAAGGAAAAACGATTACAGAAAGAATGGGAAGTTTCCCATACGCCACATAGAGCGAAAATGCCAAGACCTTACTTTGCCAAATGGGGTTATTTTGCCCGAGCGTTGAGCCTTTTCCTGCTCGGTAGACCGCCAGCACTCGTTACAAGACACCAAACCAAAGAAAAAACGATTACAGAAAGAATTCGAAGTTTCCCATAGGTAAGTAGTATATGTCTTTTCGGATATGACCCATTTCACTTCTGCGCATGCGCAGCTTTTTCAATGCGTCATATCCGAAAAGACACAACTGTTAAAATGTATTATAACAGACTCCCTAAACTGTTAAAATGTATTATAACAGACTCCCCAAACTGTATTATAACACACTCCTCCAAACTGTATTATAACAAACTCCCCAATTATAAATTACCCAAACCACAGATCACTAATAATAATACAGTAAAAATAACCGCATTAAATTTTTTTATTTTAAAACACGAAAAAAAAATCGAAGGAGACGGTTTCTTCTCTGCGCTAACATCTCTCATCCCCAAAGTGGCCAATTTTGTATCAAACAACATCAGATGCGCAAGCTGTGGCAAAAGCAGGAGTAAATATTAGCGATGCAGTGAAAAAATCTGACGAACTTAAAGAACTGCAGTTAATAAGAGAACCAAGAAATAAGAGACTAGAACGACAAGCCCTAGAAAAACAAGGAAAAGGGTTTAAAATCATTGGATAAAAATGGCAAGCAAAAATTACAGATTGGATCCAATCTTTCAATTGTATGATCCGATTCAATATTCGTTCAACAAGAAGAAAGAGGATTACGTAATCATCTCACCATCGGTAGGGACAAAGACCCAAATAAACGACGGAGGAAGAGTTACCTTTGAAATTATTTCGTTGTCCAATTGGTTGCTGCTTTCCGATGCCCATTTCCGAGGCGATTTCAAAATCAAAGACGCCGCTCAGAATCGAATTCCACAAACCAACACGACTTTAGAAAACAACTTCTTTCCGTCTTTATTCAGCGAAATGGTTTTGGAAGCTGGTTCAAATCCGATAGAGACCATAAAACACCCCGGCGAGTTTGACACAATGTTGAAAACGGTTCGCTATCCCAAAAACTACGATTCAGTTTCGGGATGGATTCCCGATGTCGGTGACGGAGAAGTTTAAAAGAAC
>NW_008709110.1:54460-58304 GCF_000327385.1 Lottia gigantea
TAGATGTGACCGGCTACTGTTTATTGCTGGAAGAAGCAAAACATTTGATTAAAATATCAGATAGAAGAATGATAAGAATTGAATAAAAAAACACCCTTTAAAAATGAAACCAGAAACTTTAGTTATGAAAATAATAGAAGCTATGGAAACGAATTCGCCGACTCTAATAACTTACAACGGTAAAAAAGTGCATATAACCCAAAAGATTATCGATAAATACAAACATTGCAAAGTCAGAGACGATATAGACTTGGAAAGAATTGATGAGAATTTAACTAAAAAAGGTGGATTTTTACCTTTCTTACCTTTAATCTTTGCTGGTTTAACTGCAGCTGGTGCAGCTACTGGAGGAATATCTGCCGCAGTCAAAGCTGCCAACGCAAATAAAGCAGCTGCAGTAAAAGAAGCTGAAGAACATAGACAAAATTTGGCAATGGAAAGAGAAGCACGAGGAGGTTCGGGAATAGGAGATATATTAGGGACGGTTAAAGAATTCGGACAAAGATTTGGCGAAGAAACCAAGAAAACCGTTAAAGAGGGATTAAGCAAATTAATAGATAAAATCGACACCGGAGAAATGAAGGTCAAACACAAGGGTGACGCCATATTTTTTAAAAACATACGTTCGGGCGAGGGAATCTTCCTTTCAAAGTATAAAGGCAACGGGGTGATTTTTGGTACGAAAATGTAATAAATAAAAATGGGCAAAAAATTTAATCATTCAGAAATATTTCCTAATAACCCAATGCTCATGTGTATATGCGGTAGTTCAGGTTCTGGGAAAACTCATCTCACTTTTAACATGTTGACAACACCAAACCTTTTAGATTTCGATTCTCTGTATATCTACACAACAACACCAGAGCAATCGTATTATCAATTCCTCAAAGCTTTGGAATATTTACCAAAGAAAGATGTTCAAGACATATTTCAATATTACGAAGAAAACGAAGAAGAGGTGGAAATAAAAGATATCATAGAAAACTTCATTAAATCAAAGAATCCATCTTTCAATCCAACGGATATAAAAGTTTTTCTTACGAAAAATGTTAATGATCTAGACTTGTCTAATATTGATAGCAATCGCAAGAACTTAATATTGTTTGACGACTGCGTAGCGCAGAGAAATCAAACTGTTCAACAAGAATTCTTCACCAAAGGAAGACATCACAACTGTCACTGCATATACCAATCCCAATCTTTTTACGGGATGGATTCTATGTTCATTAGAAAAAATGCAAATTGTTTTTTATTATTTGAATTAAACGATAAAGATTTATCTCAAATCATTCAGGCTATAAATCACGGAATGGATAGAGATACATTTAAAAAGGTTTGTAAAGCTCAATGGAGAAACCCAGATGATCATGGATATGTATTTGTAAATACTAGAAAACCTGCGGGAGAAAGAGTTATGATCGATATATGATCGATATTTTATTTTTTTAAAAATGACGGATTGGAATAATTTTTTAAAAAGAAATAGAGAATATATCAAAGCTAAGAATAAAAAAGACCCAAGTTGAAAATAACAGATTACAACAACTCGGATTAACGGAAAATCTACAGACTCTATTTCAACCCATATTAAAATCTCAAGAGGATATTAAAAAGAAATTAGCTTTAGAACCCACACCTCATATAGAACCCAAACCGATTGAATATAATGGTATTATAATGACCCAGATTTACCAAAGAGCATTTCACCAATCGTTGATAATCAAGGTTTATTGTTTAATGGATTTAGAATAATATTTAGTCCAAATTCCCCTTTATTCAAAATCGACACAAAAGACTTTATATTTACATTAACGAAAGGATTAATAGATTTAATGAATGGCGAGGATGTTGAAATCGCCGATTTACAAGGATTTAGTTGCATACTCAAAATTTCTACATGCGATCAGAAAGTCAGGACCCGAAACAAAAAGATTGAAAACAGTTGAAACATATTTAAATAAAGTTATTCCTGATGAAGAGAAATCAGACGATTATGCAGAAGATTATCCACCAATCATACAAGAAATAGACGAATTCGATGATATGGTGGCATCTGGTCAAGGTATAACGTTTTTATCCGACGACAATAAAGAATTGCTTAATAGATTAGAAATAATATTAGCGGCCATGAAGGAAGGTCATCGATCGGACAGACAATACAACGAAGTCAATGCCACATTAAAACGACTTTTGGAGAAAGAAATCATCACTAAAAAAGACTATATAAACGTCATTAAAAATGTCCAATAAAGAACAATTGTTCGTTATCACCTCGAATAAACCAGACATCAAATTGTCTCTAGACTACGAGTATGAACTCGATCGCAATAAACAGTACGAACTGGGATTAAAGTATTTCTCCGTTTACAATTCCATTAGAAACATCAACGAAAAAAACAATCAACTAAAAATATCGACGGATAACGGAGTTACGTTCGAAACCATAAGCTTACTACCGGGGAGCTACGAATACGTAGCCATCAACGATTACCTATCCGAATACACAGGAAGCGTGAACGGCAAAAACAATATCGAATTCGAAGGTAATTTGAATCTGAACAAAATAAAACTGATCTTGAGAAATAACAGTCAAGTCGATTTCAACGTAGAAAATTCGTTGAATGCGTTACTGGGGTTCGATAAACGAATATACGCGCAATCGACATTGGCGCCGCACAAGGCCAACATCGAGAACGACATCGACGTGATCAACATTCACTGTAATTTGATCAACGGTGGATTTTTCAACAAGCACAAACGCCAAATCATATACAGCATACCGACTTTTACGTTGCCGATCGGATACAGAATTATAGAGAAACCGTTTCAAACGACCTATTTACCAGTCAATTCTTTCATGATCAAAGATATAAATCTGGAAATCAAAGACGGTAAAAACAGGTTCATAGACTTTGGCAACGAAGAAATTGTCATTCAACTTCATTTAAAACAATCTTCATTCATCTTCTTGATTAGAAAGATAATCGAAATCATCAAATTCATAGTTTTCGTCAAAACTATACTCATCTTTGTCGTTGTAAGGATACATAATTCCTTCACTGTTTGGTGGTTTTCTTGTAACATTATTCAAATAACTTCTAAAAACTTTAGTTTGTTTATCATTTGGAATAACTACTCCATTGGTGAAACTTTTTTCCCACGGTTTATTAAATTCGTTCGACACATCATGTCCGCTTGCTAACTGAACGTAATCTTCTACACTTATCTTATCATTAGAATAACCTTTAAACGTTTTCTTTTCTTTTAAAACACCATCAGAAGTCAAAACGATGTTGTATTTGACTTTTGGTGCTAAATATAAACCAAATATAATTCCACCGTCACTGTAATCGTTTTTACCTTTGCAATAGTCTTTTTCGGAGACCAAACCAGCTCTGTTTAGTTTTTTCCAATTTTTGGATGAAATGTACAAACTATCGGTGTCGGTATAGTATATTTCGGGTTTATAAAATCCATTTATGACGTGAATGAAATTGTTCATTATTTTTTTACTGTGAGATAAAACGAATGATCCCAAATGACTAGGTGTTAGTCGTGTAGATTTACTGTATTCAGTAGTAATCTCTTTTTCTTCAATTTCCGTTTCAACAATATATTGAGTATCATTAATTTTCTCATAGGTTTTAACGCGTGAATCAAAGTTGGCCTGTAAAGTTGCTTCATTCCATAAATGTCTAGTTGTGAATATATCTTTCTGAATTGATTTACCATACAAGGAATTACCTAATAATTTCATGCAATTACTACCCACGATATTACCTTCTCGTTTATATTTATTTCTTAAATCTCTCAAAATTAAAATATATCTCTATAGGGTGGAGTT
>NW_008709110.1:58726-64623 GCF_000327385.1 Lottia gigantea
AGTGTGCGAATAACTTTTTCATGTTTTGTTTTTCCGAATGTTTCGCAACCATTCTAGTAGTTTCATACCATTCTTCTTCCACCATTTCTTTATCGTAATGATATAAATAATACCAACCCTTTAAAGATAAAGATGGAGCCGTTAGATTATTGGACATATTCTGGTTTACAACTTCTTTCGTGACTTGGTTGTATTTCATCAAACAAGCTTCCAAACAGAGAGTGTCTCTCTTGGCGTAAGGTTCCCATTCGTGTCTCAATTCCTCCCAGTTGTCTCGCGTGTATTTAGCGATATCTACGTCGGCAATCTTTCTCAAATTCGCGGGAAGATTGGAAGAATTTCCCCATGCAGCCAAACTAGAGGATTCGTGTTGATAGGAACACGTGAAATTAATATGTTGTAAATAATTACCCTTTATTTCTTTCTGTCTTTTCCATTTTTTCTGTAAATCTTCATCCGTGTATAGATTAGATAAAGGAAAAGATAAAATTCCTCTGGGTGTTTTTAAAGGGCAATGCGTTAGTTTTTTTGCATTTTTAAGCACGATCCAGTTGTCGAATCCACTGCCGTTATGAGAAATTAATATTAATCTCTTTCTATCATATTGACCTAAATATTTCAACATTTGATCGATGCAATCTGTACCTACAAATATTTCTACTACATTCATTAGTTTATCATAAAATTCTTCTGGCAGGGGATCTGACGGCTTTAAATCTGGAAATAGATTATTTATTCTGTTTAACATTTTCCTTAGTTTTTCGAAATTAATTAAAGTGCAACAATATGGAATTGCTCTTCGCGTGTCTTTTTCTGAATACGTTTCGCAATCCCAAGCGAATAACGCATCATCGCTCATACTCGAAAGCACGTTTAGTTTGAGGGGTGAAACCTGTGTTACTGCGTTGTCGTCTCTACACGTTTTCCACACCTGTTCGTAATTGTCTTCTATTTCTTGAATTCCCAAACTTTTTTGGCTTCTTCGAATCGAACAGAAATGCGAGTTGTGTAAGTACAAAACCCAATCTAATTCATCGTGAACGTCTCTGGGGTGAAAATGTCTGTTTTTGGGATTATAAATTTGAAACGAAGTGTTAAATTGCTTGTTGAATTCATTCATTCTAGCACAAGTCATCACTCCTTTTCTATTTGCTTTTGAAAACTCGTTGATGTATTCTTGAAATTTACACGTTAAATCTTTGTTCAAAACACGATTGACGCATTTGATAAAACAGTGACCATCTGTAGGTATGTAACAATTTTCGCCTTCGTATTCATTGATCTTTTTAAGTAGATCAGTTCCTCCTCTACCAACTCTCGATCTTTTGATTTCTTGGAAATTGTCTTTCATTAAAATTATTTTTCCTGTAAAATACCAATCGGAAGCATCGGATTTTTTGTCAATATTTGAAAAAATATTGTGAAAGGTTTTGGCATTGAAACCGAGGAGTGACATGTATTGTCTGTGATTCCCTTCCTCGACTATCTCTCCATCTATTTTAATTTGTCCTTTGAATGTTTTAAATTTATCAGAGATAGCCTTGATAACATCGGAAAATAGGGCGTTTTCTATCAATGTTTCATCAAGTTCGATTTTAATCATATTTTTTTAAGTGTATATTTTTGATTATTTCTTTATTTTGACCGCTGATATTTCTGTATGGAATTTGTCCAAAATTTCATTGAATTCTTGTAATTCTTCAACTGTTATGTTCTCTCGATCTTTCGAAAAAGATGTACAATTGATTAAGATACATATTCAAGATATCCGTTTTCTTTTCATAATGAGCTTTCTTTTTGCTCGTGAAACCTATAGCAATCAAGCCACAAGATGAAGTTTGAATAGCAGTAATTGTGGCTAATACAGTTGGGACAAGTACAGGAACCATTAATCCACCAATCACGGCCGTTGCAAGTGTTGTTCCTATCGTTAGAACTACACTCGCTGTTTTGAAAACAGAATCGATTCTACTCCATGTTTTCCTGCATGAATTGTACTGTCTCAACTTTATTTTCAACTCTTCTTGTTTGTCTATCATGTATTGTTGTCTGCTTTCGAGTTCCATTTTTTAAGTCGTTAAATTAAGTGAATTTCCGATAAATAGAACCATGGAATATCCCATAGAGCGTGGTCGTTTGGCCTAGTATTCTTAAATATTCGGGTATTAAAAGTAAAAACATTTACGCGTACTAACGACATTTCTTTTTTCGTATGGTCCTCTTTAAGATGATAGGAATATTTTATTTTTTCTTTTTCGATGTTTATCTTGGCTCTAAAAATATAACCACCAGCATGAAGGATGGAGTCGGAACCTTCGACAAACGTTAAATGTACTATAAACTCTCGTTCTTGTTGACTTTTATGAACATCGATAGAGGTGTATTTTTTTACGTATTCAAAGTCTGTTGTTCGTAAAAACTCGTGACTGCTCGATTCTATTTTTCCGTGTTCGTGTAAGCGTCGTGGAATTTTGACAATGTTGGTTGATGGTGGATTTTCCGTCTCCAATATCATATCCAAATCTTTGATTCCAATGATATCCTTATCATTTTCTACTTCCATTTAAAGGTGTCTACATATTTACCATTTTTCGTTTCAATTTCCTGATCCCTTTTATCAATCAAACGTATATTCTCTTCCAAATTACCATCATTGAATAATGAAATATGTTTAACGCCCTTACCGGTTTGTTTGAAGACTACTTTATTGACTTTAACCTTCATGGGAAACTCTATTTGAATCAGACAATTACCTCGAAAAGAAAACTCTTGTGTTTCGCCGATATCGAATACGTTTTTAGGTTCTCCGTATGCGAGAGTACCTACTTTTATTTCTGCTTTGAATCCGTATTTGTTTGATTTATAAATTTGGTCTTTTCTATCGAAGACAGTGTCACTTTCGAATGGTAGATTGAAATAATACGATTTGTCCGTGACAATAGCTTCTAATTTGCTCAACTTTCTCTCTTGTCTCAAAAAATCGTCATGAATTCTAGATACCAAAAGATTGACCTGTTCTTTAATATAATTTTTCATATCATCTCGAAATTTATTTTGAAGAAAGTTTTTAATCACACCCACTTCTTTTTCTAATTCGTCCGTGATTTTAGTATCCAAAGCAGTCAATTGTCGTTTCAACGTATCTTTGTCAATGGGAAGTGTGTTAATTATATCTTGAACATCTGATTTTTGTTTCGCGATCTTTTCGTTCAAATTGGATATCGAATTTTGTAACTCGGTTTTGTCCGCGGTCTTGTCTAGTTCTGCTAGCAATTCGCCAAGTTTTCTTTCCAAAGCGGATAGTTTTCGTTTCAATCTATCCTCGTTTACATTTGGGTTGTCTATTAAACGTTGGACGTCTATTTTTACCTTCGTAATCTTATCGTCTAATTTAGATATCAACTCACTTGTTTTATCCACTTAAATAAGACGTTTCAAACTCGTTAACTCTTGTTGTAGTTTGGGTTCGTCCACAAGATTTTTAATATTTCGTCTGATGAATCTTTTCACGTCATTTATTCTATTTTAAAACATGGTCCTTATCTATTTGAATTGCGTTTATTTGATCCAGTAAATATTTCTTGTTCACGGCATCGTTATCGTTTCCTGGAAACTTTAAATTAGTTATTTTGAAATTGTTCATATCGATATCCCCTTGTAAGGTGTCTCCGATTTGATCCACGAAAAAAGGTTTCGCTTTGTTTATAAACGCCGTAGAACTCATGGGATTTTTAGATTCTAGAGGTAAAGACCCTAATCCAAACTTGTTTGCCATTTTTATTGAGTTAAATTTATTATAATTTCTTCAAACTTTTCTCCCAAACTCAACCGATATAAAACCCAAAGCGACAGCTGACCACACAGCTTTTGTCCTGGCATTTGAATTTGAAACGTAGAACATTTGATTGATTTGCTAGTCAATTTCGTGATCTCTTCTGTCGGTTCTAGACCGAAAGAATCAAAGAAATAAAAGTTATTCGAAGAATCTTTGTGTAAAGCAGAGTGATGAACTCCTTTTTGATCCGAGGTGTGAATGTTTGTGATGGCGTAAAATTTACCTTTCTTGTATTTCAGTTGATCAATTTCATCTCGCATGCAATAATAAAACGGCGAGACGTTCAACTCCTTGGCCCATTTCACAAGTTGAAAATTTGTGGTCGTGTCTTTTCCGTATTTATCGAGAAACGCATTCATTTTTTAAGTCGATTTTTTTAGGTGTTTTTCGAAGTAGACGGAAAGTATTGCTGAAGACCCAATTGACGAAATATATACGTAGTTTGTGTTTGAAAAAACTGTGTATAACATTCTGATAAAACACATTCAATAATATTTGAAGATAAATTTACATTTAAATCTTAATTTAAGAGAGCGTAAATGCTTGTCGACATCTAAATTTCTTAACCTTTCATCTAAATCTTCATTTTCGAGATTCATTTTTAAAAGTCAGTTTTTTGAAGTTCATTTTGATAAAACCTTCCTATGATTTGTTCTTTGTCTTGATCGATCAATTCATACGTGGGAGGTGATGTGTTGTTTACTTTATCAACGATGAATATCTCGTTAGTCCAATAGCCGACGTAACCTTTCTGAAACAATGATTTATATTTAAAAATACGAACTCGATCTCCAACTTTGAATTTGGGTTTAATATTCAAATTGCTAATCTCGTTTTCAAAGTTGTTTCGAGTGTTGACGGACTTTATGATATTCGGGTTATTGGGATGGCGTCACACCTATAGACGAATGTATTTTGTTATTGTATTCGTCGACAACAACCGGTAATATTTTAAGCCATTTTTGAGATTTCAATTCCGTGAATTTCTTGAATAATTTGCTTTTAAGAGTCCTGTTGAATCTTTCTATCACTACGGCTTTACCTTCGTTATGCGTGTTGTAAATTTCAAACCCCAGAGATTTCACATTTCTGTTGTAGAATTCGCTTCCTTTATCAACCCACAACTTTAGGGGTCGTCTGTCGGGTTGTTTCATTATGGTTTCGAATGCTTGTTTGACAGTCAGACCCGATTTGTTTTTCAAGGGAAAGACCCAAGCGTATCTCGTGTATATGTCGATCACCGTCAAACAATACTTGTACCCTCCCTCGACTGGCATGTTGATTAAATCGGCTGACCAAATTTTATCTTTATCAAAAACTTTGACTTGAGGTAATGTTTGTTTTTTCGAAATTCTTTGTGAATCTCGTCTGCTATGCCCATACCCAATTTCAATTTTGCCTTCAAGAGTTTAATGATAAGAGCCCTTTGTAATTTCTCTTTGAAAGTGGGATTTGGAATATTTTCGAGTTCGTCTATCATTTGTTTGTCTGCTTGGTGTCTGAATGTTACGTCTTTATTTCTGTACAGTATGTCGTGTTTGAGTGCTGCTGCGTCAACTCTATTAACGGGTTCTTCCCCTGGTTTGGGAATATCATTTTCGTCTAAACGCAGATCTAACCTAGTGCCTGGACCTGTATAATTGTGCCCTGGGAGATGTTTTTCTCCGGGATATTTTGTCCATGGGAATCCAGGAAGAGAACCCAATGACTTTTGAATGCCTCCCGCACCGAAATACGTTTTAGGAGGATGGACATTTATTAAAGACATATTTGTTCAACATATATTTTTAATACGAAAGATTTAATACAAGGAGAAAACTATTCAAGCGATAGAAATGAATCACTTTATGAAATGTCACGAGCGATCCTAATAAGAGCTGTCATATAAGAGTAGTTTGAAAAATGAGGTCACGAACGATCCGAATAAGAGCGGTCATAGTTATCTCCCGTCTTACACTATTGGCAGTCATAATTTAAAGGTCACACGAGCGCTCTTATTAGGATCGCTAGATATGCGTCATCCTTTTGTTCTTCACCACTTGTTCTATTTCGAAAATCTGAT
>NW_008709110.1:64673-71223 GCF_000327385.1 Lottia gigantea
TCCTTCGTATCTTATCGTCTAATTTAGATATCAACTCACTTGTTTTATCCACTTAAATAAGACGTTTCAAACTCGTTAACTCTTGTTGTAGTTTGGGTTCGTCCACAAGATTTTTAATATTTCGTCTGATGAATCTTTTCACGTCATTTATTCTATTTTAAAACATGGTCCTTATCTATTTGAATTGCGTTTATTTGATCCAGTAAATATTTCTTGTTCACGGCATCGTTATCGTTTCCTGGAAACTTTAAATTAGTTATTTTGAAATTGTTCATATCGATATCCCCTTGTAAGGTGTCTCCGATTTGATCCACGAAAAAAGGTTTCGCTTTGTTTATAAACGCCGTAGAACTCATGGGATTTTTAGATTCTAGAGGTAAAGACCCTAATCCAAACTTGTTTGCCATTTTTATTGAGTTAAATTTATTATAATTTCTTCAAACTTTTCTCCCAAACTCAACCGATATAAAACCCAAAGCGACAGCTGACCACACAGCTTTTGTCCTGGCATTTGAATTTGAAACGTAGAACATTTGATTGATTTGCTAGTCAATTTCGTGATCTCTTCTGTCGGTTCTAGACCGAAAGAATCAAAGAAATAAAAGTTATTCGAAGAATCTTTGTGTAAAGCAGAGTGATGAACTCCTTTTTGATCCGAGGTGTGAATGTTTGTGATGGCGTAAAATTTACCTTTCTTGTATTTCAGTTGATCAATTTCATCTCGCATGCAATAATAAAACGGCGAGACGTTCAACTCCTTGGCCCATTTCACAAGTTGAAAATTTGTGGTCGTGTCTTTTCCGTATTTATCGAGAAACGCATTCATTTTTTAAGTCGATTTTTTTAGGTGTTTTTCGAAGTAGACGGAAAGTATTGCTGAAGACCCAATTGACGAAATATATACGTAGTTTGTGTTTGAAAAAACTTGTATAACATTCTGATAAAACACATTCAATAATATTTTGAAGATAAATTTACATTTAAATTTTAAAAATCTTAATTTAAGAGAGCGTAAATGCTTGTCGACATCTAAATTTCTTAACCTTTCATCTAAATCTTCATTTTCGAGATTCATTTTTAAAAGTCAGTTTTTTGAAGTTCATTTTGATAAAACCTTCCTATGATTTGTTCTTTGTCTTGATCGATCAATTCATACGTGGGAGGTGATGTGTTGTTTACTTTATCAACGATGAATATCTCGTTAGTCCAATAGCCGACGTAACCTTTCTGAAACAATGATTTATATTTAAAAATACGAACTCGATCTCCAACTTTGAATTTGGGTTTAATATTCAAATTGCTAATCTCGTTTTCAAAGTTGTTTCGAGTGTTGACGGACTTTATGATATTCGGGTTATTGGGATGGCGTCACACCTATAGACGAATGTATTTTGTTATTGTATTCGTCGACAACAACCGGTAATATTTTAAGCCATTTTTGAGATTTCAATTCCGTGAATTTCTTGAATAATTTGCTTTTAAGAGTCCTGTTGAATCTTTCTATCACTACGGCTTTACCTTCGTTATGCGTGTTGTAAATTTCAAACCCCAGAGATTTCACATTTCTGTTGTAGAATTCGCTTCCTTTATCAACCCACAACTTTAGGGGTCGTCTGTCGGGTTGTTTCATTATGGTTTCGAATGCTTGTTTGACAGTCAGACCCGATTTGTTTTTCAAGGGAAAGACCCAAGCGTATCTCGTGTATATGTCGATCACCGTCAAACAATACTTGTACCCTCCCTCGACTGGCATGTTGATTAAATCGGCTGACCAAATTTTATCTTTATCAAAAACTTTGACTTGAGGTAATGTTTGTTTTTTCGAAATTCTTTGTGAATCTCGTCTGCTATGCCCATACCCAATTTCAATTTTGCCTTCAAGAGTTTAATGATAAGAGCCCTTTGTAATTTCTCTTTGAAAGTGGGATTTGGAATATTTTCGAGTTCGTCTATCATTTGTTTGTCTGCTTGGTGTCTGAATGTTACGTCTTTATTTCTGTACAGTATGTCGTGTTTGAGTGCTGCTGCGTCAACTCTATTAACGGGTTCTTCCCCTGGTTTGGGAATATCATTTTCGTCTAAACGCAGATCTAACCTAGTGCCTGGACCTGTATAATTGTGCCCTGAGATGTTTTTCTCCGGGATTCCATGGGAATCCAGGAAGAGAACCCAATGACTTTTGAATGCCTCCCGCACCGAAATACGTTTTAGGAGGATGGACATTTATTAAAGACATATTTGTTCAACATATATTTTTAATACGAAAGATTTAATACAAGGAGAAAACTATTCAAGCGATAGAAATGAATCACTTTATGAAATGTCACGAGCGATCCTAATAAGAGCTGTCATATAAGAGTAGTTTGAAAAATGAGGTCACGAACGATCCGAATAAGAGCGGTCATAGTTATCTCCCGTCTTACACTATTGGCAGTCATAATTTAAAGGTCACACGAGCGCTCTTATTAGGATCGCTAGATATGCGTCATCCTTTTGTTCTTCACCACTTGTTCTATTTTCGAAAATCTGTATCAACAATTTTGAAACCTTGGATATTTGTCACAGAGTTTGGTAAAAAAATTCTTGGCCTTTTTCTATCCCCTTACCGATGGTTTAAATATTCTTCGTGATATGAAATGTTGGCATCTAATAAAACTTGTGACTGGAATAAAACAAAAATTGATATTTTGAAAAAACAGCAAATTAATCTTAATTCCACCCTGTCGTCTTATGATTAAATCAAACAAAAAAAGAACATACCTTGATTTTTGTATGATTAAATTCCTAATCTTCAACAAAAACATGGCTAACAGTTGAGAGTCTAGACTGTCTGTGCTGATGTTGCACGCGTGATATGTTAATTATAGCGTGACATATATCCAGTGAACAATAGACGAGTGACTGTTACTAGGCGTTAAAGGTAATTTATCAAATCAATAATACTCTAGACTGTATATAAACCGTGTTACCTCCCATTAATCAGTTGAGGTTTTTATCCAATAATTTTTATTTCGCATTTCTCTTATAAACTAATGCTCAAAAGAAAGTACCCACTAGGTTTGACCAATTGTTAGGAGAAAACAAAAGCAGATAGAAATGAACAACTATGTAATTCCAATAGAATATTCATTTCTACAACAAATTTACACAAATTTAAGTAACAGTCAGCCGTGTTTACTGTTCGACCGGCACACAAAGACAAGGGGGGTCGGGTTTACTTTTACAGAAATTCAGAAGGCAAATTGTCTTTAAAAAATGATCAATATTTATTTATCAATTAATTAATTAATAGCAAGTGTGACTCCCATTAGCAGCAATGCAGGCGACAACACGTCGACGCATTGATGATGTAAGACGTTGGATGACGTTAGGCGTTATTCTTTGCTATTCTCCTACGAGACATTGTTCCAGCTGTTGAGCAGTGACAGGTTGCGTCGGTCGATTTCGGATTTGCCGATCGAGGTAATCCCATAGGTGTTCAATCGGATTCATGTCGGGAGAACAAGCTGGCCACGGTAAAACAACGACGTTGGCGTTTTGAAGAAAGTCATGTGTCAATCTTGCTGTATGTGGCCTTGCATTATCGTGTTGAAAGACAATGTCACGGGGTTGTTGCCGGATAAATGGTAGAACAACTGGTCGCAAAATCTCGTCTCTGTACCTTTGAGCATTAAGGTTGCCACGAATAGTCACAAGTGGTGTTTTCCTATCATCGCAGATCCCTCCCCACACCATCACACTACCGCCTCCAAACGCTCTGACTTCCTGAACACAATTTGGTCTTAAACGCTCACCTATATGTCTGTAAACACGAGCACGACCATCATTTGTGTAAAGACGAAACCTACTCTCGTCCGTGAACATCACACATTGCCCATCACGAATCTGCCATCGCCGAACTCTCCTGGACCATGTCAATCGACGACGTCGGTGTTGAAGTGTCATGTGCACTCCTCGGTAGGGGCGACGTGCTCGGATACCACGTTCCCTCAGTCGCCGGTACACTGTGTGTCGACTGATACGATACCCCAATGCCGCCGATGCCGTTGCTGTTGCAGTAACGAAACGATTCCTCAGATGAATTGTCCTGATGTGGCGGTCCTCACCTGGCGTTGTGACACGTGGTCGACCACTCCTAGGCCTGTCTGATGTACTGCCTGTTTGCCTCAAACGCTGCATCAATTTTGTTACAGTTATTCTGGAGCAGCCGAAGGTTCTTGCGATCAAGGTGATGTTTGCTCCATGTTGCGCCATTCCCACAGCTCTTTCTCGTTCAATCCGGCTCAAACGTGGCATACTTTTTGTGTTTTTCTTTATCCTCTATTATTAACTTGTCCAGTAAACTGATTTATACCCTCATCATGCACGTGCATTTCGTGCAACATCAGAATTTGTCGCTTTTTATTTTTAGCGTCGTTTGCGTAATTCGTTCACTTTTTTCATCATTTTTTCATGTGAAATTTTGTGTCGACCGTATGTGAGATGTATTACAGTGGTTTAATCACTTTATTTTAATTTTTGTTAATCGTACTGTAAATTATATAGGTGGGTACTTTCTTTTGAGCTTTAGTTTATGTTGTAATTCTTTCAACTCGTTAGATCTTTTCACTGCATCGCTTATATCTACTCCTGAGGAAATTTGTTGTTTGAGACAAAATTGGCCACTTTGGGGATGAGAGATGTTAGCGCAGAGAAGAAACCGTCTCCTTCGAATTTTTTTTGTTCGTGTTTTAAAATTAAAGACATTTTTAATGCGGTTATTTTATACTGTATTATTATTAGTGATCTGTGGTTTGGGTAATTTATAATTGGGGAGTTTGTTATAATACAGTTTGGAGGAGTGTGTTATAATACAGTTTGGGGAGTCTGTTATAATACATTTTAACAGTTTAGGGAGTCTGTTATAATACATTTTAACAGTTGTGTCTTTTCGGATATGACGCATTGAAAAAGCTGCGCATGCGCAGAAGTGAAATGCGTCATATCCAAAAAGACATATACTACTCACATAGAGCGAAAATGCCAAGACCTAACTTTGCCAAATGGGGTTATTTTGCCCAAGTGTTGGGCCTTTTCCTGCTCGGTAGACCGCCAGCACTCGGTACAAGACACCAAACCAAAGGAAAAACGATTACAGAAAAAATTGGAAGTTACCCATAGGCCACATATAACAAAAATGCCAAGACCTAACTTTGCCAAATGGGGTTATTTTGCCCAAGTTTTGGGCCTTTTCCTGCTCGGTAGACCGCCAGCACTCGGTACAAGACACCAAACCTAAGCAAAAACGATTACAGAAAAAATTGGAAGTTTCCCATCGGCCACATATAGCGAAAATGCCAAGACCTAACTTTGCCAAATGGGGTTATTTTGCCCAAGTGTTGGGCCTTTTCCTGCTCGGTAGACCGCCAGCACTCGGTACAAAACACCAAACCAAAGGAAAAACGATTACAGAAAGAATTGGAAGTTTCCCATAGGCCACATATAGCGAAAATGCCAAGACCTAACTTTGCCAAATGGGGTTATTTTGCCCAAGTGTTGGGCCTTTTCCTGCTCGGTAGACCGCCAGCACTCGGTACAAGACACACAGAAAGAATTGGAAGTTTCCCATAGGCCACATAGAGCGAAAATGCCAAGACCTAACTTTGCCAAATGGGGTTATTTTGCCCAAGTTTTGGGCCTTTTCCTGCTCGGTAGACCGCCAGCACTCGGTACAAGACACCAAACCAAAGGAAAAACGATTACAGAAAGAATTGGAAGTTTCCCATAGGCCACATAGAGCGAAAATGCCAAGACCTAACTTTGCCAAATGGGGTTATTTTGCCCAAGTGTTGGGCCTTTTACTGCTCGGTAGACCGCCAGCACTCGGTACAAGACACCAAACCAAAGGAAAAACGATTACAGAAAGAATGGGAGGTTTCCTGCCAAGACCTAACTTTGCCAAATGGGGTTATTTTTCCCGAGCGTTGGGCCTTTTCCTGCTCGGTAGACCGCCAGCACTAGGTAAAAGAAACCAAACCAAAGGAAAAACGATTACAGAAAGAATTCGAAGTTTCCCATAGGCCACATAGAGCGAAAATGCCAAGACCTAACTTTGCCAAATGGGGTTATTTTGACCAAGTGTTGGGCCTTTTCCTGCTCGGTAGACCGCCAGCACTCGGTACAAAACACCAAACCAAAGGAAAAACGATTACAGAAAGAATTGGAAGTTTCCCATAGGCCACATAGAACGAAAATGCCAAGACCTAACTTTGCCAGATGGGGTTATTTTGCCCAAGTGTTGGGCCTTTTCCTGCTCAGTAGACCGCGAGCACTCGGTACAAGACACCAAACCAAAGGAAAAACGATTACAGAAAGAATTGGAAGTTTCCCATAGGCCACATAGAGCGAAAATGCCAAGACCTCACTTTGCCAAATGGGGTTATTTTGCCCAAGTGTTGGGCCTTTTCCTGCTCGGTAGACCGCCAGCACTCGGTACAAAACACCAAACCAAAGGAAAAACGATTACAGAAAGAATTGAAAGTTTCCCATAGGCCACATAGAGCGAAAATAC
>NW_008709110.1:78153-83146 GCF_000327385.1 Lottia gigantea
TTAAGACATTTTTAATGCGGTTATTTTATACTGTATTATTATTAGTGATCTGTGGTTTGGGTAATTTATAATTGGGGAGTTTGTTATAATACAGTTTGGAGGAGTGTGTTATAATACAGTTTGGGGAGTCTGTTATAATACATTTTAACAGTTTAGGGAGTCTGTTATAATACATTTTAACAGTTGTGTCTTTTCGGATATGACGCATTGAAAAAGCTGCGCATGCGCAGAAGTGAAATGCGTCATATCCAAAAAGACATATACTACTCACATAGAGCGAAAATGCCAAGACCTAACTTTGCCAAATGAGGTTATTTTGACCAAGTGTTGGGCCTTTTCTTGCTCGGTAGATAGCCAGCACTCGGTACAAGACACCAAACCAAAGGAAAAACGATTACAGAAAGAATTGGAAGTTTCCCATAGGCCACATAGAGCGAAAATGCCTAGACCTAACTTTGCCAAATGGAGTTATTTTGCCCATGTGTTGGGCCTTTTCCTGCTCGGTAGAGCGCCAGCACTCGGTACAAGACACCAAACCAAAGGAAAAACGATTACAGAAAGAATTGGAAGTTTCCCATAGGCCACATAGAGCGAAAATACCAAGACCTAACTTTGCCAAATGGGGTTATTTTGCCCAAGTGTTGGGCCTTTTCCTGCTCGGTAGACCACAAGCACTCGGTACAAGACACCAAACCAAAGGAAAAACGATTACAGAAAAAATTGGAAGTTTCCCATAAGCCACATATAGCGAAAATGCCAAGACCTAAATTTGCCAAATGGGGTTATTTTGCCCAAGTTTTGGGCCTTTTCCTGCTCGGTAGACCGTCAACACTCGGTACAAGACACCAAACCAAAGCAAAAACGATTACAGAAAAAATTTGAAGTTTCCCATCGCGAAAATGCCAAGACCTAACTTTGCCAAATGGGGTTATTTTGCCCAAGTGTTGGGCCTTTTTCTGCTCGGTAGACCGCCAGCACTCGGTACAAAACACCAAACCAAAGGAAAAACGATTACAGAAAGAATTGGAAGTTTCCCATAGGCCACATAGAGCGAACATGCCAAGACCTAACTTTGCCAAATGGGGTTATTTTGCCCAAGTGTTGGGCCTTTTCCTGCTCGGTAGACCGCCAGCACTCGGTACAAGACACCAAACCAAAGGAAAAACGATTACAGAAAGAATTGGAAGTTTCCCATAGGCCACATAGAGCGAAAATGCCAAGACCTAACTTTGCCAAAAGGGGTTATTTTGCCCAAGTGTTGGGCCTGTTCCTGCTCGGTAGACCGCCAGCACTCGGTACATGACACCAAACCAAAGGAAAAACGATTAAAGAAAGAATTTGAAGTTTCCCATAGGCCACATAGAGCGAAAATACCAAGACCTAACTTTGCCAAATGGGGTTATTTTGCCCAAGTCTTGGGCCTTTTCCTGCTCGGTAGACCGCCAGCACTCGGTACAAGACACTAACCCAATGGAAAAACGATTACAGAAAGAATTGGAAGTTTCCCATAGGCCACACAGAGCGAAAATGCCAAGACCTAACTTGCCAAATGGGGTTATTTTGCCCAAGTGTTGGGCCTTTTCCTGCTTGGTAGACCACCAGCACTCGGTACAAGACACCAAACCAAAGGAAAAACGATTACAGAAAAAATTGGATATTTCCCATAGGCCACATATAGCGAAAATGCCAAGATCTCACTTTGCCAAATAGGGTTATTTTGCACAAGTTTTGGGCCTTTTCCTGCTCGGTAGACCGCCAGCACTCGGTACAAGACACCAAACCAAAGCAAAAACGATTACAGAAAAAATTGGAAGTTTCCCATAGGCCACATAGAGCGAAAATGCCAAGACCTAACTTTGCCAAATTGGGTTATTTTGCCCAAGTTTTGGGCCTTTTACTGCTCGGTAGACCGCCAGCACTCGGTACAAGACACCAAACCAAAGGAAAAACGATTACAGAAAGAATTGGAAGTTTCCCATAGGCCACATAGAGCGAAAATGCCAAGACCTAACTTTGCCAAATGGGTTATTTTGCCCAAGTGTTGGGCCTTTTCCTTCTCGGTAGACCGCCAGCACTCGGTACAAGACACCAAACCAAAGGAAAAACGATTACAGAAAGAATGGGAAGTTTCCCATAGGCCACATAGAGCGAAAATGCCAAGACCTAACTTTGCCAAATGGGGTTATTTTTCCCGAGCGTTGGGCCTTTTCCTGCTCGGTAAACCGCCAGCACTCGGTACAAGACACCAACCCAATGGTAAAACGATTACAGAAAGAATTGGAAGTTTCCCATAGGCCACATAGAGCGAAAATGCCAAGACCTAACTTTGCCAAATGGGGTTATTTTGACCAAGTGTTCGGCCTTTTCCTGCTCGGTAGACCGCCAGCACTCGGTACAAAACACCAAACCAAAGGAAAAACGATTACAGAAAGAATTGGAAGTTTCCCATAGGCCACATAGAGCGAAAATGCCAAGACCTAACTTTGCCAAATGGGGTTATTTTGCCCAAGTGTTGGGCCTTTTCCTGCTCGGTAGACCGCCAGCACTCGGTACAAGACACCAAACCAAAGGAAAAACGATTACAGAAAGAATTGGAAGTTTCCCATAGGCCACATAGAGCGAAAATGCCAAGACCTAACTTTGCCAAATGGGGTTATTTTGCCCAAGTGTTGGGCCTTTTCTTGCTCGGTAGACCGCCAGCACTCGGTACAAAACACCAAACCAAAGGAAAAACGATTACAGAAAAAATTGGAAGTTTCCCATAAGCCACATATAGCGAAAATGCCAAGACCTAAATTTGCCAAATGGGGTTATTTTGCCCAAGTTTTGGGCCTTTTCCTGCTCGGTAGACCGTCAACACTCGGTACAAGACACCAAACCAAAGCAAAAACGATTACAGAAAAAATTTGAAGTTTCCCATCGCGAAAATGCCAAGACCTAACTTTGACAAATGGGGTTATTTTGCCCAAGTGTTGGGCCTTTTTCTGCTCGGTAGACCGCCAGCACTCGGTACAAAACACCAAACCAAAGGAAAAACGATTACAGAAAGAATTGGAAGTTTCCCATAGGCCACATAGAGCGAACATGCCAAGACCTAACTTTGCCAAATGGGGTTATTTTGCCAAAGTGTTCGGCCTTTTCCTGCTCGGTAGACCGCCAGCACTCGGTACAAGACACCAAACCAAAGGAAAAACGATTACAGAAAGAATTGGAAGTTCCCCATAGGCCACATAGAGCGAAAATGCCAAGACCTAACTTTGCCAAATGGGGTTATTTTGCCCAAGTGTTGGGCCTTTCCTGCTCGGTAGACCGCCAGCACTCGGTACAAGACACCAAACCAAAGGAAAAACGATTACAGAAAGAATTGGAAGTTTCCCATAGGCCACATAGAGCGAAAATGCCAAGACCTAACTCTGCCAAAAGGGGTTATTTTGCCCAAGTGTTGGGCCTTTTCCTGCTCGGTAGACCGCCAGCACTCGGTACAAGACACCAAACCAAAGGAAAAACGATTAAAGAAAGAATTGGAAGTTTCCCATAGGCCACATAGAGCGAAAATACCAAGACCTAACTTTGCCAAATGGGGTTATTTTGCCCAAGTCATGGGCCTTTCCCTGCTCGGTAGACCGCCAGCTCTCGGTACAAGACACCAACCCAATGAAAAAACGATTACAGAAAGAATTGGAAGTTTCCCATAGGCCACATAGAGCGAAAATGCCAAGACCTAATTTGCCAAATGGGGTTATTTCCTGCTCGGTAGACCACCAGCACTCGGTACAAGACACCAAACCAAAGGAAAAACGATTACAGAAAAAATTGGATGTTTCCCATAGGCCACATATAGCGAAAATGCCAAGACCTAACTTTGCCAAATGGGGTTATTTTGCCCAAGTTTTGGGCCTTTTCCTGCTCGGTAGACCGCCAGCACTCGGTACAATACACCAAACCAAAGCAAAAACGATTACAGAAAAAATTGGAAGTTTCCCATAGGCCACATATAGCGAAAATGCCAAGACCTAACTTTGCCAAATGGGGTTATTTTGCCCAAGTGTTGGGCCTTTTCCTGCTCGGTAGACCGCCAGCACTCGGTACAAAACACCAAACCAAAGGAAAAACGATTACAGAAAGAATTGAAAGTTTCCCATAGGCCACATAGAGCGAAAATGCCAAGACCTAACTTTGCCAAATGGGGTTATTTTGCCCAAGTTTTGGGCCTTTTCCTGCTCGGTAGACCGCCAGCACTCGGTACAAGACACCAAACCAAAGGAAAAACGATTACAGAAAGAATGGGAAGTTTCCCATAGGCCACATAGAGAGAAAATGCCAAGACCTAACTTTGCCAAATGGGGTTATTTTGCCCAAGTGATGGGCCTTTTCCTGCTCGGTAGACCGCCAGCACTTGGTACAAGACACCAAACCAAAGGAAAAACGATTACAGAAATAATTGGAAGTTTCCTATAGGCCACATAGAGCGAAAATGCAAAGACCTAACTTTGCCAAATGGGGTTATTTTGCCCAAGTGTTGGGCCTTTTCCTGCACGGTAGACCGCCAGCACTCGGTACAAGACACCAAACCAAAGGAAAAACGATTACAGAAAGAATTGGAATTTTCCCATAGGCCACATTGAGCGAAAATGCCAAGACCTAACTTTGTCAAATGGGGTTATTTTGCCCGAGTGTTAGGCCTTTTCCTGCTCGGTAGACCGCTAGCACTCGGTACAAGACACCAAACCAAAGGAAAAACGATTACAGAAAGAATGGGAAGTTTACCATAGGCCACATTGAGCGAAAATGCCAAGACCTAACTTTGCCAAATGGGGTTATTTTGCCCAAGTGTTGGGCCTTTTCCTGCTCGGTAGACCGCCAGCACTCGGTACAAGACACCAAACCAAAGGAAAAACGATTACAGAAAGAATTGGAAGTTTCCCATAGGCCACATGGAGAGAAAATGCCAAGACCTAACTTTGCCAAAATAGGGTTATTTTGCCCAAGTGTT
>NW_008709110.1:84378-85681 GCF_000327385.1 Lottia gigantea
CTCGGTACAAGACACCAAACCAAAGGAAAAACGATTACAGAAAGAATTGGAAGTTTCCCATAGGCCACATGGAGAGAAAATGCCAAGACCTAACTTTGCCAAATGGGGTTATTTTGCCCAAGTGTTGGGCCTTTTCCTGCTCGGTAGACCGCCAGCACTCGGTACAAAACACCAAACCAAAGGAAAAACGATTACAGAAAGAATGGGAAGTTTCGCATAGGCCACATAGAGAGAAAATGCCAAGACCTAACTTTGCCAAATGGGGTTATTTTGCCCAAGTGATGGGCCTTTTCCTGCTCGGTAGACCGCCAGCACTCGGTACAAGACACCAAACCAAAGGAAAAACGATTACAGAAAGAATTGGAAGTTTCCCATAGGCCACATAGAGCGAAAATGCCAAGACCTAACTTTGCCAAATGGGGTTATTTTGCCCAAGTGTTAGGCCTTTTCCTGCTCGGTAGACCGCTAGCACCCCGTACAAGACACCAAACCAAAGGAAAAACGATTACAGAAAGAATGGGAAGTTTCCCATAGGCCACATAGAGCGAAAATACCAAGACCTAACTTTGCCAAATGGGGTTATTTTGCCCAAGTGTTGGGCCTTTTTCCTGCTCGGTAGACCGCCAGAATTCGGTACAAGACACCAAACCAAAGGAAAAACGATTACAGAAAGATTTGGAAGTTTCCCATAGACTACATAGAGCGAAAATGCCAAGACCTAACTTTGCCAAATGGGGTTATTTTGCCCAAGTGTTGGGCCTTTTCCTGCTCGGTAGACCGCCAGCACTCGGTACAAGACACCAAACTAAAGGAAAAACGATTACAGAAAGAATTGGAAGTTTCCCATAGGCCACATAGAGCGAAAAGCCAAGACCTAACTTTGCCAAATGGGGTTATTTTGCCCAAGTGTTGGGCCTTTTCCTGCTCGGTAGACCGCCAGCACTCGGTACAAGACACCAAACCAAAGGAAAAACGATTACAGAAAGAATTGGAAGTTTACCATAGGCCACATTGAGCGAAAATGCCAACACCTAACTTTGCCAAATGGGGTTATTTTGCCCAAGTGTTGGGCCTTTTCCTGCTCGGTAGACCGCCAGCACTCGGTACAAGACACCAAACCAAAGGAAAAACGATTACAGAAAGAATGGGAAGTTTCCCATAGGCCACATAGAGAGAAAATGCCAAGACCTAACTTTGCCAAATGGGGTTATTTTGCCCAAGTGATGGGCCTTTTCCTGCTCGGTAGACCGCCAGCACTCGGTACAAGACACCAAACCAAAGGAAAAACGATTACAGAAAGAAT
>NW_008709110.1:91119-97694 GCF_000327385.1 Lottia gigantea
CGGTAGACCGCCAGCACTCGGTACAAGACACCAAACCAAAGGAAAAACGATTACAGAAAGAATTGGAAGTTTCCCATAGGCCACATTGAGCGAAAATGCCAAGACCTAACTTTGTCAAATGGCGTTATTTTGCCCAAGTGTTAGGCCTTTTTCTGCTCGGTAGACCGCTAGCACTCGGTACAAGACACCAAACCAAAGGAAAAACGATTACAGAAAGAATGGGAAGTTTCCCATAGGCCACATAGAGCGAAAATGCCAAGACCTAACTTTGCCAAATGGGGTTATTTTGCCCAAGTGATGGGCCTTTTCCTGCTCGGTAGACCGCCAGCACTCGGTACAAGACACCAAACCAAAGGAAAAACGATTACAGAAAGAATTGGAATTTTCCCATAGGCCACATTGAGCGAAAATGCCAAGACCTAACTTTGTCAAATGGGGTTATTTTGCCCGAGTGTTAGGCCTTTTCCTGCTCGGTAGACCGCTAGCACTCGGTACAAGACACACAACCAAAGGAAAAACGATTACAGAAAGAATTGGAAGTTTACCATAGGCCACATTGAGCGAAAATGCCAACACCTAACTTTGCCAAATGGGGTTATTTTGCCCAAGTGTTGGGCCTTTTCCTGCTCGGTAGACCGCCAGCACTCGGTACAAGACACCAAACTAAAGGAAAAACGATTACAGAAAGAATTGGAAGTTTCCCATAGGCCACATAGAGAGAAAATGCCAAGACCTAACTTTGCCAAAAAGGGTTATTTTGCCCAAGTGTTGGGCCTTTTCCGGCTCGGTAGACCGCCAGCACTCGGTACAAGACACCAAATCAAAGGAAAAACGATTACAGAAAGAATTGGAAGTTTCCCATAGGCCACATAGAGCGAAAATGCCAACACCTAACTTTGCCAAATGGGGTTATTTTGCCCAAGTGTTGGGCCTTTTCCTGTTCGGTAGACCACCAGCACTCCGTACAAGACACCAAACCAAAGGAAAAACGATTACAGAAAGAATTGGAAGTTTCCCATAGGCCACATTGAGCGAAAATGCCAAGACCTAACTTTGTCAAATGGCGTTATTTTGCCCAAGTGTTAGGCCTTTTCCCGCTCGGTAGACCGCTAGCACTCGGTACAAGACACCAAACCAAAGGAAAAACGATTACAGAAAGAATGGGAAGTTTCCCATAGGCCACATAGAGCGAAAATGCCAAGACCTAACTTTGCCAAATGGGGTTATTTTGCCCAAGTGTTGGGCCTTTTCCTGCTCGGTAGACCGCCAGCACTCGGTACAAGCCACCAAACCAAAGGAAAAACAATTACAGAAAGAATTGGAAGTTCCCCATAGGCCACATAGAGCGAAAATGCCAAGACCTAACTTTGACAAATGGGGTTATTTTGCCCAAGTGTTGGGCCTTTTCCTGCTCGGTAGATCGCCAGAACTCGGTACAAGACACCAAACCAAAGGAAAAACGATTACAGAAAGAATTGGAAGTTTCCCGTAGGCCACATAGAGAGAAAATGCCAAGACACCAAACCAAAAATTTCTATATAATGTCTAATCAAGTTTAATCGAAGTTATTTGAGCAGATTAATGGTTAATGATTTTCTGAAAATGTTAATCGATTTATGTACTTTTGATTGAAGGTAGTATTTGTCTTTAATCAGTGCACGTTTTTGTATTTTGAGGGCCTTTGGCCCTGGCCAAATTTGTTGACAGTAGACAATATGGCCGACACTGTATTGTTAGTGAAAGAAAACACGGTCAAAATCTTGACCTCTGGCACACGCAAGTTTAGCACGTACGAAATTATTGACCTTGTTGAAAACAAACTCGGAGAGGACTCCGTTCTAGCATGTGTGCCATGTACTGACTCTTTTGATGTGACTCTAATTAATCGTGATGTTGCAGAAACTCTTGCAAATGATGGACTAATTAGTGGGGAAGATGGACTTCTTTGCAAATTTGTTAATTCACGTGTCAAGGTTGTTTCATTTATGCACATACCTGTGTATGTGTCTGACAAAGAAATTTTTGACAAATTGCACTTCTGGGGAGTAAAAGCTACTGAAAAAACTGTTGACCACAATGGCAAGTAAAAATATGATGGTACGCGTTATGTCAAGGTGCAATTCCCGGATAAAATTTCAAGCTTGCCCTACGCAACAAGTTTTGATGGTCTGTCATATTCTATACGCCATAATGACCAGGAAAGAGTATGTTTTAAATGTCTCCAAGCTGGACATGTTTTATCAAATTGTCCAGAATTTAGGTGCTTTAAGTGTGATCAACCCGGTCACGGTAAAAGGAATTGTGTGTCTGTTTTATGTCCGAGGTGCAATTTGTTTGGCTGGAAATGCGAGTGTGTCCAGATTGGATCAGACGATATTTTTGATTCAGTAGCTGACGCACGTGCTGATTCTAACGGTATCTATTACGGTAAATCTGATATTTTACAAAAAAGCGTCTGTTGCTGAAAATTCTGACGTTATAAATGATTCGCATGGTGTTGATATTAGTAATAGTGACGTTATTAATGACCGTAGCGACAATCTTGATGGTAAAAATGTTGTTAAATCCAGTGTTGATGAAATGAAACTGGTTATTGAGCAAAATGTTAAAATTAATCTTGAAAAAATTGAAAATATAAATCTGGAGAGTATGACTAAGAATTACGGTGTTTTGAATAATTGTGATGATGATCAGGAAATGTCTGATGCCTTTGCCTCCTCTTCACAATCGTCAGATTTGTCTGGAACAGCGCGAATCGGCAAAAGTAAGGTTAAACGACAGGATAAACCTGAGCAGAGATCCAGTGACAGTGATGTTTTGAAAGTGATACAGGACCGCAAATCAAGCAAAGTAAAACTAAATCCATCTACAGTCAAGGAAGTTATTAGTCATGTTAAAAAATCAAAAATCAAATAAACTTACTTTTTGGGGGGTTTTATATTTAATATTGTTAATAATGGTGAAAAAAGCAAGCATAAACATAAATGGTTTAAAAAATGTTGTAAAATTTCAAAAACTTATTTCTTATTTTCATTCGCAAAATTTAGATTTCGTGTGTGTGCAAGAGACACATTGGGATAATTGTTTTATTGAATCTTATAAACACTTATGGGATGGTGAGATTTTATATAGTAGTAGCAATTTTGGTTTCAAGGGTTGTGCTTTATTTATCGCTAACAAGTTTATTGACAAATGTGAACTAGTATATGCTGAACAAAAAGGTAGACCTCTGGAATGCAAAATAGATATAAATGATTATGTGTTTTCCCTCATATGTATTTATGCGCCGAATGATGAAACAGAGCGTCATGAATATTTTCGGTCCGTTGCTGATCGATTACTACTTTCAGAAAAAGGTTGTACTTTGTGTTGATTTTAATGATATTCTGAATCCCTTCTCTGATCAATCAGTAAATATGACATGTTATGGCAAAAGTGATAGTACTTTTGCTAACTTTGTAAATGACCATTCATTGTGTGACATATGGAAGCGTAAAAATCCAAACAGTGCAGTGTTTACCCGGAGACAACTTGTTCAAGGCAAATTAAAACAATCACGAATTGACTACATATTTTTATCTTCCGCTGTAGTGAAACATTCTCTTTATTGTTTTGTCTCGCATACCAGTTTTAGTGACCATAGTTTTGCTAGTTTAATTTTGAATTTTGATAACTATGAGAAAGGATCGGGTGTTTGGGTATTCAATAATTCTTATCTAAAAGATCCTGGGTATTGCTTTAAAATCCGTAACATGATAAAATCATCTGCATCTTACCTCTTGTACCAGACTGAACCACTTGTATGGTGGGACAATTTAAAGTACAGCCTTAAGAGTTTCAGTATATCCTATGCTCAACAACAGAGAAAACGAGCTAAAGATGAATTTTGGCAATTACAAACGGCTCTGAATTTTCATTTGTTGAAAGCCAGTAAAGTGTATGATTATGACTATGCTCCTATTTTTGATTTACAATCCAAGCTTGAATATTATGAAATTTCGAAATGTGAGGGTGCCATCTTAAGGGCAAAAGTTCTAGATTCACTTGAATCCGATAAGTGTTCGCATTACTTTCTTAATTTAGAAAAGCGGAAACAAGAGTCCAATGTGATTCGATCGTTACGATCTGCATCTGGAACTATGCTATCTTCTTCGGATGACATTCTGCAAGAAGCTGTTAATTTTTATTCCAAACTTTATGCTTATGAGCCAGTGTCTGAGGACAAACAGGATGTTATTTTTGATCACATCAGTAAGCAGATAAGTGAAGCTAGCGCTGAACATTGTGAAGCTATTATTTCCCAAAAGGAATTATTTTCCGCTCTAAATGGCATGAAACGTCGTAAATCGCCAGGTGTTGACGGTTTAACAGTTGAATTCTTTGTTCATTTTTGGCCTTCGACGTGATCAATGAAATTCGAAAATGTGTGGAACTAAGCAGAACTATGAAATGGGGCATAATTTCATTGTTTTATAAAAACAGGGGAGATAAGTGTGATTTAAAGCATTGGCGCCCAATTAGTTTGCTAAATGTAGATTATAAAAGCTTTGCCCGTTCATTGGCATTACGTTTAAAAACAGTCCTCGAAGCATTGATTTCGCCTGATCAAATATGCTGTATTCCTGGTCGGGACATTTCTGTAAATGTTCTAAATGTTAAAGAACTTATTGAGTATGTTGAACATGATAATCTACCTTGTTTCTTATTAAGCGTAGATGCTGAAAAAGCTTTTGACATGGTCTCACATCAATACATGTTTTCGCTTTTAGCTAAATTTGGTTTTGGTGATGCTTTTATTTCGAATTTGAAAATCTTGTATTTTGGTATTAGAAGTAGTATCAAAATTAACGGTTTCATCTCGAAATCGTTTAATATTAGTCGTTTTGTGCGTCAGGGGTGTCCGATCTCTGCCTTCTTTACGTGCTCACAGCAGAGCCATTGAATTTACTCATAAAATCGAATCCGAATATCATGGGTATTCCCATCCCTGGATGTGACCACAAGTCACTGCTTTTTCAACATGCTGATGATGTGACGTTAACTTTATCAAACTTTGATTCAATTAATGAAGCCATTGAAACTATTAATGTTTATTGATCCGCATCAGGTGCAAAAATTAACCGTGATAAGTCGCAGCTATTACTTGCTGGTTCATCAAAGAGTGTTGTGTGTGACAACTGTCCAGTTACCCTTGTGAATGGTTGCATGAAAATACTAGGTGTACACGTGGGTCTGAACAAACTTAAGTGTGAAAAGTTGAATTGGGAGTCAAAATGTTCCAAAGTGTCTAAAATACTAAATATGTGGAAACAAAGAGATCTTTCGGGTGGTAGAAATTCCATCTTGGGCATTGAAGAGTATCGATAAATCTATTCGGGATTTCATTTGGTTTGGAAAGGTCCCGCTTATCAAAATCTCAACCTTATGGGGTAACAATGAAAAAGGTGGATTAGGTTTGGTATCAATCAAAGAAAAAGAAAAATCCTTTAGACTAGCCTGGTTATCCAATTTTCTTCAATGCTCTCATGATGCTCCATGGAAATTCTACATGACATATTTTTTAAAGTCGTATAAACAATTTTTATGTTCTTTTGAACTTTTATTTATATCTTATTCTTCAAAGGGACTAAGTTCCTTGACTGACTTTTATGGTTGAATTAATTAAGAGTTCTTGTGATTTCGCTAATTGTGCAATAGACTGTAAATTAGTCATCAATGACCATGACTATAACTTGTGTTTCTTGAAATCAGGTGTCATTTATAAGCTTCTTAGAGATAAGGTGTTTAGAGAACCATCTTTCTGGAAAAGCAAAGGTTATGCCATAGAATGGACAAAAGTGTGGTCACTTGTATTTTGTAAACTTAAGAGCAGTGATCAAATTGATAATGATTACAAAATAGTCAACAATATAATATGGACAAACTATAGACTTTTTGTTATTAACATTCTCGATGATCCATCCTGTCGATTGTGTGAGCAAAACCTATCAGAAACCATTTAGCACTTACTAATTCATTGCAAATCTGTGCAACCTTTACTTAGATTTTTGTCTAAATCTCTTTAATACTTTTTACAAAACACTGGATATTCTGTGGATCAGTTCAATTTTTGGCTAATATTTGGTTATCCAGTCACAAAAGATGTCAACAATATTTTCATAGTACTCATGTTCTCTATTGCAAGGCTGTCAATTATAAGACGAAGATCATTGTATAATAGAAATAATACGAAAATTAGCTTAATACATTTATATAAATCATTGTTAAATAGCCATATAACATATATTCATCAAGATATGAAATCGAGGGGAATAGGCCACAAGTTTACATTAATGTTTATGGCTAATCCATATGTTGTTATTAATTCAGAAAAAATCTCAATAAATTTTGAATGAAATGTCAAGGATATAATGTAGATTCAAACTGTGATATTTCAGTTTTAATGTAATGTAATTTAGCTTTTATGTTTTGTTAATAAACATTTTACAAGATAAAAAAAAAGCAACGTCGGGCTCGGTTAGTACTTGGATGGGTGACCGCCTGGGAACATCGAGTGCCGTAGACTCCCTTTGCGC
>NW_008709110.1:98105-100755 GCF_000327385.1 Lottia gigantea
CCAAATAAAAGGACAAACGATTACAGAAAGAATTGGAAGTTCCCATAGGCCACATAGAGCGAAAATGACAAGACCTAACTTGCCAAATGGGGTTATTTTGCCCAAGTGTTGGGCCTTTTCCTGCTCGGTAGACCACCAGCACTCGGTACAAGACACCAAACCAAAGGAAAAACGATTACAGAAAGAATTGGAAGTTTCCCATAGGCCACATTGAGCGAAAATGCCAAGACCTAACTTTGCCAAATGGGGTTATTTTGCCCAAGTGTTGGGCCTTTTCCTGCTCGGTAGACCGCCAGCACTCGGTACAAGACACCAAACCAAAGGAAAAACGATTATAGAAAGAATGGGAAGTTTCCCATAGGCCACATAGAGCGAAAATGCCAAGACCTAACTTTGCCAAATGGGGTTATTTTGCCCGAGCGTTGGGCCTTTTCCTGCTCGGTAAACCGCCAGCACTCGGTACAAGACACCAAACCAATGGAAAAACGATTACAGAAAGAATTGGAAGTTTCCCATAGGCCACATAGAGCGAAAATGCCAAGACCTAACTTTGCCAAATGGGGTTATTTTGACCAAGTGTTCGGCCTTTTCCTGCTCCTTGGACCGCCAGCACTCGGTACAAGACACCAAACCAAAGGAAAAACGATTACAGAAAGAATGGGAAGTTTCCCATAGGCCACATAGAGCGAAAATGCCAAGACCTAACTTTGCCAAATGGGGTTATTTTGCCCGAGCGTTGGGCCTTTTCCTGCTCGGTAGACCGCCAGCACTCGGTACAAGACACCAAACCAAAGGAAAAACGATTACAGAAAGAATTCGAAGTTTCCCATAGGCCACATAGAGCGAAAATGCCAAGACCTAACTTTGCCAAATGGGGTTATTTTGACCAAGTGTTGGGCCTTTTCTTGCTTAATAGACAGCCAGCACTCGGTACAAGACACCAAACCAAAGGAAAAACGATTACAGAAAGAATGGGAAGTTTCCCATAGGCCACATAGAGCGAAAATGCCAAGACCTAACTTTGCCAAATGGCGTTATTTCGCCCAAGTGTTGGGCCTTTTCCTGCTCGGTAGACCGCCAGCACTCGGTACAAGACACCAAATAAAAGGACAAACGATTACAGAAAGAATTGGAAGTTTCCCATAGGCCACATAGAGCGAAAATGACAAGACCTAACTTGCCAAATGGGGTTATTTTGCCCAAGTGTTGGGCCTTTTCCTGCTCGGTAGACCACCAGCACTCGGTACAAGACACCAAACCAAAGGAAAAACGATTACAGAAAGAATTGGAAGTTTCCCATAGGCCACATTGAGCGAAAATGCCAAGACCTAACTTTGCCAAATGGGGTTATTTTGCCCAAGTGTTGGGCCTTTTCCTGCTCGGTAGACCGCCAGCACTCGGTACAAGACACCAAACCAAAGGAAAAACGATTATAGAAAGAATGGGAAGTTTCCCATAGGCCACATAGAGCGAAAATGCCAAGACCTAACTTTGCCAAATGGGGTTATTTTTCCCGAGCGTTGGGCCTTTTCCTGCTCGGTAAACCGCCAGCACTCGGTACAAGACACCAACCCAATGGAAAAACGATTACAGAAAGAATTGGAAGTTTCCCATAGGCCACATAGAGCGAAAATGCCAAGACCTAACTTTGCCAAATGGGGTTATTTTGACCAAGTGTTCGGCCTTTTCCTGCTCGGTGGACCGCCAGCACTCGGTACAAGACACCAAACCAAAGGAAAAACGATTACAGAAAGAATTGGAAGTTTCCCATAGGCCACATAGAGCGAAAATGCCAAGACCTAACTTTGCCAAATGGGGTTATTTTGCCCGAGCGTTGGGCCTTTTCCTGCTCGGTAGACCGCCAGCACTCGGTACAAGACACCAAACCAAAGGAAAAACGATTACAGAAAGAATTCGAAGTTTCCCATAGGCCACATAGAGCGAAAATGCCAAGACCTAACTTTGCCAAATGGGGTTATTTCGCCCAAGTGTTGGGCCTTTTCCTGCACGGTAGACCGCCAGCACTCGGTACAAGACACCAAACCAAAGGAAAAACGATTACAGAAAGAATTGGAATTTTCCCATAGGCCACATTGAGCGAAAATGCCAAGACCTAACTTTGTCAAATGGGGTTATTTTGCCCGAGTGTTAGGCCTTTTCCTGCTCGGTAGACCGCTAGCACTCGGTACAAGACACCAAACCAAAGGAAAAACGATTACAGAAAGAATTGGAAGTTTACCATAGGCCACATTGAGCGAAAATGCCAAGACCTAACTTTGTCAAATGGGGTTATTTTGCCCGAGTGTTAGGCCTTTTCCTGCTCGGTAGACCGCTAGCACTCGGTACAAGACACCAAACCAAAGGAAAAACGATTACAGAAAGAATTGGAAGTTTACCATAGGCCACATTGAGCGAAAATGCCAACACCTTGCTTTGCCAAATGGGGTTATTTTGCCCAAGTGTTGGGCCTTTTCCTGCTCGGTAGACCGCCAGCACTCGGTACAAGACACCAAACCAAAGGAAAAACAATTAAAGAAAGAATTGGAAGTTTCCCATAGGCCACATAGAGCGAAAATGCCAAGACCTAACTTTGCCAAATGGGGTTATTTTGCCCAAGTGTTGGGCCTTTTCCTGCTCGGTAGACCGACAG
>NW_008709110.1:100805-102311 GCF_000327385.1 Lottia gigantea
TCCTCTGGTGGCATGTTTAATTTTCAAAAATTCAATCAGTCAAAATTTCACAGGATATGTGACAGATAAACAAAAGTTCAGTAAATGTGACCAGTTTCACAGCAAATACACAATACGTGCCAGTTCTGACTGAATTTTCTCAAATTTCACCAGGATACAGATTAGCAAATATAATACAGTTTACCAGTCATTAAACACAGTAGATTAACATCCAAATTTCTTCAGCATTTCTCCAATCCCGTGGTTAGCAAAGTTCAGGTTCACTTCTGTCAGAATTCAAATTTTTGTGGATCGTGAGAGTGCATGAAGCCGTCCGGTCTAAGCCCCTGGTAATTGGCCAATTCTATAGAGTTAATAAAACAGATTGATAATACAGTTGGTTCTTTTCTTAGTTTAAATTACTTAGCATCTAATTCACTACATTTACTTTTAGTTATATACTTTTTACTTTTTACTATTTACTTTTTACTATTTGAATTCATGACAACACTGGAGGCCATGACCGGAAGCATGGTTATTACAAAAAGTACGGATCAGATTAAACTTATAAAAATATAAGGAAACATTTTGGAACATGGACAGTCAATTCAATAGTCTCTTGCAGAACACCAGTTCTCGTCCGATAACTGAAGTTAAGCAACGTCGGGCTCGGTTAGTACTTGGATGGGTGACCGCCTGGGAACACCGAGTGCTGTAGACTCCCTTTTGCGCTGTAGACTCCATTTTGCTGGTATTTTCCCCTGTTTTGCGAGAAAGACCCGCCAGAAAAATTTCTATATAATGTCTACGGCCATACCACGTTGAAAGCATCAGTTGACTTCCGGTTTGGTTTTCATAGGAGAAAGACGTGTGTTGAATTCTCTATGTAAATCCGTTTGAATCCGTGAAATTCTTTTGAGGTTGGATACTCATATTATCTTTTGTGTATTTTGGATGACTTTCTGAACTATTTAAGGATATTATTTATTGGATATTATAGTGTATAAGTGATTTTTGGGCCTTTTGGCCCGGCTGCCTCAGCCGTGGACGGTGGACAGTTATCGTCAAGATGGCGGACGTTGACCTGTTGATTAAAAACAACACGGTGAAAGTGTTTGTTCACGATACTCGAAAATATCTTGCAAAGGAGATAATTGACTTAGTGGAGGAGAAACTTGGTGAGGATAGTGTACTGGCTTGTGTTCCTTGTAACGGTTCATATGATGTTACTCTTGTGCATAAGGATGTTGCATATAAATTGGTGGAGGACGGATTAATGGCAGACTGTAAAGAAGGTATGCATTGTAAATTTGTTGATTCGAGAATCAAGGTTGTTTCATTCATGCATATTCCTGTTTACATAAAGGATGAAGATATTTTGAAAAAATTGAAATCATGGGGTGTAAAAGTGGCCGGGCCTTTGATAAGGAAAACCGTTGATTTCAAAGGGAAAAAGAAATATGATGGCACCAGATATTTAAAGGTAGAGTTTCCTCCTAACGTGCCAGTTGCCGTATGCTACTATTT
>NW_008709110.1:107577-108335 GCF_000327385.1 Lottia gigantea
GACCGCCAGCACTCGGTACAAGACACCAAACCAAAGGAAAAACGATTACAGAAAGAATTGGAAGTTTCCCATAGGCCACATTGAGCGAAAATGCCAACACCTAACTTTGCCAAATGGGGTTATTTTGCCCAAGTGTTGGGCCTTTTCCTGCTCGGTAGACCGCCAGCACTCGGTACAAGACACCAAACCAAAGGAAAAACAATTAAAGAAAGAATTGGAAGTTTCCCATAGGCCACATAGAGCGAAAATGCCAAGACCTAACTTTGCCAAATGGGGTTATTTTGCCCAAGTGTTGGGCCTTTTCCTGCTCGGTAGACCGACAGCACTCGGTACAAGACACCAAACTAAAGGAAAAACGATTACAGAAAGAATTGGAAGTTTCCCATAGGCCACATAGAGAGAAAATGCCAAGACCTAACTTTGCCAAAAAGGGTTATTTTGCCCAAGTGTTGGGCCTTTTCCTGCTCGGTAGACCGCCAGCACTCGGTACAAGACACCAAATCAAAGGAAAAACGATTACAGAAAGAATTGGAAGTTTCCCATAGGCCACATAGAGCGAAAATGCCAACACCTAACTTTGCCAAATGGGGTTATTTTGCCCAAGTGTTGGGCCTTTTCCTGTTCGGTAGACCACCAGCACTTCGTACAAGACACCAAACCAAAGGAAAAACGATTACAGAAAGAATTGGAAGTTTCCCATAGGCCACATTGAGCGAAAATGCCAAGACCTAACTTGTCAAATGGCGTTTTTGCCCAAG
>NW_008709110.1:113493-123280 GCF_000327385.1 Lottia gigantea
TTTACAGATAATGTTTTTAAAGATCCTACTTGTATTTCTCATTGGGAAAGTAATGGTTTTAATGTTGAATGGAAACAAGTATGGAAATCTGTATCTATGAAAAGTTCTGAATGTATAGATAATGATTTTAAAATCGTACATAATATAATTTGGAATAATCTTAAATTGTACAATATTAACATATTAGATAATCCTTGTTGTAAATTGTGTAATGATTTATCAGATGAAACACTTCTACATATGATTTTTAAATGTACATCAATTAAGCCTCTTTTAAATATGATTCAAGATATGTTAGAATATTTCTCTCAAAATACTGGTTTTACTTATGATCAGTTTAAATATTGGATGATTTTTGGTTATCCTATTAGAAAAGAAAATAATAATGTATTTCTTATTTTAGTATTTTCAATAGCTACAATTAGTATTATTAGAAGGCGAACTTTATACAATAAAAATGGTATAATAGTTAATGTATGTACCTTATTTAAGAGAATGTTTATAAATTATATTAAAAATTTAAAGTACTATTTACAAATGAAAGGTTTTGGACATAAGTTCACTCTCATGTTTTTATCACATCCTTATGTTAAACTGGATGGTGATAATGTTTATGTAAATATAGATTAATTCATTTTGAAGCAATATGTGATTTATAATAATTATAATTTATCTATTATTCCTGTACTATTTTAACATTCAAATATATGTGATATTTTAATGATGATTTTAATGTAAATATGTAGTCAGTAAAAAAATTTTACAAGATAAAAAAAAAAACAGTTCTCGTCCGATCACTGAAGTTAAGCAACGTCGGGCTCGGTTAGTACTTGGATGGGTGACCGCCGGGGAACACCGAGTGCTGTAGACGCCCTTTTGCACCTATTTTTACGCTTGGATTTGCATTTTCACTCTTGGAAGGCTGAGTCTCGATCGCGTGGGCCATTTAGACCAGTTCCTGGCCTGGACAAAATTTTTGGGCTGAAATTAATTTTTCTGTGTGTACCGTAGCGTATTATATGGCCAAAGACTCGCCTGAAACATTGCTGTCTTACGTCTACGGCCATACCACGTTGAAAACACCAGTTCTCGTCCGATCACTGAAGTTAAGCAACGTCGGGCTCGGTTAGTACTTGGATGGGTGACCGCCTGGGAACACCGAGTGCTGTAGACGCCCTTTTGCACCTATTTTCACGCTTGGATTTGCATTTTCACTCTTGGAAGGCTGAGTCTCGGTCGCGTGTGGGCCATTTAGACCAGTTCCTGGCCTGGACAAAATTTTTGGGCCGAAATTAATTTTTCTGTGTGTACCGTAGCGTATTATATGGCCAAAGACTCGCCTGAAACATTGCTGTCTAACGTACGTCTACGGCCATACCACGTTGAAAACACCAGTTCTCGTCCGATCACTGAAGTTAAGCAACGTCGTGCTCGGTTAGTACTTGGATGGGTGACCGCCTGGGAACACCGAGTGCTGAAGACGCCCTTTTGCACCTATTTTCACGCTTGGATTTGCATTTTCACTCTTGGAAAGCTGAGTCTCGATCGCGTGTGGGCCATTTAGACCAGTTTCTGGTCTGGACAAAATTTTTGGGCCGAAATTAATTTTTCTGTGTGTACCGTATCGTATTATATGGCCAAAGACTCGCCTGAAACATTGCTGTCTAACGTCTACGGCCATACCACGTTGAAAACACCAGTTCTCGTCTGATCACTGAAGTTAAGCAACGTCGGGCTCGGTTTGTACTTGGATGGGTGACCGCGTGTGGGCTATTTAGACCAGTTCCTGGCCTGTACAAAATTTTTTGGCCAAAATAAATTTTTTTGTGTGTACCATAGCCTCCACTAAAATATTTTATACAAATGATTGTAATGTAGTCCAGGCTATATTCCCTTTTGGGGTTTTTGCATGCCTATTTTTGGGTAAAGGCTATTTTTAGAAATCTTCTTTCTCTCTCTCTTTTGGGGTTTTTGCATATTTTGAGGTAATTTTTCGTCTAGATTTGGAATTTTGATGTCTGAAATTGCATTATCTTTAAGATTTTGTGAGATGATAAGAGACCTAAAGGCGGAAGGCTAAACCCTAGCGGATGAGTATAACCGGTAGTAGTCTACTTTCAATTTTAGTAGCTCAAAACTTACTTGGTCATTATATATTGAATGTTTTAGGAGACATTGAGGATTGGTCAGGCTTTCTTTCGAAATATTGGAAAGATTTCAACGAGATTTCTGGAAAAAGTTGTAGACGGTTGAATTTCGTGTTTTAACATGGGAAGAGATGGCAAATGAATTAGTGGAGTGAGTCAATTTATTCAATTTCAATAGTTAAAGGGAGGGAACTGATTACAATTGTTATCTCAAAGCACATTTGTAAAATAATTTGTCGGAATTACTTGAAATGTACGAAAATCGCACAATTCTTCCAAAAATACCCCAAACTAGGAATTTTACTATGTATGTCAATTTTATTATGTAGAGTCTCAAAACTATATGCGCGTCGTCTTTTTAACTTTCAACGGTGGGTAATTCTTGACACACAATATTAATTATGTTGTTTGGATTTCGTGTTTCGTTTTGCGGTTTCGATCGTTAGATTAAATTTCATTTATTTCAATATGGTAATGATGACGACCATAGACTACAATTTCTTAAGGTTTTATTGTGACAGAACAGAAGTAGGACCTTAACAAATAATACAACAGCTGCATTACTTAGTTTTATTTTCCACTACAACAGGAACCGCTACAACAACATGGACATCGCTTTTGTCGGCTCAATATCGCATCTTTCATAATATTACTTCTTTCTGAAACAGTAAATAGACCTTTAATTTCTGATATCTGCAATTGTTTGTTTGTGCCTTAAATTTTCGTCGTTCATTATTACCCATTTTTACTCTTCAACATGGAACATTAAGTCCGGCGCACAAACGAGCCATCAGCTCAGGCAGAATTCAATCGTCCACCTCTCCTTAAGGCGAATAATTCCGTGTGCGGGAAATTTTTTTTTAAAGATTTTGGTCATTCGTGGCGAAAAGTTGAAAATCCAATGTGTTTGATAATTTTTTCCACGAATCAGTGCTACCTTCTATAAAATGCCTATACTTCTTTTCTTATTCATATCTTTAAATTGACTTACCTGACACTGGTAGGTTCTCATATGCAACAGGGTTTGTTGACACCATGTCAGGTGCCGTTGTCAAGCACATTAAGATAGCTATCAATATAATCACCTTCATGTCGCGCTTCTCTGTTTCTAGAATAAAAAGGTCCATATGAATACTTATTCTTCCTGGTGTAGACCTATGTTTTGATAAGTTTCAAGATGACTATACACATTTTACCACGGACAATAATAACGAGTATTAATGTTCTTAATATGAAAACAAAACAATAGAAATAAAATCTAATTTAAATTTATATTCTAAATTATTAATTACAATTAACATTTCTTATTACTGACATAAGTTAGTATTCTAAATTGCTATTAATATTCTAATTAATAATTGACAACTTCAAATAATATCAGGAATTCACTTCCGATTGAGCAGAAATCGCATCTGGTTTTATTACCGTAATATTGTAGCAGAAAACAAACAATTTCGTATCCACCAGTCGGAAAAAGGAATTATAATTTTTCATTCATTACAACTATTCCAATGGCAAAAACACATTTTCTGATTAAGTCACATTTAATAAAATAACTTACCTGCTTCGTTAAAGAGTTCAAAGTGTACAGTATTAAATCAATAGGGTTAAGTAGATTTATTAATGGTCAATAAAAGTAAATCGCACTTAACAAATGGTACTCGTACAGCAGCTTTTAGGTAGCTACAAATGTAATCAATTTCCAGGAAATAGAGGGTGGCATGGCCAAATAAATACTGCTTGACTATGTTCTGAATGTGGATAATCCGAAAGGACACCTTGTCCAAGAGGGGAAAGTACGCCTTTGTCAGGCGTGTGACACCTTCCTTATATCTTAGTTATAGAGGTGGAACTCATTTAATTCATGGTCTTGAACTCGAAGCTCAATCGAATATGATATTGCTAGAACAGTATGCCATGTACATCAGGTGATTGATGCATCTATTGAAATCCTTGCAGAATTCTGAAATCTCTTATACTTAGACAATTTTTAAGAAACAAATCAGAATGCTTTATGGCAACCAAAATGAATTAATACTGTGTACGAGATACGCGTCAGTAACAGGTTGTTGTTTATTATTTAATCATTATAAATAAAAATTTACACAAAACATTTTGGATTGTACATTACTGACTGATGACTGGAAGAAAAATAAGAAAAAGAATTATTGGAATATGATGTTTTTCAAGTTGTGACGTTACTGAAAATATGAATAAATAAAAAACGAAGGTTCTATGAAAAGGTAAGATTTTAAGTTTTTGTTAATAGATAATACTTTAGATATACCTTGGATATTGGGATGTTGAGTCCGGTTAATATTGTTGAAGGGGCTGTGTTGTATGTTAATAGTCCTCGAAGATATGGCGATCTAATCTGGAAGACAGGAACACATCGAGTTTGCCATGAAATTGCGAAACCATTTGACAACTACTACCTAGACATCTTCATAAACGTTAGGAAAGCACAGTTACCACGTCAGTTTCCTTTCACGACGCTCTAATAGTACGGGTATACGTAATCGTCGTCGAATGGGCCGACGGGCGCCACGAACTGGAGACAAATAGCTGGTATGCCCTTAGATTTAAGCTACCTAGATCGTACATAGTATAAGTACTAAAATCATAATCAATTTAAGAGATTGAAATGTCAATTACAGTAGGATATAGATATGAGTGTGATAATTTTACTGATACTGGTGTGTCTATTGACCTATCCACAATCCTTAAAGACATATCCACAACCGAACCTATATAAGTACGGTAGGTATAAACTTTTATCCACCCACATGAAATGGGAGGCGTATATTGTCGTCACCCATGTCCGTCGGCCCGTCCTTCCGTCGAGTAGTTTCATTTCAAGGGAAAAATCCAACCAATCTATGAACTCCCAAAAAAACAAGACCTAAATTCCCTACATTTCATAAATTCCCTACATTTCATAAATTCTTACAGCAAAACACCTTACATTTCATAAATTCTTACATTTCATACACCAAAAACATCTCCAATCAATTTCCTACATTCCATCAAAAAAAAAGCATATTAAAATAACTCTTTTTTTGAAATTTTCTACTCAAATTTTAAACCTTAAAAAAAAAAATAAAATACTAGATCCAATCTTTAGATTATACGATCCAATTCGTTATTCATTTAACAAGAAAAAAGAGGATTATATTATCATCTCACCAACTGTTGGTTCTAAATCCCAATTGAATGATGGTGGTAGAATTACCTTCGAAATAAATTCATTATCGAATTGGTTGCTTCTTTCCGATGCTTATTTCAGATGCGATTTCAAAATGAAAGATGGAACTCCCAATGAAAATCGTGTTCCACAAACAAATACAACGTTAGAAAACAATTTCTTTCCATCTTTATTTAGCAAGATGGTTTTGGAAGCTGGTTCAAATCCGATAGAAACAATCAAAAATCCTGGGGAATTCGACACAATGTTGAAAACAGTTTTATATCCTAAAGATGTCGATTCAGTCTCAGGTTGGATACCCGATGTTGGCGATGGAAGTGTTTTAAAAGAACCGGTAAGAAATCTTGCAAATGATGCCGATTTAGCTAGAGTGAGAGTTGTTGCTCGAAACACGATAGAAAGAGTATTACGAGCAGTTAATCATGGATTCGAAAAACGAGTACTTCAGTATAATAATGTTGTTGAGAATAATAGGTGGGGTAATTACGTAAATTGGAAATTATATCCTTTATCGGTCTGTTGGAACATAGAAAAGTTTCCCTAGGGTTACCATATAAAATTCATCTACTAAGAGAAATCAACGATGATAAGATATTCTTTTGAGAGAATGGTTCAGATGCAAAATTAGAAATAACGAATCTCCAACTTTTCATACCCGTAATAACACCATCAATTGAAGTAGAAACGAGAATATTCAACTCGTTAACTAAAGATATTGAAATAGCTTTTCTTCATCGCAATACGGTGGGTAGCATGACTTTAACTGGAGAAACCACCACATGGCCAATCACTAACACTATTAAACCAGCAAGATATTTAATGGTTGGTTTCAAGAACTTACCAGATTCTCAAACGAATAACAATAATGTCTTTAGAGTGGCAATGAACCAAACTCAAGATCCTTTAATCCATAAAGTTCAAGTAAGATTAAATAACGATAATTATCCTAACCAACCTTTAACAATTAATCCAACCACAAAGGATTATAATGAATTGTATAGAAACTATAAAAATATGTGTGAATTATTTGGAAATCTACCCCAGTTTGAATATGTAGATTTTGCACTTAATCATCCAATCTTCTGTTTTGATCTATCAGCTCACCAAGAAGATCTTTTCAAAACAGGAGTGAACATAAATATTCATATTGAAAAAACACAAGGAGATGTAACAGGTTATTGTTTATTATTGGAAGAAGCAAAACATTTAATTAAAATAGCAGATAGAAGAATGATAAGAATTGAGTAAAAAATACACCTTTAAAAATGAAACCAGAAACTTTAGTCAAGAAAATAATAGAAGCTATAAAAACAGCTTCACCAACTACAATAACTTATAATGGTAAAAAAATCAGCATAACTAAAAAACTTATTGATAAATATAAATATTGTAAAGTCAGAGACGATATAGACTTGGAAAGAATTGACGCGAACGCAAAAGAAGGTGGATTTATATTTTTCCTACCTTTAATATTTAGTGGACTTATTGCAGCCGATACAATAGCTGGTGCTACAGCTGGTGGAGTAAGCGTTGCCAACGAAAAGAAAGCAGCTGCATTAACTGCAGCCGAAGAACATAGACATAATTTAAAAATTGAAAAGTTGGCAGTAGAGGTTAAAAAACCTAAAACGGAAAAGAAAGGTTCAGGAGTGGGAGAAATGATAGGCACAATGAAAGAATTTGGAAAAAGATTTAGTGAAGAAACCAAGAAAACTGTTAAACAAGGATTAAATAAATTAGTAGATAGTATTGACACAGGAGAAATCAAAGTCAAACATAAGGGTAATGGAATATTTTTAAAAAACATACGCACTGGAGAAGGAATATATCTTTCGAAGTATAAAGGAGAAGGAGTTATTTTTGGAACAAATTAAAATAATAAAAAATGGGTAAAAAATTTAATCATTTACAAATATTTCCTAATAACCCAATGCTCATGTGTATATGCGGTAGTTCCGGTTCTGGGAAAACTCATCTCACTTTTAACATGTTGTCAACACCAAACCTTTTTGATTTCGATTCTTTGTATATCTACACAACAACACCAGAGCAATCGTATTATCAATTTCTCAAAGCTTTAGAATATCTACCAAAGAGAGATGTTCAAGACCTATTTCAATATTACGAAGAAAACGAAGAAGAAGTGGAATAAAAGATTTCATAGATAACTACATCGAAGGAAAGAAACCAACGGATATAAAAGTTTTTCTTACAAAAAATGTTAATGATCTAGATTTGTCTCAAATTGATAGCGAGCAAAAGAACTTACTAGTGTTTGACGACTGCGTTGCGCAAAGAAATCAAGCCGTTCAACAAGAATTCTTCACGAAAGGAAGACATCACAACTGTCACTGCATATACCAATCCCAATCTTTTTACGGGATGGATTCTATGTTCATTAGAAAAAATGCGAATTGTTTTTTATTATTTGAATTAAACGACAAAGATTTATCTCAAATCGTTCAATCGATAAATCACGGAATGGACAGAGATACATTCAAAAAATTTGGAGAAATCCAGATGATTATGGATATGTATTTGTAAATACTAGAAAACCTGCGGGTGAAAGAGTTATAATCGACATTTCATTTCTTTAAAAATTGGAATAATAGAAATAGAGAATATATCAAAGCTAAGAATAAAATAAAGACCCAAGTTGAAAATAACAGATTACAACAACTCGGATTAACAAATCTACAAACTCTATTTCAACCCATATTAAAATCTCAAGAGGATATTAAAAGGAAATTAGAATATAAACCTTCTATAGAACCTACACCTCCTATAGAGCCTCCCAAAGCGATTGGATATCATGGTATTATAATTAGGACAGTAGATGATGTCAAAACTTATTTTTCAAACCCTGACCCAGATTTACCAAAGAGCATTTCACCAATCATTGATGAAGCAGGGTTACGGTTTAATGGATTTAGAATAAGATTTAGGGCAAATACCCCAAAATTTATAATCGATACAAAAGATTATATATACACATTAACGAAAGGATTAATAGATTTAATGAATGGCGAGGATGTTGGTATTGCCGATTATAAGGATTTAGTAACATACTCAAAATTTCTAGATGCAATAAGAAAGTCAGGACCCGAAACAAGAAGATCGAAAGAAGTTAAAATATATAAAAGAGTAATTGAATCAGATGATTATGCAGAAGATTATCCACCAATCACACAAGAAATAGACGAATTCGAAGATATGGTATCTGGAGAAGGTATAACGTTTTTATCCGACAACAACGAAGAATTGCTTAATAGATTACGAGTGATATTAGCGGCAATGAAAGAAGGTCATCGATCGCACAGACAATATAATGAAGTGAATTGTATATTAAAAAGACTCCTAGAGAAAGGTATCATAGATAAAAATGATTATAAAAGCGTGATTAAAAATGTCAAATAAAGAACAACTATTCGTCATCACCTCGAATAAATCAGATATTAAATTATCTCTAGACTATGAGTACGAACTCGATAGCAATCAAGAATATGAATTGGGATTAAAGTATTTCTCTGTTTACAATTCCATTAGAAATATCAACGAAAAAAAAAAACAAATAAAAATATCAACAGATAATGGATTTCGGGGAAGGGAGGGTTTGATTTTCCCAAATGTACAGGCCTAGGGTGGAGCAGACACTTTATTTAGAAATTAGGATTAAGGGTCTTGATTTTGGGTTTTCTTCTGTTCTTATTCTGAACTGAAATTAGAAAAAATAACTCGCCCGATGGGCGAGAAGTATAGTACCTGTTATGTACTGATTGTTTTTAGTTTACTATGAACAATATTATCATTTAAGTTCTTATTTTTTGAATATGCAACTATCATTTTCTGCTTATAGACATGGGGGAATTTCTCTTGAAGGCTCTTATAGTGGGCATGAATTATCTTGCTTGCTCGATTGCTGGTTGTATTAAACGGGACAACAAAGGGTGCTATGCCTACATTATGATGAATATTTAGTCCTATAGGTCTTGCTATATTCAATGTCTCAATCCAATGGGCCTCCCTAGATTGACGGAATTTGGTAGTTTCATCTTCGGGCAAGTCAATTTCTATACGCTCAATTGGGATTAGGGTGAGATCGTCTATTGAATGGTCGTCGAGGTTGAAATGATTAGAAACAGGCTTGTCTTTCTTTAATTTGATGTCTGACCTATGAGCATTAAAGCGAGTTCGTAAATTATTCTTAGTTTCTCCTACATATTGTTTGGGGCATTTCTTGCATGAAATTAAATATATTACATTCGAATGTTCACATGTTAAATGTTCCTGGATCGGGTACCTTTTATTCGTAGAGTTGCTTACAAAATAATGAGTTTCTGATATAAAGGGCCATGTTTTGCATCTACTGGACAAACATGGAGCACTTCTTAAACCTGGAGGTACTTCGGCATAAAGTCTGTTTAGCTGCTATCTG
>NW_008709110.1:123330-172771 GCF_000327385.1 Lottia gigantea
GAATCGTAAACTTGTGACTTAATTATACCAGAAAAGGTATGTTTTGGGTGAAAGGAGCTCTTGTGCAAGAGTTGATGAGTATCAGTTTCTTTGAAATACACTTTAATATCCAGTTTATTTGTTTCTGCTATGGAATCTCCCTTAAAGACTGTGGTATCGAGAAAGTCTATGCTTTTGTCACTCACGTTTGCGGTTAGTTTGATAGAAGGATGGTGGTTGTTGAGAATTTCAAAGAATTCCCAAAACTGTTCGATAGAATAAGTCCAAACCATAAAAATGTCATCCAAAAAGCGTCCGTAAAAAAGTGGGTCAAATGGACAGAGGGGCAACACCTCACGTTCCCACTCTGCCATGAAAAGGTTTGCGTACGAAGGGGCGAATCGTTTGCCCATTGCTGTCCCTGAAGTTTGTAAATATGTTTTACCATTAAATGTGAAATCGTTTCGACTAAGACAAATCTCTAAAAGCTGTAGAATTGCATCGTCGGGTCTGTTTGGATCTGGGTTTCTATTAAAAGCTTTACGAACTGCTGTTAAACCAGTAGTATTATCGATATTGGTATACATAGAAGAAACGTCGATAGAAATTAAAATAGCATTAGAGGGAACTCGAAGATTTTTTATTTTATTGACAAAATCGGTTGTGTCTTTAAGGTAGGCGCGATGTTGGCATGCTAGAGGTAGTAAGAAATGATCAATGTATTCTGACACTGCATATGACTCACTACCACAGTCAGATATAATCGGGCGGCCTTTAGGGATTTTATTCGAGATAAACCACTCCTTGGTTGGATTCTTATGGATTTTAGGCAAAGTGTACAAATGTCTCTCGCGACAATCAGGTTTGGCAGACAGATAGTCATATTGTTTCTGTTTGACTAAATCGGCAAGAATATTATTAATCATGTTAGCAGTTTCTTTGAAAATTGGTTTCGGTAAAATGGCATAATGTTTAGGATTATTCAGTTGATTCTCTGCTTCTGAAACGTAATCCTCCCTATTCAGAATGACACAACATGAACCTTTGTCACTCTTTTTAATAACAATGCTATCGTCTTTCTTAAGTAAGTTTAACGCTTCACGTTCCACTCGTGTGAGATTAGGCTTTTCGTGTGTTATGGAAATGTTCACTGTTTGGCTATTCATACTCGCAAATGCTTTCAATATTTCAGAATGGATGGCGGCCTGAGGGGGTGTCCACGTGGATTTAGGAATAAACATTGTTCTAGCACCACGTGGGGGGGTGGTTTCGAAAAAAATATGTGCAGCTAAGATTTCGGTGAAATCGTTCAATGGATGGTCGGAGATAATTCAAGTTAGCTATCTTTGGTGTGGGAATAAATTTAAGTCCACGGTCTAAGATTGAATGCTGAAGGGGTGTGAGAATTTTGCGGCTCAAGTTAACTACAGTTTGGCCTAGCGGTGGCCTCTCAGTATTTTATCCCCAGTAATTAGTTTAAAGATTTACTCGATGCTTGAAGCTGGTGTATCCAAAACAAATAGATGCTGTTTGCTGTTTCTGGAGACCAATGTAGATTATCAACTGGTTCGAATTCTTCTTTGTAGGGTGGTAAGATTGTTGCTCTGTTGATACTGGACTCCATCATCATGTTGTTGAGAGTGCTGAGGTTCTGTTGTGCTTTCTTCGAGATTTTATTTGAAATGGGTATACATGTGAAGAGGATCTTGGAGTTTGGGAAGGTTTTGTTGGCTGTAGCGATTAATTTCTGGGCTTGGTTAAAGGAGGTCTTTGGTAGCTGATCACGGTTGTTGAGGCCTACATGAAGAATAATGGTAGTAGGTTTGGGATCATGGTCGTATGATTCCAGGATTGACTGTATGTGATGGATTTGGGCACCGGGGTAAGAATGTATTTCGGTGTCTGAACTGGTTTTGGTAATTCGATTAGGTTAGATGATCCAATTATTAAGGTAGATTTCTTTAGAGCAGGTAGCTTCCATGATGATTTGTCCTTGGTTTGGTGATAATACGGTTTGGTAGCGGATATAATGGTCGTCGACGGTGTGATTGGTACTGGTTTGGTAGTTGTTAGAATTGTAGCATTGGGAACGGACTGGGATCTGGTTCGAGGGGGGGAAGGTCTGGATACACGTCTCGACTTGGATGGAGACTGAGGGGTGGTTTGCTGGTCCAAAAACGCACAGAAGGAAGAAAGGTTGGCGGATCCTGGATCACGTGGTGAAGATTCAGATGGTGTGGAAGGGGAAGACGAGTCTGAAAGTGAAAAGAGAAGGGGTGTGCCCTCTCTACGAGAGCGTTTACCTACGTCTGCTGGACTAGGAGTAGGTGAACTTCGGGCTCGTTTAGGGGTTTGGTTCGGCAGCGTGGTGGCTCTAGATGGTGCAGGTGTAGTGTCCATTTCAGTTGGTAGAGATATGGTTACTCTGGTTTTTGTTTCGTTGATTGTTTGGTAGAATTTGGAGATTACAGCTTGAGTGAGACGTTTCCCATAGGAGCGACGGGCCCAGGACAGGGCATGAGAAACGATGCGGTCGACGGCAGGTGATGATAAAGACTTGGTACGAATGGTGGTCAGGTTCTCTTGAAGTGTGGTTTGGTAATGGTCGATCAGGACCTGCGTAACCTTACAGAGCCATGTCCGATTGAGGGATCTAATATTCGCGTCGACAGCTGATGTTTTCATTGCTGGACGGATAAAACTATCCAACTCAGAGACTTTGCGTTTGAAGGTAAACGCTGGTTGGCCTTGCTGTTGAAGGGTAAGGATTGCCAAATGATGGAGGCACTGCAAAACTTGGAAGAACACCTTCACAAAGGGTTCTTCCTCCTTATGAGTGGGGACTGGTTGGCGTCGGTGGGCTGGTAGTCGTTTCTGTTGTTGGTCAGGTCGATGGTTACCTCTTGATTGGTAGGCTGTGTTGTAGGTAGGTCGGCGATGGGGTGGGATATAGCTGGATGGGTTGGTTGGTGGTCGGCGATTGGTAGGTGGTAGAGGTCGATGGAAGACAGGGCCGTTGTAGGGTACGTGATATTGGTTTGGTTGACGATTAGTGTTTCTATGTCTGGCTTCTTGCCAGTGGTTGTTGTACTTGGGGAGCATAATGAAAATAACTTGGGGTTAGAAGGGAATGTACAGCGGATGTAACAGGAGGAAATTGTATATGCTAGCGTGAAAATGTTGGGATTAAATTATGCAAATAAGTCAAACTGGGTTTGGGGATATATAAAGTAAGATGAAAGTTATGATGAAAAATGCAAAAATATATATTGAATTCGAAGGTAATTTTAATCTAAACAAAATAAAATTGATATTAAGAAATAATTGTCAAGTTGATTTCAACGTAGAAAATTCATTGAATACTTTACTAGGCTTTGATAAAAAAAATATACACCCAATCCACTTTAGCACCACACAAAGCTAATATCGAGAATGATATCGATGTGATAAATATACATTGCAATTTGATAAATGGTGGATTTTTCAATAAATACAAACGTCAGATTATTTACAGTCTTCCAACATTCACTGTACCGATAGGATATAGAATTATAGAGAAACCATTTCAAACGACGTATTTACCACTTAATTCCTTTATGATTAAAGATATAAATCTGGAAATCAAAGATGGTAAAAATAGGTTTATAGATTTTGGTAACGAGGAAATTGTTATTCAACTTCATTTAAAACAAAAAAACTAAATTTATTCTGATGGATCATCATTAGATTCATTTGTAAAATAATCAAAATCATCAAATACATAATCATCATCCAAACAAATCTCATCTTTATTGTTGTAAGGATACATAATTCCTTCACTGTTTGGTGCTCTTCACCAAATCTCTTAACGAGATTCAGATAACTTCTGAAAACTTTCTTTTGTTTTTCCTTGGGAATAACTATTCCATCTGTAAAACTTTTTACCCAAGGTTTATCAAATTCATTCGTTACGTCATGTCCACTAGCTAATTGAATGTAGTCTTCTACCTTAATCTTATAGTTAGAGTAACCCTTAAACGTTTTCTTTTCTTTTAAAATACCATCGGAAGTTAGAATGATATTGTATTTTTACTTTTGGCGATAAATATAAACCAAATATGATTCCACCATCACCGTAATCATTCTTCCCTTTGCTATATTCGTTTTCAGACACCAACCAAGCTTCATTTAATTTATCCCAATTACTAGACGAAATGTATAAACTATCAGTATCTGTATAGTATATTTCCGGCTTATAAAATCCATCTATTACGTGAATGAAATTGTTCATTATTTCTTTACTGTGAGATAATATAAATGCACCGAAATGAGTGGGTGTTAATCTAGTAAAATCCTTTGGAGGAACAAACTCTTTTACTTCGTCATTAATCTGAACGATATATTGGGTCTCATTTACTTTTTCATAGCTTTTGACGTGCGAATCGAAGTTGGCTTTAAAAGTCGCTTCACTCCATAGATGTCTCGATGTATTTTTATTCTTCTGAATAGATTCACCGTATAAGGAATTACCTAATAATTCCATGCAATTACTAGCAACCATATCTCCTTGTATTTGTATTTATTCCTTAATTCCTTCAAAATTAAAATATAATCTCTGTATGGTGGAGTTTTAAAATTTTCTTCGTAAACTATACCATCTAATATTCTAATAATTTTACCACCGGATTTCACTTTTTCTTGAATATCAACTGATGTTAAACGTCGTGACAGAAACCATTTCTGAACCTGATTTTACTCCCAGTTTCCTTCTGACCTATTCTATTCGTAAAAGTTATTTTATCTTTAGCTGGTATGGGTTGAAAGAACATGTTGGTAGGATATTCAAAGCAAACTTTTAAAAAAGCAGTTCTAGGTCTGAATTTTTGTTTATTGAAGAGTTTTACAAATTCTTTTTCTTCTTCTGGTAGAAACGCTCTTGCACTTTCCGCTTTAGGATATTCACCTTCTGTCATGGCGGAAGCGTACAACCCATTAGCGTCAAATGCCATCAGTTTAGAATAGTCCAGTTCTTTGAGTTTATCGTGAACTTCCGTTTTATCGTTTGGGTTAACACTGTATTCTTTGAATAAATCTATTATCCTTCAGTGTCACTTTCATTGTATTCTTTTAATATGGCGCAGATCTCATTCATTTTATCCGTTTCAAATGATTTTCGATTTGCCGAAACTCTTCCTCCTTTAATACTTTGTCTGATAAAATATCTCATAAAAGGATGAGTATGTGAGTAAACTTTTTCTATGTTTTGTTTTTCCGTATGTTTGGGAACCATTCTAGTAGTTTCATATCATTCTTCTTCAACCATTTCTTTATCGTAATGATATAAATAATACCAACCCTTTAAAGATAAAGAAGGAGCCGTTAGATTATTGGAAACGTTTTGGAAGACAGTTTTTTTCATGGCTTGATTGTATTTTGTCAAACAAGCTCCGAGACACAATGTATCTGTTTTAGCGTAAGTTTCCCATTTGGGTCTTAAAGATTCCCAGGTTTCTTTGGTGAATTTTGCAATATTAATATCGATGATCTTTCTCAAATTCATCGGTAGATTAGATGAATTGCCCGATGGCCGCCAAACTAGTGCTTTGATGTTTAAATGAACAAGTGAAAGATATATTTTGTAAATAGTTAGAGTTACTCATTATTTCTTTCTGTCTTTTCCATTTTTTCTGTAATCTTTCTTCTGTATATGGATTAGATAAAGGAAGAGAAAGAATTTTATTATCTACTACTAGTGGACATTGTGTTAGTTTTTTAACGTTTTGAAGTGCAATCCAGTTGTCAAAACCGCTACCGTTATGGGAAATTAAGGTTAGTCTTTTCTGATCTACTTTTCCTAAACGTTGTTACATTTGATCTATACAATCTGTACCTACAAATATTTCTACTATATTAGTCATGAGTATGTTGTAATATTCTTCTGAAATGGGATCTGACGGCTTAAAATCTAGAGTCTCACTTAAATCACTTAAGTAATTATTATAATCATCTAATCTTTTCCTCAGTTTTTCTAATTAACTAAAGTACAACAATAAGGAATGGATTTATTCGTTTCTTTTTCGCAATAGGTTTCGCAATCCCAAGCGTATAAACAGTTATCGGATATGTTCGAAAAAACGTTTAGTTTTAACTGTGCGAAACACATTACAGCGTCATCATCTTTACAAGTTCTCCATACATTTTCATCGTAATTGTCTTCTATTTCTTTAATGCCCAAAGCTTTGTTATTTCTTCTTATCAAACAGAAATGTTCTTTGTGTAAATAAAATACCCAATCAAATTCCTCTAATACTTTCTTTGGTTGAAAATGACTGTCTTTAGGGTTATAGATTTGAAAATTAGTATTGAATTTCTTATTGAATTTAGAAATTCTAGCAGTTGTCATAACTCCTTTTCTGTTTGATTTTTGAAAACTGTTGATGAAATCTTGAAATTCCTTTGTTAAATCCGTGTTCGTGATGTAATTTACACACTTTATAAAACAATAACAATCGGTTGGTATGTAACAATTTTTTCCTATGTATTCATTTATCTTTTAAGTAGGTTAACCCCACTTCCCTTTTTTGATCTTTCTACTATTCTTAAATTATTTTTGCGCAAAATAATCTCTCCTGTAAAATACCAATCAGATGTATCAGAGGTTTCATGCATCTTTGAATAAATAATCTGGAAAGTTTGAGCATTGAATCCAGTTAATTTCATGTCTTGTTTGTGTTTTCCTTTTTGATTTATTTGACCATTTATTTCAATTTGGCCTTTAATTTTATAATACTTAAATAGAATAGTTATTCTCTTGATTAATTCTGAAAAAAGCATAATTGAGGTTGATATTTTAATTTCATTCTCCTCTTTTTCAAAAACTTCAGCTACATCATCAATTATATATTCAAATTCTTCTTTGTCTTTTTCACTAAATTTGGTTGAAAATATATTAGGTATTGAATTGAATATCAATGAAAAATATGTTTTAGATAATGGTTCGTTTAAATTTCCAATTTTATCCATTCTTTTTTAAGTATCTATTTTTAACTAGGAATTTTTCTTTACCTGTTCTTCTCTCGAAAAAAAATGAATAATTTATTAAAATTTCCTTTTATAATGAGCTTTGATGTAAAAACCTAAATTGATCAATCCACAAGAACACCACTACCCTTTTTTATTTCTTGGAAATTGTTTTTACGGAAAATCATTTTTCCTGTGAAATACCAATCGGAGGCCATTCGATTTATTATCCAGCGCAATGAAGAAATTGACAAAAGTCATGGTATCAAAACCTACAAATTTTATGTCTTGTATGTATTTTCCATCCTGAGTTATCTTTCCACCTAATTCAATTTGTCCGTTAAATGATAAAAATTCGTCAGCGATATGCTTAATAACATTGGAAAAAAGTTCACTTGATATAAATTTATCAATTTTATTCATATTTTTAAAGCAACTATTTTTAACTAGGAATTTTTAACTTTTATTGATGATATTTCTACATCAAATTTATCTAAAATTTCATTGAATTCTTCTAATTCTTCAATGGTTATGTTCTTATCTTCTCTCAATCATTCGAAAAATATAAACAATTTATTAAGATATGTATTTAAAATTTCTGTTTTCCTTTTATAATGAGCTTTCTGTTTTGATGTAAAACCTAAAGTTATCAAACCATAAGATGAAGTTTGAACGGCAGTGAACGCGGCTAATACAGTTGGGACGATGATCGGAAGCATTAATCCACCGGTTACGGCTGTTGCCACCGTTATCCCTATTGTTAAAACTGTACTTAATGTTTTGAAAACGGAATCGATTCTACTCCATGTTTTTCTACATTTGTTGAATTGTTTTAGTTTTTCTTTTAGTTCGTTTTGTTTTTCTATCATGTAGTTTTGTCTACTTTCGAGTTCCATTTTTAGGTAATTAAATTAAGTGAACTTCTGATAAAGCAAAAGATGGAAAGTGATAAAGATTACCAATAGGTTTCTCAGGCAGTATTTTTTATTATCTGTTATAATTATTTCAGGTAAAATAATAAAAACTTGTACAGCTACTAAGGATATTTGTTCTTTTGAATCATTAATCTTATTTTGATGAATTGAAAGTTTTGGTTTTTCGATATTGATTTTTATCGAACATCTACAGGTATATATACCTCCAACTTCTGTTGTATCATTACGTTCAATTATTGATGAAAATATTAAAAAAATTTTATCTTGTTGACTTTTATGAATATCGATTGAGGTAAATAAATCAATTGTAGAGGAAAGCTCGAGTGAAAAACTATTATTAGCAAAATATAGTTTTACGTATTCAAAGTCTGTCGTTCGTAAAAACTGCTTATATCTTGTGTTTGTGGTATTGGGTTTCTAATGATATTCATTGATGGAGGACTTTCCCTTTCAAATATCATTTGAAATTCACTAAATGAAAGATGATTATCTTTTTTATCTGGAATGACCAACATTCTAAACCTATCTATATATTTTCCACTCGTTTTAATTTCATATAAGTGATCACTCTTGCTGTTTTCATCGTTAATTTCTAATTCTTTAGTTCTACATTTTCTGTACCATTGATAAACTGAAGAACTTTGCGAGCGTTAAATTGAGAATTAGATGAAAATCTTGGGTTTTGTCTGAAGAATATTGAATCAACTTTTACCTGAAAAGGGAAAGTTATTTCAATTAAAAGTTTTGCTCGGAAAATAAAAGCAGAAAAATCATCTCTAAACATTCTATAGGGATAATTAACTTCCCTATGTTTATATATTTATTGTGATTCCATATTTTTTTCACACTCTTTTGTTCTTTCATCATAATCAGTAATAGAAGCATCGTTTTGTGTCAAACTTCCAAATGGAAGAGTAAAATAATATGATTTATTTTCTTGTTTGAAATGCTTTTCTAATGCGGTTATATTTTTCTCCTGTTTCAAAACTAGGTTATTAATAGTGGTTATCTGTTGTTGAATAACACTATCATCAATGTTCTGTATTTGTTGATGAATATAGGTTTTGATTTCGCTATCATCTATATTTTGTATTTGTTGTTGAATATAGGTTTTGATTTCGCTATCATCTATGTTTTGTATCTGTTGTTTAATATTTCTTAGTTCTTTTTGTAATTCACTGTTAAGTTTAGTTTCCAGAGCATTTAATTCCTGTTGAAACGTATCTTCATCTGGAATGTTATCTATCAATTGTTGAATGTCTAATTTTTGTTTTGCAATCTTATCCTCTAATTTAGATATTAATGAAATTAACTCAGTTTTATTCGTTACGTTGACTAATTGTTCTTCAATAAAACTTTTTAAACTTGTTACTTCTTGTTGTAATTTAGTATCATCAATAAAATCTTTATTATTCATTTGTCGTTTGAAAAATATTTTCACATCATTTATTCTTTCTTTTAAATGGTCTTTATTTACTTCAATTAAATTTAATTGTTCCATTAAATATTTCTTGTGAATGGCATCATTATCGTTTTCTGGAGACTTTAAATTAGTTATGCTAAAATTGTTCATATCTAAATCACCTTGAGGAGTGTCTCCGATTTGATCCACAAAGTAAGGTTTTGCTTTATTTATCCACGCTGTAGTGTTAGGTTTTTTACTTTCTAAAGATAAAGAACCTAATCCAAACTTATTCGCCATTTTTATTGAGTTGAATTTATTACAATTTCTTCAAACTGTTTTCCTAAACTCAACTGATATAAAACCCAAAGTGAAAGCTGACCACAAAACTTTTGTCCCGGTAATTGAATTTGAAATGTCGAACATTTGATTGGTTTATTAGTCAATTGGATTATGTCTTCAGTGGGTTCTAATCCATAAGAATCAAAGAAATAAAAGTCAGTCTTTGTACAAAGCAGAATGATGAACTCCTATTTGATCGGAAGTATGTATATTTGTTATAGCGTAAAATTTACCTTTCTTATATTTGAGATTATTTATTTTATCTCTCATACAATAATAAAACGGTGATATATTTAACTCTTTCGCCCATCTCATAAGTTGAAAGTTTGTGGTTGTATCGGTTCCATATTTATCGAGAAATTCATTAATTTTTAAAAGTCGGTTTTTTGAAGTTCGTTTTGATAAAACCTACCTATGATTTGTTCTTTGTCTTGATCGATTAATTCATATGTCGGGGGTGATGTGCTGTTTACTTTATCAACGATGAATATTTCGTTTGTCCAGTATCCAACGTAACCTTTTTCGAATTTACTTTTATATTTGAAAATACGAACTCGATCTACGACTTTAAATTTGGGTTTGGTATTTAAATTCTTTATTTCATTTTCGTAGTTATGTTGCGCGTTAATTGACTTTATAATATTTGGATTACTCGAGGCATGTGTTGGTGTGACACCTATAGATGAATGAATTTTGTTATTGTATTCATCTACAACATCTGGTCATATTTTAAGCCATTTTTGAGATTTCAATTCCGTGAACTTTTTGAATAATTTATTTTTTAGAGTCCTGTTAAATCTTTCTATTACTACAGCTTTACCTTCGTTATGCGTACTGTAAATTTCAAATCCCAGAGATTTCATATTTTTGTTATAAAATTCACTTCCTTTATCTACCCATAGTTTTTCTGGATGACGGTTAGATTGTTTCATAATCGTTTCAAATGCGTGTTTGACTGATAATCCCGTTTTGTTTTTCAAAGGAATAACCCATACATATCTCGTATATAAATCTATAACTGTTAAGCAATATTTAAATCCTCTTTCGACTGGCATATGAATTAAATCGGCTGACCATATTTCATCTTTTTCAAACACTTTGACTTTTAAAAAGTTTTTAGTTTTTCTAAATTCTTTATGAGTTTCATCCGCCAATCCCATACCTAATTTCATCTTTGCTTTTAACAGTTTAATGATTAATGCTCTTTCCATTCTCTCTTTGAAAGTTGGATTTGGAATATTTTCAAGTTCTATTATCATTTGTTTGTCTGCTTCGTGTCTGAAGTTTATGTCTTTGTTTCTGTATAAAATATCATGTTTAAGCGCAGCGGCGTCAACTCTATTGACTGGTTCTTCGCCTGGTTTGGGTTTATCGTTTTCGTCTAATCGTAGATCTAACCTAGTGCCTGGACCAGTGTAATTGTGCCCTGGGAGATGTTTTTCTCCGGGATATTTCGCCCATGGAAATCCAGGAAGAGAACCCAATGATTTTTGTATATCTCCTGAACCGAAATAAGTTTTTGGAGCGTGAGCGACAATCATTTTTTATCCTATAACTTTAAAACCCTTTCCTTTCCTTTCTTCTAATCTCCTGTTTCGAAGTTCTCTTATTAGCTCTAATTCTTTCAACTCGTTAGATTGTTTCACTGTGTCGCTTATACTCTTTCCCGCTTCAGCGATTGAGCCGACGGCTTTCGCTCCAGTTGAAAGGAGTGATTTGTTTTTTGAAACAAAGCTAGCTACTTTTGGAATTATTGTTTTACCTAGAGAAATTAAACTCATCCTATTTTTAAATGAGTTAATTTAGTCTGTTTTTTATCCAAAAAGAAGTTTCTAGACTAAAAATAACGTTACTTAAAACGAGGCTATTAAAAATGTTATGTTATTTTGTATAAGGGTATTTTTAATATGCTTTTTTTTGATGGAATGTAGGAAATTGATTGGAGGTGTTTTTGGTGTATGAAATGTAAGAATTTATGAAATGTAAGGTGTTTTGCTGTAAGAATTTATGAAATGTAGGGAATTTATGAAATGTAGGGAATTTAGGTCTTGTTCTTTTGGGAGTTCATAGATTGGTTGGATTTTTCCCATGAAATGAAATGGAATGTGGAAAAATCCGAACAATCTATGAATTCTTATACTACTCCGTCCGTCCACAATTACTCGTAAACACTCTATTGACTGATTTTGACGAAACTTGGTATGATGGTTTGTAATCACCCAAGGATGAACCCTAATAAAAATCAGAAAAATCGAAAAATATTTAGTGCTCGTAAACACTCTTTAAGGTGCATTTCTTGATGGATTTTGATGAAACATGGTGTGAGTGTTTGATATCACCGAAGGATGAACCCTATCGAAAATCTGCCAAATATTTTTTAATTAAAATCAAAGCTGCCAGTGGGCGTATATTATATTACCTTGCCTGGCAAGCTATGTTTTGTTTTGTGGTAATGCAGATATTTAATAATGGGAGTATATCGGGTATCTCAACCACTCTCCATTTTAAATGATGTTCTCTGCACGTTATATACAGTTTGACTTTGAAAGAGTGTGCTAATGCTGTTGTCCTAGAAAAAACCCCCTCATCACACACTGCACAGTCCAATCTGGAGCTGAAGAGTATGGAATTCTTTGAGTTGATTGCTTTCTAATTGTAGCTAAAGATGTAAATAATGAAGATGTGATGTTAGTAAATGACAAGCCTGATTGTAATTGTTGCTGTGGTGGTGTTTGCTGTAGATGACATTAATATAAATTGAGTTATAATAAATATTTAACTATGCTAATTATGCTTAATCAATTATAAGTTTTCTGTTTGTCTGCCCGAACTAGTTGGCCTTTTTTTACAATGATCTATGTGTTGAAACATTCAGGGTTGTTGTTTTTTTTTTCTCGATAATGGAACTGAATTCCAGCTATTAGCATCTCTATTTAAATCGCAAACTCTGAGGTGCTTCTTGTCTGTAATTATAGATAACTTTACCAGCGGAAACAGCGATCGACAGGCTAGTTTCAGGCCATATTTAGAGGTCTCTCGTTCAGAAGACAGAATTACATTATCATTGTCAGGATATCATTATTAATAAGAGTCTAGAGTTTGTAGAATGTCCAATAGTTTGCAATTGATAATCAGGGGTTATATTCTGTATAGTCTTTTGCATTTTCTTCATTCCGAAACTGCAAGCCTCTCTCATCTCACACGACATCCCTTGGTTCGAAAGAACATCACAACTAAGTGGATATCATAGACACGGCAGACCTATTAATTATCGATATGCAAATAGTCTTACTTCGATTTCACATCAATAACCAGATGTGGTAAGTAACAGATGCATGTCTTGTGTAAACGGCAACTTGAATCACCAAAAAAGGAAAAAAGCCACCCCATCTTTCGGTAAGTAAACCATCATTATCGTATGAATTTCACTTGTAGACTACACAATTCGCAATGTTGTATCGAAAACTTATTTGCATAATGCCAAGGTGGATACAGATACTAAACGGATTAATTGTTGAAGAGAAGTCTTTTCATCACGAAAAACACCGAATTTACTTCATATCCTACCTTCGACTTTTTTGGAATTTTGGGATTGCTTGGTTGTCAATCACTGCTACGTCAAGAAATACGTTTAAGTACTAATATGTACAGTTCGATAATATATCGAGAAATGTAACTAAAATTAGATTTCCTTTCTTTTATTTCCGATATTTTACGTCATCATTGTTATCTAACGTTCTTTTCAAGGCATGTCACGTAGAACCCGTTTCTTGATAACAAAACCCAAAAGAAACCAAAAGAGGCTGCCATATTGTCTACCTTTGCTATCCCACTTTATCTCGAAACGGGTTCTACAAGACACGGTTAGAAGGGCTAAATGAAAGACTTTAATGAAAGATCGACAATTTGTAATTGTAGAAAGGTAGGCCTAATATTCTCAAATAGGAGCCAACATGAAGGACGCACTCCCCATTAAAAGTCATTATTTTTTTTATCTTCACAGACATGTTGAGCAGTAAGTTGTATTTTAACCTATGTTTGTTTTTGTTCATCTATAAAACCAGTACTCAGGTTGTAGTAAAAGAGACCAACAACGTTACAAAGCAGCCAGAAATCAAAGATGGAATCACCGAAAAGAAATCGATTTTATATCGCGAAACAGGTAAGGTAATAGAAAAACTCTCATTCGAAGAGACTCATTTAAGCATACAACGAATTTAATGAAACTGAAAGTTCCAGACATGAGTAAACAAACGATCATGATATGTTAAACCCTTTTCCTTCTTTACCATTAGTATGTCGTTACGATGTTTACATTCTGTATATTCTGATTATGTGCTGCACTCGATACTGGTTACGCTTTACATACATTTTTTCAGATCAAATTCCAACTAGTCAAGTTATTTTTACACCAACGACTAAGGCAAAACCACCCATCATTACAGATCTCCCTGCTAATTCTAATAATTCATCAATTTAGCTCTTCAATATCTGTATTTAGTATTAAAAATAGATTTGAACTTTGATCTAAAAGAAAAATCTCTAAAAAGCGAGATCCAGTGATCACAAGAGCGCTTTACTAATGTGTATTTATCAAACTTTCAGAAGGCATTGCTGCATAACTTAAAAAAAACTTTAAGTACGATATGAAACGACTATTATAAAACCAACTCGGTCAAGAATTGCTCTGTTAAAATCTCATCGAATTCACCCAGTTTTTTTTTTGTATGAACAATATACTGAAGATTGTATTCATACATGAGCACTGCAAGGAAAATAAATGCAATTGCGATATTGCAATTTCAATAAAACCAAATGTTTGATGGCGCCACTAATCACGGAGGGCCTTATGTAAAACATAGTCATTAGTGAAGCCGTCGACCACTTAGTTTTAGTGGAGAACCACAGATGTCTGATTGAAATTTTAAATAGTGGAAACTGATGCTATCAGTGATATGTAATAAGAAATATATGAAATGAGTTGGAAGATTTAATATTACCCGGGACCTGGCGGGGTAATATCTAATCCGGAAACGAATTTCCTAACTTTCATATTACATAACCACGAGTGAAAGATTCTATTTATCACACAACTATCAATAAAGGCATATTTTCTTTTTTGAGTTTTTGGTTAAGGCTGGCATGAAATCTTTTACTGTTTGGGAGTAAAGTCTTGGAGTGACTGCTCGTGTAACATCTGTCCATGAAAGTGACAGTGTCAAAATCTTAAATATTGCGTCAGTCCACCCATGAATTGTGATATTGATACAGAGGCTGATGAGGTTCACTTTAACGACAAAGTCTCAATAAAACGTTAAATCTGAAAGGATGGTGTCAAATAAATAGACCATACAAAATCGATAAGGTTGCCAACATATGTTTTGGTCTACGTACATCAAGTCAACAACAATACTAAGGAATCAAAGAAAATCGAATCCAATAGAAAAATACTGAAGGTTTGAGGTCAGGTGGGTGTGAAGTGCGATTTAAATCTGTCATTGCCTCAATATAAAATCAATGATTCTATCACCTATGGTCAAAAGATCAACAATATAATAAGAAGGACACCATACCGTCAAGAATTAGGAACGTACTCCTTTGAAAGGTAAGAAAATATCAGCTCTAGCATAATGATAGGTCGTTCAGCAGTACCATCAGTTCATAAGGAAAACAAAATGATTGTGTATGGCATCAGTTTGACTAGTCTGCGATATCAGCATCTGCAGGAAGAGGATGTTAACTTGTCATCTACAAATCAACCAAACAGCAGTTTGACACTTATGGGTCAGGTTCACCATTCGTTTGACCAATCGTACCATAGTCTCTATTTGCTGCACTAATGAGTAACAATACTGTTCATCGTCGAAATTTGAGGATACAAATCCACGTGTGTCAAGAATTTTCTGCGTTTGAAAGTTAAAATGACGACTTGACTTAAATTTGCATATAAAACGTATACAAGTATTTTAATTTCAGTTATTGAAAATGAATAAGATGCAGTATCTATTGCCTGTGATAATGATATTACTTGTAACCATTGCTGTGGTGTCTTCTTTCCCAATAGAACCAGGTAAGGGCATTGGACATAATCTACGCAACAAGATTGGGTTTGCAACGCGTCGTCCATTTCTTAATTTACGTGACTAAAATTTCTTATTTATCTTATACGGGTTATTTGATATATTTATTGAGAGATTACCGTTCCTTCGTGATGAAATAAGATCAAATCTATTTGGGTTAAGCGGATTGTACAAAAGTTTCCATTTGGGTTAAGATCACATACCGGGGCATACATCGGGTTTAATCAATTTTTGGTTGAGTTTATTTTACAAGTTGTGACAAAAAAATGCCAACAAACTTCAAACTCAATTTGTTTTGAATTATCTTAAGAGGATACAAATCTGGATGTTGTAGTCATCAACCTACTATCCTAGTTTGAAAGGTTAATAGTAGATTTGCACTATACCTTATAAGGATCTTACTGAAAGAATTCTACAATATTAAACAATGGAAATCATCCTTCAGATCTTTAATATCTTAATATTGGAAGGCAGGGTTATATAAAGTGTTTTTCATACAAGTATAAAAATGTGGGATGGTCCTGTCTGATTCTATGGCTCTCAAATTATATATAGCACATTTTTAGATGCATGTATTATTTAAACCATTTCAGCTCAAGGCGGTGACCAACTACCAAATGGTGGTTTTATGGACAATGGACCGATAATATCCGATACAGGAAATGGATGTTGTTGTAATGGAGGTTCTTGTAGTGGATGAGTAAGACGCTGTATTCGGAATCGGGTTATAAAAGATATGTTGATGAGAATTGTCAATTTATGAATAATATCAATTTACGGATATTACCATTGTGTATATGAGTTTTTAAGTTTTTAAGTGACTGCAATTTTCGGGATGGTTAGCAATTTTAGAGACATCCCAAAACAATATTCACAAAAGGACATTTTCTGAACTGTTAAGTATTTATCTGAAAATTATAGTGGTTGGTTTCAGAGAAATTAGCTTCAGTTATTCACTACCTCAGACTTTTCACTTCCCCAGTTTATATTTTATTTGCATGTAAAATATGTATATGTATTTGATAAAGAAAATTACAATTTGTTTTTCGAATTAAGGTCATTAAGATTTGTTTGTAATTGGTTGAATGAAATGGAAGAGTTTACATTAAGAACCATGATAAATATGAAATTATGTATTTATCATGAACCCCATTTCTTTACCTGGTATATAGGATGAGGCTAGTATTTTGGTAATTCATTACCATTAGAAATCCGATTTTGCTTGAACGTTTTTGCGAAATCTGGTCAAATTTTCCCGGGTAATAGAATAGTGCAAAAAGAAGCCATAAGAAAATACTAATTCAAAGGCTGAAAAGCCTCTTTTGAATCTGTTGAAAACATTTTGAGGGACCTATATACCTCTTTGCGAGTATCTACCGCGGAAACTGGCGCATGTTGAGTCTGTATCATATTGTATCTGTGGGCACCATGTATTCTTAACTTGTCTTCTGGTCAAACCATTCTTGCATCGACGCACGAATCGAACTGAGAACACGCTAATATCTATTTTTATTGCGATAACAGAGAGAATTTGTTAAAACAATCCGTTCACCTGGAAAATTATAATATCATCCAATTTGTAACTAATAAGATAAAGGCTCGCCATTACCACTCAAAATCACACTAATTGGTCTGGTGTGCGCAGTTTCAGTGTTAAGGTCATGGAATGTATATTTATGAAAACTGGAGGATTAAAGGTATGAAACTTAGTTTATGTCCATTTATTTCAAAGTCTGTATGTGAATGTGAGATCAACCTATGATAAATACTGTGTCCGGTGTGACAGACTAGCTCTTCAGGAACACCTGACACCTTTGCGTCTGGATTTATCACATCCATTTAGGATTTATAATGAAGATTAAACATTTCTAGTAGACTTGTACCATCTACTCCTAATATATTAACGCAAGTGTTCACCAATATTTAAATGCATCTGCAATTGCATATGTTCAAATGCAGTATACGACTAAACTGTTTTACTCATGCTCGGTTGTATGATTTGATGAAAAATACATAATGAACAATGTAAGCTATGTGGATTCTCCTAAAGAATCGTCAAAGAATGATGTTAGGTGTTTTCTGAAGCGTTGGCAAAAATCACAACCAACATTTATACTTATTTTTAGTAAAATGCATTTTCAAGAACGCTTTTTAATTAATGCATATGATATTACAAACCGTTTGAACTTGAGCATTGAACTTTTTACACTGGTTTAGTACTGGTCTGAGTAACAGGTGATCAACCGCTGAACTGAAAACTAGCTTACTATATCATTGTGATATTGTTAAATTCTATAATTGAATAATAGTGAATCATGAAGCTAATATTGATTGATCTCACTTTATAATAGAAACTTCGTTGCTTTATGGTAATTATTTCAAACGACGCATATATAGTGATCCCCATTCCCTGAATGGTATGATTTACAGGTAAGATGGTACTATAGTTTTTAGTCTCTATTGACCAAAAGTAGACATGACCTTGTGATCCTGGTGATGATGTTGTGTTGCCTTGATGCGTTGCTGGATATATTACGATGCAGATGTTGCTCTCCAGAAAAAGGCTGTTTAGTGACGTACAAATATAATTAGGATAACGTTATGTTTTCTGACCTTATTTTGGTTATTTTTGTATTAGGGAGTGAAAACCGACTCCGGGTCACTGAAGCGCTGGCATCAAACTCGCCACCGCCAGCTTTTCCAATGCCAATTATTCTTAGAAATTTTCCCCTTATTTATATCATACAAGTATGGTGTCAACTTTATTTAAACAAAAAATCTATATGGGACAATGAAAGGTCGATAGTATCCTTATTGCGTGTAATAGATAAATAAATGATATAGTAAAAGAATTGTATATATGCATTTTATATACTGTAAGTAAGATATGTAAATTGGCCAGAGCTCATCTCTTACAGCACACAAGTGTTTCGGATACATTAACCTCATCAAAACAAACACTAATAGAAATAATTTTTGTAAATGAAAATATTTTAGTAGAACAGCAGTGGAAACACCCAAGTCCTTGTTAAGAACCAGAATAAGAGTTTTCAATTCAGCTCTTAGATTTAACTAGTATGTTGAGCTATCCTTGAGCATAGGTGACACAAAATTAAAAATTTGCGTTAGACGTAAATAATTACACAGAAACCGTAGTGCTGATGAGGTTCTGACAACATTGGTTTATTTATTTTGTAAAATATAATCAATAAATGTTGGCAGTTGATTTGGGGTTCACCGTAAAACACAGTATTTTACATGTCTGTTTCCATTAGCATTACATTGTCGCCCTGTTTTATATCCAAAATTCAATCTTTTATATTAAATTTTACAGACACTGAGGTACAATGAAAAAAAGGACAAAGATAAAGGTTTCCTGCTATTTAATCCGCAAACTTGTAAAGGTGTGTGTTAAAAACAATTCAATTATATCTACACTATCCGACATCACATCCTTGAATTACCAGTCTTGACATATTACAATTCAATGATGTTTCCTCTGCATCGCAAAGCCAAATACATTTACAACCTTTTAGATTAGAAGTTACTAACTGCCTGACCACAATGATGAAAATGGGGCCGGCATGAACTTGGGAAAATGTCACTTATAGGAGGACACCGGTGGTGGCTTCCCTTTTACTTTGTCCATCTTATGTGGATCTTGTACCATTTTTTTTTTCGAGCCCCACATTCCTTCCTTGCCCTACCGTATCTCAAATCTGAAGCCATTGACATCAAAGTTTTATTGAGTACATTGCCCTTGAGTTGTAGAAAAATATAATTTCTAAACACAGCTGTAACAGATGTTGACATAAACCTAAAATATCGGCAAAAAGAATATCGGACTATTTAACCTACATGGTATTTTTCATTTTCAACAAGAAATTCGTATTTTATTACAATGTAGGCCTTATGTAGGCGTTATCTCAAAAGCATTGCATGGAGTTTAATCCTAAAGATATAAGTATGAAACAGTTTATGATTTCTTAAGTATAAAGATTATTCTATCTAGACAAATTCTTGTTTCACGATAGTTTCATTTCAAGATCTATCTTAGCAAAAAAAAAAAATCTACATAGCAGTTATGTCCCTTGAAACGGAACTTTGCTTCTCGTAGATCAATGTCGCTATTTAAACAAACTAATTTGTTCGTCCAATTTAAACACGTGCAGTATAAATTTCCTTGACTCGATAAGTCAAAAATTTGTTTGTGCACATAATTCGCAGCGGAATATGGCGAAACTTATGTGAAATAATTAATTATCAATCCAGCATTGAAATCGATCAAAAGGTACGAACGAAACCTTGTGATGTTGTTATTATCACCTGAGATGAACCCAAACAATTTAATGTGAGATTATCATACCCCATCTGTACACTAGAAAGCATCGTATCACGAATACAGGTTTTGACATTTTCTTAATAAGGAAGAATGACGTGGTTCGGACACGATGACTAGGAAGGTGTCTTCAACTTAAGATGACAGCGGCCTTCATTGTGTTAAATCAGCATAATGATGCCCATGTTGCCTTTCAAATCCCTTCTGTATAGTAGTATTATTGTGTTGTTAAATTGTTATTGCGTGAACTTCGACCTGGTAATGTAATTGATGTAGAGCCTGCCATGATAAAATCCTTGCATCATCATCATCATCATCAGAGTATAGGGAAAGGCCAACGACTGTCTGCTTACTTATGGAAACATTAAAACAATCTAAAGACAACATGGCCGTATTTCAGAATAGTTATTCTTTTGTATTTCTTTCTGTTTCAGATAATAAGAGCTTTACCAAGACAATTTGTTCAAGCAGTAATATTGTTTTTGATTAAAATGAAACTGAAGAAAGTGACAGCGTAAATCATTTATTGTTAATGAAGAAACCTCTTGTTTAGATGATACCTCATGTTTATACATTAAAAAAAGTGGTGCTTTTTTTATATATATGGTGATGAATTTATCTTAATGCATACTATAATGCCTCTACCTCTTTTTCATAATTATAATTATTACATCGCTTGGTATAGACGTCTTATAATTGTTTTGTTCGCGATATAGTATTAAATAGCGACTGCATCAATAGATTTTGTCTTCATTTGGATCAGTCAGCGGTTGAAATATAACAGATGTACTAAAGGCTAAGAAGGGATGCGTATTATATATGCACAGTATATTCGCAATTATACGGTACTGCAAAATAATTCGTTACGCATTACATGCAAAAACAAAATTTATTATCAGAAAAATGAACAGGTTAGATACATATTAATTAATAGTTTTGTAATTGTTTTTGCGCATTTAGTCACTTCCAGAAGCGAAATTCAGCGAGATATTCTAAAACAAGCAATTGGTAATAATGGTTTTAATTGATCAGATCAACAATTATCTGATATTATTTCTCTCCCAGGAAACCAGTAATTGGGCATTTGATATAGACGTAAGAGTTTCGAGTCGGGCCTTTCCCAATCTGTTGAACGAATTGAAATTTAGATTTTAAGATAATGTTTCACCTAGTGCATCAATATATTCCTTTTAAAAAAACTAATCAGAGAGAGAGACATAAATAAATAAGAACTTAAGATGTAAATTCAACAAAATAAGAGCCCGATGATAACTTTTGGTTACTTCTACAAGAAAACATTTTTATTTTAAGTTGTGCTCAAAAGTGAAGCTTTCTTTTGAGGATATTATTTCAGCTAGTATCATTTATATATGTAAAAATTGTAATAGTAAAAATGAGTTAATAGTTAGCTTAAATTTATCAGTGAAACTTAAAAAAACTTTAAAATTCATTGATAACCAGTTGTACCAGTTATTCTCAATGTTTACTAGCTTCTATTCACAGGCTACTAGTAAATACATAATTGCTAAAGATAGATGCAAATCTTACAGATTCAACTTGACTGAAACGGAAGTCATATGAAACCTTGATAGAATACATTGTGATGACTCTCATATCTAATTGCACAGATAACTCATCAACGTCGTCCGTATCCAGCATAACAACAAAAACTCTCAGTTTTTTCTTGTTTCTGTTCACTGTTTTTGTCGTCTGTTTGCTGTGAATCATCTATTTGTCTTCTGTTTCTTACCATGTCCTTGATAAAAGTGAAGGAATGGAGGGGCGCTGAAAATATAAACAATATTTAGATTTAGATCAGAAGACTGTGAGCAAAACTTCATTTAGACACTAAATTTGATACTGTCTATACAACTAAAATTATGTTTCATATGACAAACACTATGTTTAAAATTGTCTACTTATACTACTAACATTAATATAGTAAACTCTGTATCGTGTCTAACAGTTATGACTACCAATATAATCAATGCAACCAGCAAATTGCCTTTCAATTTGTAAATGTCTGCCATTACAATCAATACAAGCTTAGTTTATCTTGAGAATATATTGTTCACTGCATTTATTCCAGTGGTTGCATGATGAATTGATCATTCTAAATGAGAATTTGCATCTAGTTAATAATACAAGGCATTATATAGCAAAGTTCTTGGTTGTTAATTCAGAACATAAAATTATACTTATTACATTAATAAGATATAAGTAGTATATTAAATTAAATCAGGGTGTTACTCTACTTCAAATAGATTAAAAAAAGGGAGTCGAAAAAAAAAACAAAACCGCATCAGACAATAGAGAGCTTGTATTTCAAATCACTCCATTATACAGTCCCATTAAGTAAACTTTTTATTTTATGGATATGGTATAAATTAGACAATAACAACACTTTTTACAAACCTGGCTGACGATATCTGTGGTATATATTGTACCAGTATCGAAATCTTGTAAAGATCTTAAAAACTAATGTATTCTTTAATTATCGGATTATCTGGCAATTTCTAGAAGTTTGTGACGTCTTTTCGTTTTATTACTCGTTTCAGTTTAGGTTAATAGATAAATATGGGACCTGTTTTACACAAATTGATAACATGGATAACTTATAAGTTACTTTATTTGTCGGTCACAAAAATCGGTGGTAAACCTATATTATAATTTACTAGAAATTATCTATTAAAAGCAATTTAATCTGAAACAGCCCCTTTATTCTCTGATTCTCGAGAACTAATCTTTACACATTTTGTAAAATCAGGAGCAACAGTGGTTCTGTACGATAGAACTGAAGACGACTCTTAATTTACCCTCTTTCATTACCTTTTTTTTTTTTTTTTTTTAGTTTATTGTTAAATTTTCGTTCAACGTCTCAGACATCTCTTAGACATAGCCGAAATACGATAACGGTGTATAAATATAAACGATAGGTAATTCGAAAATCTTACTTACCAGTCAATTAGAGCAAAATTGCCTCTGCGATTCGAGCTATTTTTCCATTAAAGATTCTCTTAAAGGGATAGATGCGCCATTTTTGACCAATCATACCTTGGTCTCAAAAACTTGATTTTTTTTATAGCTTAACCAATCAGCATCTCCCTCCCCCTCTCCCTCCCACACTCATCCCTTCAAACTTGGACTTTCCGATTGCAATGGATAACATGTTTGTTTATATCATTCGGAAAATCTTTTGGGGATCTGCATTAAACGCCTAGAATTAGGATTGACGTAATTTGTCTATTTTTATTTATTTTCGTAGTTTGTATTTTTCTTATATCCACCACAATAATATCCACCAATAATCTATCCTTGATAACTTAGACATACCTTCCTCAGTCAGCTGTACTTGTAAAGATGAAATCAACAAAACTAAAGTCAACATAACGTATTTCTTCATTTTTCGTTAATAAATCTGTAAAAGAATTTTATTATGTCATAATTCAGATAGACCGAATTTTATTTTTCACTTTAAAGTAATCACAATTCACTTATAACTATTTTATTCAGTTACCATCCAAAAACTATCGCCTCGCAATTTGAAAAAAGTTTTGCTTGCTTCGTTTTATTTTACAGTGGATATTTCTAATTTTCCACACTTAGGAATAAAGAAGCCTCAGAAAGTGTTCCTAAGGCGTTAAAACTAAATAAATGCCCCATGGACATCCTGTTAAAAAATATTATGAAAAATAGTTATTGTCTATAACATGAAGGAAGTGTTTCTTGTCTGAAATAATAGATAAAAAAGAGTGGATCACGGCAGATAAAAATAGAAATATTTTTAGCAGCTATATAGCGTCCTCACTATTTCAGATTACGAAGACTACAAGGACGGAAGTTTGAATTCTTATTTGTCCAAAACTGCTAATATCGGGTCTCGCTTGACTTTATATCTACTTATACCAAGTTTTATGAAAATACCTATGGAATTTTTTTTAAAAAATCAAGAGCGTTGACAATTTCAAGTGCGTTACTTTATTTCTTGATAATATTATCACCTTCATACCGAATGTTTAAGAATATCGTTTGAATTGTACGGAAATAAATTCGGAGTGAACTCAAATTGGTAAACGGAGAGACAGACGGACGCACATGCCGTTAACAGACGGACAATATAACCACCGAGAGAGATGTGGTCCGAAGGTAAAAAAAACTCACTAAACTGAACAAACCAACAGTGTCAAACCATCCAATTGATCCAGATCTAACCACGATTTCCAAAAACTATATAGATTTATAAAGCATAATTATCAAAGATAGCTTGCGTTGCAAGGTAACATACGCCCACTGGCAGCTGTCAGAAATAATAAAACAGTCTTTAATTACTAAAGTACGAATTTTCTCATATTGAAGAAATTATTTATGCTGAATAATTCAACAAAATTTTTTAAAATCAATAGCAATAACCCAAATACAACAAACAATTAAATCACACAGCTCTAATCAAAGGGCAAAAAACAACTTTTGACGCGTGTTTACAAAGTCAAGGGCAATAACTCAAAAGATGTTCATCAAAATATCTCTTGTTAGAACTTGTCCGAGATCTTATCAATTCCAATGATCACACCAAGTTTCATCAAAATCGGTTGAAAACTGTAGCTTCTTTTGTGATCACAAACAAATTTTGACGCGTTTTCGTATGTTAATTAATGGCAATAACTCAAAAACATTTCATCGACAATGCGTCAAGTTAGAACTTGTCCGAGATCTTATCAATTTCAATGATCACACCAAGTTTCATCAGAATCGGTTGAAAACTGTAGCTTCTATTGTGCTCACGAACAAATTTTGACGCGTTTTTACAAAGTCAAGGGCAATAACTCAAAAACCGTTCATCAAAAATGCATCAAGTTAGAACTTGTCCGAGATCTTATCAATTCCAATGATCACACCAAGTTTCATCAGAATCGGTTGAAAACTGTAGCGTCAATCCTGCTCACAAACTATTTTTAACAAATTTCGACGCATTTTAACAAAGTCAAGGGCAATAACTCAAAAACCGTTCATCAAAAATGCGTCAAGTTAGAACTTGTCCGAGATCTTATCAATTCCAATGATCACACCAAGTTTCATCAGAATCTGTTGAAAATTGTAGCTTCAATCCTGCTCACGAACTAGTTCTAACAAATTTCGACGCGTTTTAACAAAGTCAATGGCAATAACTCAAAAACCGTTCATCGAAAATGCGTCAAGTTAGAACTTGTCCGAGATCTTATCAATTCCAATGATCATACCAAGTTTCATCAGAATCGGTTGAAAACTGTAGCTTCAATCCTGCTCACAAACTATTTTTAACAAATTTTGACGTGTTATACAAAGTCAAAGGCAATAACTCAAAAACCGTTCGTCGAAAATGTGTCAAGTTAGAACTTGTCCGAGACTTTATCAATTCCATTGATCACACCAAGTTTCATCAGAATCGGTTGAAAACTGTAGCGTCAATCCTGCTCACAAACTATTTTTAAGAAATTTCAACACGTTTTAACAAAGTCAAGGGCAATAACTCAAAAACCGTTCATCAAAAATGCGTCAAGTTAGAACTTGTCCGAGATCTTATCGATTCCAATGATCACACCAAGTTTCATCAGAATCGGTTGAAAACTGTAGCTTCAATCCTGCTCACGAACAATTTTTAAGAAATTTCAACACGTTTTAACAAAGTCAAGGGCAATAACTCAAAAACCGTTCATCAAAAATGCGTCAAGTTAGAACTTGACCGAGATCTTATCGATTCCAATGATCACACCAAGTTTCATCAGAATCGGTTGAAAACTGTAGGTTCAATCCTGCTCACGAACAATTTTTAACAAATTTCAAGGCGTTCTAAGTCAAGGGCAATATCTCAAAAACCGTTCATCGAAAATATGTCAAATTCGAACTTGACCGAGATCTTATCAATCTGAAGCATCACACCAAGTTTTATCAAAATCAGATGAAAACTGTAGTCTCTATAGTGCTCACAAGAATTGTTGACGGACCGACGGACAGGGGCTACGACAATATACGACCACATATTCATGTGGGAGTATAAAGATGCCTGACTGGCTGAATGTTAAGCATTTTTATAATGAAATATCAAGACTTTTGTCAGTGTTTAAGAACTGAAGATACATCTTACCTTAACATACGCTCTGTTCTCTAAATCAAATGTCTCACAACAATTAATCAATTATGAATGAGGGGAGAAATATTTATATATTATAGATAACATCTACAATGGCTTCATTGGTTCGTTTGTTAACAATTCAATTGAAATATCCTTATTCTTGATATTAGTGACACCCCTTGTCAAATACTTATAGCGTGAGAATTTTGTAGATATCTGATGCAGAATAAAGCGGTACCAGTGAATGGCTGTATTTGCAAGGGGAAGGTGACTTCCCAACCACAAACTATAATAACTTGATAACTAAAGATAAAAATTTTACCGCAATCGATTTCCGTCTCAAAATTTTAATTATCCATGAAAAGGCTTGGCGTCAATATTTCCATGAAATAGTCACAAAAAAACTCAGACATTCAATGGTATTCAATAAATGGGTTTGTGCTTTTTGACTTTCTAATAGGAGGACATGTCAGCATCTCCTTTTTCAATTCAATTAACCTAGTATATCATATAAAAAATGTTTAAAAGGTCTTGCTTCCGGTCACCAACAAACAGTGAATTAATCAACAAAACCTTCCTTCTATATTTCTATAAATTAAGCAAGTATTTATATCTTATCAAATTTATTTAAAAACAGATCAACAAATATATCATATAAATCAGTAAAGAAATACACAATAAATACATTGTCATCTACTGCCAAATCAACCTGTTGTTTCCTTCAAAGTCAAATTCTCATACATCTAGATTAGTAAAAAAATATTCAACCTTAATTCAACATAAAAATTCAAAAAATATTCTCTAATTCAACCAACAAATAGAATACATATTTAAGCAAATCATCATTGAAACAAGAACAGTCTAGCATGTTCAATTGGTGGTAATTATAACAACATTGACATTGCCACTGATTCCACTCAGCTAAAATACAAAATATAGTAAATTGGTTTGTTCATTACTTAATACATTATTATCTTCAGTATAACAATTGAAATCATAAAGTACATTACAATCTGTAAAAATCTAATAACTATTTCATCATGCTTCAAAAATAACAAGAAATTGTAAATATTTTAAAATTTATGATATTTAACAAAAATATTTCTCACAACCATTTCATATCAATAACAATGATAAACGAAAAACGGTATAAAACATAATCTTCAACAATATTTCTACAATTTAAAAAGTTTATTATATTATGAAGGAATAAAAACACAGGGACTTTGATTTCTCAGATCTTGCCAGTCATTTAAAGTGTAGATAGATGTTCTGCTTGGCAGAATTTAGTGGGTCATGCAAAAATATTACTAAGCAAGTGGATATGATTGAAAACAAACTAAACAGAATCTTATTGTGCCCTCACATCAAACCATCCCAGTAGAATGAGAGTTGTGTTTGAAAATTGTGAGCATTATTCTATTTGCAGCCATATACAACTGGTGATTGTTATGGTGTGAGGGCCACTTTATACAATTTCTTTTACAGTTATCAGTTTTGTGTGAATCTTCCACATGCTCACTTTTCAGTGCATCATGCCTGCTCATGAATATTTTGTTCACCAAAAACATTGATAACCTTTTGCTCTGGGCATCATCAGAAATTCTTTAAAACCAATTAACAAAAAAAAAACTAAGCCATTCAGTACAAAATGTATTGCTAACAACTATCATTTCATTTTCTCAAAAAAACATTCAAGATTTGGAAAATGATTACCTTTGTGAGGCTATGGCCTCCAGGCATATTTTTTATTGCACAATTAACAAATGAAGCATAGAATGTATGAAATGAAAATGGGTCACTGAAACAATTCATGTGATAATTAGTAATAACCAAACCTATTTTCTACACTCACAACCATGGAATATGATAAAACTAATTTCAAAATATATGGTACATCAACAACATTAGGTTAAGTTTCAGGATAGTTCCAAGAAAATTGGAATAAAAAATTTATAATATTTAGTATAAGTACCATGTAATACCAACAAAATACCAAACTGAGTACTATCTCCTAAAAGTCTTATCAGTTATAAATGTGTTGTACAACAAGGACAATAAAATAAATTTAGAGGGATTGGAAAACTTGCTTGGATATAAGTGTGTTACCAAACATAACATTTTTTCATTGTACAACATCATTTATCAGTCACGCGTCAGTACCCAGTCAAAGTACATTTAGCCTACTATTATTAATGTTGTACTACTTACTCATACATTTCATTGTCCACAAATTCAAACCTTAATCGATACTTTAAATTAGATCAGAAATTAAATTTGCATCATGCACGTCTTCATCTTAGAATGATAAAATAGGACTGAATTCAGTATTATATGATCGTATCTAAAAACCACATTATTTCATTAAGTACAGTAGTTCTCATTGTAAAAAATAAACCAGAGTACTGGTACATGATGAGTCAATATTAAAATATATCATTGTTCTATAGCCTCAAGGAATGAAACTTTTCATTTGAAACTTGATATGCAAATTTAACAAATACTGACATTCAACAATACATTATAACAAGACCTAATTTACATAAAGGAAGAAATATTACATATACGAAGAAGTAGGATTAATGAACACATATAAAGGATATATAAAAAATCTGGCACAGAACTATTTGGCAAGGTCAATATATATTATGATGAACAATATAATAAATAGGAAAGACTATTTAGTATACTACAGTCACTGGGTTTTTATTAAAAACGTATCACTTACATTGTACATTAATTCTCCATCAATAGAAGGCACATAACACTATCAAAGTATAATTTTATCTTAGGACAGGCACCAGAAGCAGCACAAGCCTTCCAAGACTTGGGGTACAAATAGTGGCAGACTGACTCAATGGGGGGGGGCCAACTGTCCAGGCTGAATACTTATGTAGGCATATTACATTTGGGCAATATTTACCTATAAGAAAAAAGTATCAAAGCATTGGGTGGTATCATACTTAAATTTTCCACACTAAATTATAAGCGTTTATCAAATTCAAAAGCAGATAATAATGAAAAATAAGGATTGTATATAGTTAAATATTTCTCATATCAATGCTCAATATTAACAGCGTGTTTCCTCTCGTTCCCGACTAGGTAAGCGTATTATTTTCTCTATTCTATTATACCCAGGATTCTCTTTCCTCCTGGCAGACGCTCGTATATTATCATTGATATCATTACATTGTGTTATAGGACCATTTATTGCACGTTTAAAATTATTATTATTATTGTTCGCGTTTTGTGAAATATTGTCTTTTTGATCAGTTGTTTTCACTTTACGGAAAGATCTAGTTCTCTCAGTAAAGTTGATGTCTTTAATGCTAGGACCTCTGATGGAATTGGATCTTCTACGCCTGATGGATGAGCGATCTATACTATTTGATCTACTATGAGAGGGAGTATTGGAGCGACTATCTTTGTCTGTTTTGACTCGTTCGCGACTTAAAGCTCGTCGTAGATTGCCAGGAAATATACTTGATAATGATCGACTAGCTTGTTTAGTTTTATGTGAAAGTGTTGGCGAGCCATGTGAAGGTGATTTTACACCATTAGATTGAGCATAAAGATTCTGTTTACTGCCAACATTTAAAAAATTAGGATTAGAATTTGATTTACGTAATGTTTCGTGATGTTTTTGTTTTGATAGAATACGTCGTAAATGTCTAGCACTAGGACCAGGACTTTTAGTAACACTGGAATCTCTTCTTGAATTATAATAATCTACAGATTGACTGCGATCTCGTTCGTGTTTATCAAAATCATCACTAGCACGAAACTCTTGTAGTTTAGGAAAGGGAACAGGTAGCTTGGAAGTATACATATTTTCATCTGTTTGGTGTACTAGATCATCTAAACTATCAACAGAGTTATCTCTATATAATACAGTTTTCATGTGGCTACTTAAATCTTCACAACTCGTGGCTTTCTGAGAATCCTTCAAATTCTCTGTTCTATGCTTCTTTTCCCGAGATGACTTCATTCTGCCTGTTGTTTGAGTACCTTCATAATACGAACTGTGGACATTTAAGAGGGCTTCAGGTGGTGGAGGTGGAAACTCCATTGAACTATGATGAGAGTTATCTCCCTGTATATAGTTAATAGAACCACCACTGTTGGCAGAAGATATACTAGAACTTCTACGCTGTCGTGACCTGTGAGGTCGAGTGCAATTTGGTATTCGGTTTCCTGAGCCAGGTCTAGGAGGTGGTGGAGGTGGACGAGATGTTACTAAGGTGGCATCATGATCATTACTACCATGGGTTTTTCTAAGTGGTGGTGGCGGGGGTCTGACTGGATTAACTGATCTAGGATCAAACTGTGACTTTCGATATCTGAAATAGAATGCATATTGTAAGTTATCTATCTAACTATGACTCTATTATTCTCTGACAAAAATTAAGAGTTATTTTAGGGTCAAATTTTACCACCTTCCAGGGCTGCTTTAGGCCTTAATTGACAACCAAAAATGTTGAATCATGCCTTTTTAATATTCTTGTCTAATGTAGACAGTATAGATTACACCTAAATATAAATTAATAACTATGTGAATCTATCAAGCTATGTACCCTATAGATGCTGTTTGTGATCTTGAATGTACTTTTAGTTTAGTTCTTCTTACAACTCCATCTGTTTCATCATTTTCATCTGAAAACATAGAGTTCAACTGATTATAAGCATATATAATGTATAAAAAAACCTACATGTTATTAACTCTTATCAAAGGATTGACAATCATAACTCAGAAAGTGGTTTACATTATCTTGTAGGCCAAATATAGTCTTACTGTGATCTTATTGCCTTTAGATGTACATAATAATATCAGTTTATAATTAATAACTTCAGGCACCACCAATTATTTTGAATTGCTACAAATATCAAGATTATTTTCTATAGCCATGTACCATTCAACATTATATCTCTTATATCAAATGACCTTGGAGCGACCAAACCAATATACACCATGAACAATTTTTTCTTCCCCTATTTGAATTAATTTAGAATTCAGAAGAACGAACAATTGATCACTTACCATGACTATCTGAATTGACATCATAATTAAAGTTAGTTTTTAATATAGATATTATATCACTATTGTTTTTTGATTGGACTGATACTGTGGTTAAACCATGTAACTTATCAAATTCTTCTAAATATTCAGCTATTTCTTCAGCTGTTCCTTTTTTATGTGGCTAAACGATAAATAAGTACTATTTTCAGTTACAATGTACATTTGTAAATAACTACTCAGTATAAGCAAGTTACGGGTTTATCTTTATGTAAACCATTATAAATTTAAATAAATGTCTTGTGTACGGTTAAGTCAAAAAAAGGTGATAGTGGGTTTTAATCTCAGTCAGCATGAAAAAGTCTGGTGACATAGAATGAGTCACCTTTCCTCATTATTCCTGTTGACATATTCCTGTAAAGGTATACAGATAATCTGAAAAATATTGATGCCATATTGTACATGTAACATACGAAAATTCATCTCAAACATAGAGAAGAGAAAATATCATCAATACTGGATGATGATAATATTATTCACCCTATGTGTTATTGATTAACAATGTAATTTATATCAATTATTAATCACTATTGCTGTTTAACACAATCCAATCAAACAATCTATATCAATTTAAATGTAATTGTAACACTACATGCAACCATTTCTTCTTTGATAGATATACATTTGATTGAGATTAAGAAAGTGTATGACATTCAACACATTATGAATAATTTATCTTCTTCTTTTTCTTTTCTCTGAATCTTGATCCAGCATGCATATACAATAATCTTTAAAAGCCCCACACACACATTATATGCATACATTAAGGCCAAGCTATGCAAAGTTTAAATACAATGGTTGAAATGGATAAAGCCATTGTCATATCTTCTAGTGCACTTTGTTAGGTATCAAATTTTTACATTAAGTAAAGATTTTATTTACCTTAGCTTTATCTAGTGTATTAACTATATATTGATCTAATATATCATATATTTCATTATCATCTCCAGTTAAACATTGGAAATTATATACACCTTCTCCCATTGGTGCAACACGTCCTGCTTCTAATGTTAACTGACCAAACCCACTACTCTCAAAACATCTTATACTCTTTAAAGGCCACTGTGCTAATACTGAACGAGATTCCTGAAAAATAAAAACAATAGAAAAACCAAAAGGTTTCAAATTTGTTCAAATAGAAATCTGGAAACACAGGCAACACTTTTCAACAAGATTCTCCTTCAAACATTCAAAGGTCTTTGAAGGTCTTCTTTCAAACATAGGAGGGTCCTCTTTCAAATAAGCAACATCCTCTATTAAGTAAGCAACATCCTCTTTCAAATAATGAAAGTTTCTATATAAAGTATTATTTCATATTATGAAAGTCCTATTTTCACATTAAATAGAAATTTCTCTTTCAACATTCAAAGGTCTTATTTCCTAATTCCAACATGAGAAGGGTCTCTTTTAAACATCAGATTGTCTTTCCAAAATAGTGTGATTTGCATTTAATCTTCAGAAGCCTATAATACTGAAAAAAGTCTTTATATTTTAAAGATAGACTGCTAAATTTCAAAACGAAGTTCTGATGAATTCTTACCTTCAATGCTAATGTTATACCACAAGGTGATAAATGTAATATACATGGTGAATCAACAGCTCCTATATCTTTACTAGCATCACTATCATCAGCATCAACATTAAATATATCATCTACAAATATAATATACCATAACACTTCAAATAGTATAACAAATACACAATATACAATACCAATTACATTTTATAGCACATTAATATGACACATGTATACATGTTAAAGCATATCAAATGCACAATACAACATATTGATTACTGATTATAGCATATTAATGCAAACTTAAATATAGCACATATTCATGTTATTGGATATATATATAAAATGCATATACCATACAATATACATATAAAAGACATGTACCATTTTATATACATAGTATGGAATATCACATAAAATGACTATTTAAATACATAATATATTGGTAAGAAATAGTATTTGAATTACAATAGATGCCTTCAATCTACTGCGAAAACAAGTTAACATTTATTACAGTAAGTATAATTAGAAAAAAGAGTTATGTAACATAATTTAATTTATTTTTAATGAGATTCAGGTTAATATCAATTTAGTTTGACATTCAGCACACTAATTATTTTACCTGTATTTATCAAGCTAGTTCAAGCAGATATATACAATACAATCCTAACATTAATAATTCTCTACAACAAACCTGCAGAAACTATAAATAGTTTTTAAAAACCATTCCATTAATGTAAACACAATTCAAATCATGTACATTGATTGTTTCTCGTTATATAGTGGCAGTGATTTGCATCAGTAAAACAAAACAATGTGTAAGGCAATTATTTAGAATTCCAGTTGATACGTGGAATATAAAAAAAAGTTCCATGATAACATTATTTTCTATGAGTGCTTTTTATAAAATGAAATGGAGTTTTATGCAGAACTTTTCTGCTGATTTAGTTTATGAAGACGGGCAACACAAATCAGTTCGCAAGGACAGATTTTGTTTCAAATTTCAATGTCAAAGTCTTTGACGATTAGAATTTGAAAACAGAGTGAATAAGAATTGACTCAAGGAGCTTTAACCAATTGCAGAAATTCTGATTGCAGGTTGATTGAAATTCATCAATAACCTCCCAAATTGAGGCCTTACCCAGGTTCCCTATTCAGGCCTTACAATTGAGTAACAGGTTTAACTTATAATGGGCAGATTTAAGAAAGATAACCTTATGATATGTTGTTAACCCTAAAGGCTTTAAGAAAGAATATCTTTACATACATCTGTGGATAAATTCAAAATAAATTTACTTCAGCATAAAGTTGCAACAAAAATCATACATGGTCATTGATTACTGCATTATCCTAGATGTTTTATTATATTTATTGTCCCACTTTTTTAGCCCCTCTGACCTGCATCACTGATAGGAGAAACCAGACTCATTATTCAGAGAGCTCAAATGAAATACTAGTTCATGAAGAGAGTCATTAGTTCTACCAGAAGAATGACACTAGAAATTTCATTTACGATCCCTTTTACCCATATCCATTAAACTTTCATGTAGATCTCAATTCTAGCTCAATATGTCAGTTTTCTCTTTATATTTTTGACACTTCATTTGATAGTCTGCAACATACAAGTAATTTATAGACCTATACTAGATGATTATAGTTAATTATATTAGTAATAATATTGTGGGTGTAGATTTATTATATAATTACTTAGAAAAGGTTAACAACACATTTTATAAATATTCATGACTAAAAACTCATTCTTATTTCTTTAACAAATGAATTTGTTATCATTCAACTTACACTGTATAATATCATGAGGTGCTGACATTTATTCATAACTCAGAAGATAGTCCAGAAATATATTGATTAAATGAGAATTGTGCATGCTAAAAATTGAACACATTTCAGAGATCAAAAGCAATAATTCAATTTTTTTTTCTATTTTTTGACTTTCACAAGGGTTCATTCTTGGACAATAATAAATAATTTCATTAGTTTTCATTGAAATCTATCAGGAATTATGACTTTGAGAGTGTTCACCAGCTTAAAATTTGTGTTGTTATAACTAAGTTTTGTCCAAATCTGCAGCGAATTGTTCTTTCTCCAATGATTACCAGCTAAAAATTGTACCTGTTTTGAAGAACAAGGGCAATAACTTATGTTAGATATTTTTTAATTTTTTCGATAGGGTTCATCCTTGAATGATAACCATATAAAACTTCTTCACAATCTGTCAGGATTTGTGCTTTCTAGAGTGTCTAAAATACTTGCAAATATTTTGAAAATAACAAGTATAAATCATTAATAAATAGAGCAGGATATACATTAATACCCATTAGACATGATATATTCCTGCTATCATGACAAGGAAGTCATTAGTACTAAAAGCTTTTATTTTTCTCAACTATAGATACTACTAACTACTTCTTACTGTTCACTTTGATCTTAATATATAAAGAATGGGTTGAAATGGAGAGAAACTATCAGTTTTACAAAGATAATTTATAACTTATTTCTTCCAGCTAGCTGCTCAAACACTTTGACACTGGATTAATCAGAATAAACTGGAATAATGGGTTGGCTGGAAATATACCGCATTATGATCTTGTTTTAAACAACTAAACCATAGAAGATGATGTTGAAATTAATAAACACGCTTTGATTGGTTAAATATAACATCATATGGTTGGATCTTTGGTGGAAAACCATTTAGATTACAATGTAGATTAAAATTATGAGAAAGCAAAAAAGATACAAAATTGTGATTAAATTTGAATTACATTGATGTTAATCAGACATAAGACATTATATTTCACTGCATGACTACTACTACTACTATTTGAAAATATTCAGGAATTGACAGTTTTAATAGTTTGTGCCTAATTATACAGGATATCAGATTTTAATCTTGAAAAGTGCTACCTTAACACAGTTGTGAGAAGTTTAAATTCAGATCTGACGACTGGAAAACCTTTTAATAATATTGAAGTTCAGAGCAAAACATAAAGAACACAGAAACTCAGCCATAAAATTGGAAAATACAACAGATGATGCATTACTTGAATGTTACATGAAAGCAGTATAAAAGCGATAACTAACCAATCCTATGATAAAATGAACATAAACTAAGAGATATTGGTGAGAATAAAATATAAAGAGAAGGTTATAGTGACACCAATAACATCTCTTCATGTTAGTTATTTATACTTGACAATCATCAAAACATTCTAATATACATATATATCCTTTTATACATTTCATTACCTCACTATTAATAGTCAATCTTTAATATGAAGGCCTCAAATGACCCATGAAATTGTGAAATAATTAGACCTAACTTGTCTAGATCAACTTTAAAAGCCTTTAAGTTTGATAGATTTGAATAATACAAAAAAATGAATGACTAGCATTTCTCTTAATCCTTATCTTTTTCTGTCACTCATTATAAGCAGTTAAAAAAACTTGAATAAATTTATCAAGAAATAATGAGAACCTATTGACAAGAGCTCATTTCATGTTTTAACAAGTGTTTCAGGTATACAATACTCATAAGGACAGGCAGTTTAAGCAAGCAACTAGAGTAAGATCTTTTACTTTAAAAATTAAAACTAATCCATGTACCATCATATACAGGCCTCATGTTAAAGATTTTGTCAAATAAAATCACCCCAGTACCTACCTTGAACTTGAGATTTTAATTTGGTTTGAATTTGAAGAAGGAAGACAAAGATGTCTGCAGTTTTCTTGGAATCAGATGAAAGACATAACTGTTGATCAGGTGTTGAAATCTCAAAACTAAATTGTCGATTTTTAGCATTGATACTTTTCTCTACACGAAAAGTTGGCCATAAGACAAATTCTCCTGAAAAAAACACACATTTAGAGATATCAAGTCTGTATCATAGCAAAATATTAATGGACTGAGTTTGGATACATTAAGATATAGGTTACATGGTCCACAAACATATCTCAACCGCAACATCCAACTTTTGAACAAGTTTGAACTTGTACAACCTAGAGTTTGAGTTAGAGTTAGGCCAGGTATTACAAAGAAAAGAATCCCAAACTGTCCCAGGAGTCCAATTTTTGATTGACTTGTCCCTAAAACAGTTCTCTGCAGCTATGAAATCCAAAAGAGAGATAATGAAATGAAAGTATTCCAGCTCCAGCAATTCTTATCATTTAGTTGTCAATAAATAATTGTCTGTGGAATTAAATTCATTTTGTGATGTGTTAAGCTACCTTTTATTTAAATTGAAGTTAGGAAGCCTGAGATTTAAGATCTGAGGGCAATTTCAAGTTTTGAAAGTGGTTTAATATTTTTTCCTTTTAAGTATAAACATTGTTACAATTTTAGAAAAATCAGTAATTAAATTAGAGCGATTTTGATGTTTTTAAAGCAGAGATATCGTGGGTGACTGCTTGAAATCTCGTATTATTTTCACTCTGCTATTCATGGTTTTCATTCATTGAAACCTTAAACCTCGTATAACAATTTGATTACTCCAGTATACAAAGTTTTTCCTTTTCATTTGCAGAAATAGGATATTGAATCTCGTATAATATAATATTTTTAAAAGGTTTTAAATCTGCGATTTTACAAGCTTGGAGAACTGTACCAAAAAGTCAAAATGACCACATATGGCATATACGAGTTTTCCAGTGGTCACCCACAATATACTTGTTTAAATATTAGATTTATCAGCTACTACAGGTGAAAATCTATGGCACTTTTTAAAATCTGACATAGACTCATCACTTTTAAGACAATTGTGTTTGACAATGACACCCATCACAACATCTAAATTTACAAGTTGTATTCGGGAATGTGCAACATCATTATTTTATATCTCTAGTTATTTCTACATGATAGTTTCTATAAAGACATACTAGTAATTGGGCTTGGTTAAAACAAATTTACACAATAAGAAGCCAAAAAGGGAGGCGTTTGCTACAAATTTTCACAATGTCAAATTGTTACATTGGTCATTGTAACAGATTGTTTAAGATGTTTTCTATGTTAACACTACAGATCTACTATGTATACAATGTGTTTTAAGGAGAGAAAATGATCAAAGGGTCAACACAGACCATGGTCAATCTAATCTGACCTGAGAAAGGTCAAGTCCATTTAGAGACAAGATGACATATTGAATTCTCATTTGAATCAGAAAGGTACACACATTTTCTTAACATTTCCTTAATGTTTTCTTAAAATCACAAAAATTAATATTCTATTATTCGTCAATTTTCACCTTGGTTATTCATGTTCAAGATCTCTACTCCTTGCTGCTGGTCATATATAGCATTTCCTCATCCAAAGTCTTGAAGTCTCAATATTAAAACACAAAGACTGGAAATCTTATTGATGTTCAATACAGTGTCAATTGTTAAAATAACTCTTCAAACATTTCATTCGATAATCAGAATAGCACTCTGGCTCTTTAAATAACAAATCCTGATATCTATAAGCTTACTATTTCTAAATAATATTTTTGCTGTTGCAGCTTTTACTGACTGTGAAAAAATGCTTTGATATCATAATACAATATAAATAATTACAAATGTTCAGTCAGATAACAATCTTGTATAAGATACCTTTCACAGTGATTGACAATTTTAAGTGAATCTTCTTAATAAGGAGCACTAGTACATTAAGAACATTAAGTTTATAAAATTTAAATGTTGGACAAACCTACCTTTTGGGTTAATAGAATTATTTTTAGGTTTTTTACTATAAATTTCTATAATAGGTTTCTCTCCTTGAATTCTTAATATTAAATATTTCAGCTTCCATTTTCCTTTTTTACCAAGAAACAACTTTGTTCGTCGTATGTTATACTGATAAAAAAAATCCTGCAAAAGACAATAATAATCAATTATTTAAATGAAGACAAAAATATCTTTTAAAGACAAAAACAACAATAATATTTCTCTCATCCAAGCATTTATTGCGCTTATCATCTTTCACTACTTTTAGTGGGGAAAAAGGAAAGCCATGGCATGAAATACAGGACATTGCCCAAGCATTTTTTAAAAAGATAAGAGAAAGAATTAAACAATATAAGTTTACAAGGATACAAGTTTGGAAACAATCAAGTCGATTGTCGATTTGTAGCGTGACCTATTGCCAGAATTTTTTTTTTCTACTGATTCAATCAAATTTGAAATTCCAATTGCTAACAAAATATATCAAATTTAAATGTACTGTTCTCATTTCTTTAATTGCCTCTATAAGAAACATAAAAATAATTGCTTTTTAAAACTCAGGGTTATTTGGCTTATCTTATGTCTTCGAAATAATACAAAAACACACACTTCAAATTACAAATTAAAACTTAACAAAATAGACATTGTGTCACATTGTAAATTAAATTACAATTTTATCAACAAAAGTCACAATTATAAAGAATGTCATTATTTTGCTGTCATATATATATTATGTAAAGAATGGAGTGTTGTGTATAATTAAAACATAAGGTGTGCAGCAGGGATCATTAACAAGTAAAAAGGTCAACAAAAGAATTCTAAATATTTGATAATGTGATTTAAAATAGTTTATAAAAGAGCTAATCTATCTTATACTGACTAATTAACTTATAGTAAATCAATCTAATTACTATATACATAACAAATATTGTATAATTAGATTCAATGGAATGATAATTATTTTAATATCATTACCACTACCAGCGGGTAAATCTTCAAGCATTTAAATTTTATCATAATAATATCAAATTTAAACTTTTCTAACTTCATTGGAGAGTTGCTAGAGATGCTTTTCCACAGATAAACTTCCCCACATGAATATTTTAACTTAATTGTAGCCATATATAGGCCTATTTTTTATTTATGGTTGTAACTATACTGTAGTAATAATTGCTAGTATATTGGGTTGGATCTTTAATAGATTGAACAGTGGTTTTGGATAATACAAAATTATGTGCAGATGTCTGATTATAAACATTGAGATACCATATCCATTTTACTAACAGTACTGTTCTTATATTATCTAGAGGTTATAGTGCTACTAACAATTGAACCTATTAGGCTATAGTATCAACCACACCATATGGAAAAGTTTTAAGTAATTAGTTTAGAAATTGAAAGAAATTAGTTTATAATAAGATCATCATGATGTCAATAAAAGATGATCTAATAGACCTACTCATCACAAAAAAACATCAAGTTAAATTGGCAAATATCCTGTTTTCTTGAGAGAACTACCTATAGTACCGGTACTAGGCATCATTGATTGGCATCCTGACAAAATTGTAAACAATCAGGAAGCTGCAGTTAATCATCACTTACCTTCAAACAGTATTTTATACTTAGTTTATATAATTGATGATGACATATGAGTCATTTTATTACTACATATACATGATTAAGATGTAACAATATAATATACAATACCTTTTCACTAGTCTAGTTCAATAAGTACAATTTTCGGATTTTCCTTTTCAATATTTTACTTGAGATATTAATCATTATAGAAGTGGCAGTATGTTTGAATTTACAGTGGAATATTTTGAAATTATATACTAAGCAGACCTAGTATTAAGATATATTTGCTATGTCCCTTATTCAGCTCAAAAATATACCTTACTCAAAATCAAATCTAATTCTAATACCTACACTAACTCAATGATTGTGGCACACGTTTTGTTTGTTTGTTTGTTTGTTTGTATGTGTGTTATTCAAGTTTTTTAATAAGACGTTCCTTACCGCAATCCCAGTACCAACTTTTGACACTTCCCTTCCCTTCTCAATCCTTCGCTTCAGTTCATACATTACAAATACAATCCAATTTTTTATTAAAAAATTTACAATTCAATTTCATCGAATTATTGACTGAGTGAGATAAATAAGGATCAAACGTCCCGTATCTAGAATTAATTAATCATGACCTACAATAATTATGTCACTTAAAAACTGAGAAAATTTATCTCACCTCAAAAATAACCTCCTCTCTCCCCTCCATGCTTGTTGTTGTTTTGAAGAAATTCCGTATGAATTTCAATGAGGAATGTTTAGTCACTGTAGATTATACACTCTATTATACTGACTTGACATCTTTGCCAACAATTTAGGTTTAAGGCGGGGCAAAACAAATCGTTATACTTTGATTAGCTCGATTTTTTTAAACGTCATATTGATTGACATTTTATCTCTGAAACAAAATGGAAAGGGTATGTTGAAGATAGAGTCATTCTATGTTCCATGTGGTGCCGATTGTGCCGATGGCAAACACAATTGACGTCATATTCTCGCTTGTAACGGTATCTCACGAGAAGAGAGCAATATGTCAATGGATTGATGACGGAATGGAAGTGAAAAATATCTAAGGAATTTGGATTTATTTACGATGTCTTGGCAGCTAATTTTGGCCGGCCTGCTGCTGACAGTACCGAACTACTTCACGGGTACAGGAGCAAGATTTCAATCCCGGTCAAGTGAGTGGTCTATGTTTTTTTGAATGCCATATTTTGAGATTTAGTCTTTATTATTGACTGAGTGTGACTGATTGATTGGTAACATTGTACAACACCGTTGTAAACTGTCATACATTTACTTTTGTCAGGCATTGGTGGATCTGCTTTTGATTTTGCTAATTTACAGAGTGCAGCTGTCAGTTGTTTCTTAACAATGATATGTATGTTGTTTGTTACAATTTACTATTTAAATTTGACTATCATAAAGCCATGGTTCCCAGGTTGATTTGGGCCTTGAATATAATGTGGATTTTCGTGGATATAAGGATTCAACACCGAATTTCGTCAAAGTTAAAAAAACGAATTTTTTTTTTATGTCTTAGATGTTTCCTCAGATATTCTACAAAATAATTAAAATTGGTTTATTTCGATTTTCTTTATGAATCCTTCACTTTGACCCATTTTTCATGAGCAACTAACTCGGCAACGGCGTCGGAATGTGTCACCTATTTTCGTGTATAATGTTTGATCTATAAATAAGTCTAGAAAAACACTTTGTATGGATACCGGGTGGTATAATTAACTTCTCTTAGTATTTATCTTTAATATCAATTCATTACTAGTGTAATTATAACTAGTGACAATTCCTTCAAAGAACCACGATTTAAAAAAAAATAGTGACTGACAAAATAAGATACGTAGCATGATTTATTGCTAAAAGTCGTTGAAACAACATTAGGATATGGTCCAATTTGTGTTCCATAGAAATTTTCTGCTGACACGGAATCTGCTAGTTGATCACGTGACTTCATTCGTTGGATTACATTCTAGCAGACGACACTTGGATTTCCGATTACCGCTTGGGATTATAAGGAAATTCGGCCGATCAAAAAATGGTGACGTTTGGTAATAACTGAAATCCGCCATTTTGTATTTGTCAAAGTATACATTAATACATTTTACCTTGCTTGAAAATACTGGATTCATTCTACTAGCTGATATTGTACAGAAAACCCATGTTTATTAAAACAAACTAATGCGGAGGTCACACGCAAGGTCGCTCATGTAAATTATTAATCATTTCCGGAAATCCACGAATAATAGGTTTCCACGCAATTAGGTTACTTGACTGTACTTAAACAGCATAAACGCATAACCTGTAACTAGAAAGTTCACTTTTTATAACTTATAAGTTTCATTCACAAGCTAATGCCAATGCTGAAAATTGTACAAAGTCTCAGCCACTCTTCAAAATGAAGGCTCTTAGAAAGAACTTTCAAACATAAATAATTATGGATAAAAGTGGATAAGAAGGCTAAAATTTGGATGGTAAGGTATGAACACTTACTGATTAGTTTTGCAGATCAATTCCTATTTTTAAGACAATGGTAGAATTTATTCCAAAAAACAACCCTAATAATCAAATGTATGATGAACACAAAAATTAAAAGGACAACAGTCCATAAACTTATTTTAGTAAAAAGTTGGATGGAACCTAAATGTAACAAAATGCTATGAAATGAAAATATTGATAGAAATAGCCAGTTCGGAACTTAAAATGTGCATTTTCATTTCTGGATAAACAACAACTCCATTTATTATTGCCAGCAATGCCCACAAGACTATACAAAGGTTTGTAACATTTACAGTTGTCAATATGTTGACAAAAGCAAATTTTGCTTTAAGTATGAACAAGAAAACCCTTTGCATTATATCCTTTTCCTTCTCTTGCCATAACAAATGGAAGTTATTTATCCTGAAACAGAAATAGGCCAAAGTGTTTTGCGCATTTGTGGGAGAAAACAAATTCCACAGATGATTTGTCTAATGTCTATACTTCGATGTACATCTTTCAGGACATTGATAAATGTAAAAAATCATACTTATACTTGTTGGTTTTAAAAGATCCTTGCTCATGAAAATAAGGGTCCTTTTTTTCTATGTCTTGAAAAAACGACCTTACATTGATTTTTTTTTATCCTGAATTCATTCTTATATAGTTTTGATGAATTGATTTAACAAAAAAAAACCTTCTGTCCTGTTTTTTTTTTACAATTTTACATGAAGAAGCTCATAGATTACAACAAAAACTGAATTATTTATTTTTCAATTGTGACCCTGTACATCAAACCAGGTATTAAAGTAGCATTTGGTGCATGTAGAGTTATTAGTATGTTTGGATTCCTGACGTCATCAGCTACATTTTGATACCAATTCCATCTCAATAGCTTTCTCCGTTCAGAAGATATAAGCTTAGTCAATTTAATATCTAGATTTGAGTCCCCTTTAATACTTCACTGCCAGCTCATTACTGGGCAGTGCAACTTAATACCTGATACGATGTGCAGGGTCACAATTTTTTTTTTTATCATTAAAAGTTTATTTTGTGTTTATTTTAAATCTTTATATTTTTCTATAAATTTATTAGGAAAATCAATAATTTTGTGACATAAATTTAGAGCTGAATATCATAACATGTCTACTTAAAAACCAGCTGTTGTATTTGTCTGGATGTTTTCTTATTGTATAGTGTATATAATGGGTATTTTTGAAGTACTGGTAATGTTTAAATGCTAGAAAGATCCAATCATTGAACATACTAAGAATTATAAGAGTAAGTTATGGTGACTAGGCCGACCGTGATGATGTAAATACTGCTGATTGATTATTGACTATCAATAGTGTAAATAACACTACATTCACTGCCATCATGAAACTTTGGAGTATTGGTAACAGCGGGCTGACTATACTTCTTTAACCTTTAAACTTTCTAATGATTTTAACTAATTTTGAGTCCAGGAAGTTTATATTAGTACTGGTTTTTACTAAATTATGGAAGAAATTTATCATTCTGGTAGACAGAAAAGCTGAAAGCATTAGCTTGAATTTGTTCACAAGATTAGGGATACAGTGTTGTCTGAAAATTTCCTTTTGTTCAATTTCAGCTTTCAGTATTACTTTTCCTGACTTCTGATTTCCCTAAAATTCAACATCACTAATTCTAGGCCTTTTGACCTTCTCACCTGTTCAATACAATGTTGCCATTAAAAGAATATATTCACCATCAATCTTGCTTTAGTCTCGGAAACGGGAATAAGTGATAATGTTCACACCTCCTTGTCGAATGTGTGTCGAGAATTATCTGCATTAGGTGTGTTTGGAAGTTTAGATGACCCATCTTTTCTTGAGACTACATTGAACAATGGCTTTTAAACTGATCCATTTTATGAACATTATTATTGATAAAATATCAACTCCTTTCTAACAGATTGATGAGTTTCCTGTGATATTTTGATGAAAATTTATATCTCTCAAAATATACTTCAAGTGTAAGCTTATGTTAATATTTGTATGAATTCATATTTTTACCAAACTCATGACATTAGTTGGAATCTCACACCATTAAAAATTCAATTCTGATTCAGTTCAAAATCCCTTGAGAACCTTGATAAATTTACATTTAGTCTATCTTCAGCCTGTTTTATTTCTGACATTTTCTCAGTTTGCTTTGAGCTAATTAAGAAATGTCAATGATTGATTAGAATACATATAATATAAGATTATTTGTGTAGTTCTATGTATTAATTAATAATTAATATATTAATTAATGTACTAGAATAAGATTAACTAAACTTCTTGATGTGGAATAAACAGCATCTGCTTATTGCTTTGTTTCGTTATTAAAGGGAGAGGTTATCTGTTTTAGGTGTCAATTGTACACCCTGGTATCAGAAATGGGAATTGTTCTGTTAAACTAATATCAGTGTTAACCTTCCTATTCACATATTCTATCCATAATTAATTCATGTTTGAAAGTTTTTTTGACAAGTCGCCTTTCCATGAGCCTCCATTTTGAAAAATAGTTATTAAAGACTTGATATATCTAAAATTACAGTATAACATTGTCATTGGTATTTTCTCTTATAGACATGACATAAAATTTTCTGGTAATTCAATTTGCAGCATTGGGATCAGTTTGTATTTTAGAGTATTTTAAAGGATTTTAAAGGTTATGGTGCAGTTCTAATATTTCTGTAGACTAAAATGATAGTGGATGGTGACAATCCTTTTCACCATTCAAAAAGTCACTGATATGAATGTTGATAAAGGATTATTTAGATATTATTTACTGTATTGTATTAATAAACATACAGATAACTGTCAACATGGACTGCAAAAAGAAAATCAACTAAGGTCACATAATAGCCTTTATATTAACTAAATATTGTGAAATATTACATCTTTTCTTTTACTGGACAATAATAATCAACAATTCAGACTTTAGTTCACAGCTGACCTGCATGTCATTGTCCTGTTAAAAGCTTAGGAAAACATTAAGAAAACTTACCAGTTACTGTTATTAAAGTCAGTGATACGTTACGATTATTTTCTCTGAAAGGTAATAATATATTTAAAACCTTATTTGTAAGCTTATGTTGTTTATTTGGTCACCTAAAACAATAAATATCTAAAAGCTTAAATATCCATAAGCTAAAGTAGCTTTTTGTGTTATCATCAAAAAAAAATTTCTGGAACAAATTATATTTTAAGAAACACAATGAAGGTCAGGGAATAATTTGGGGTAGACAGATATAAATTGATGTTATATACCAATGAAAATTGAGAAAGAGATCAAATTCTTTATCACTATCCATTATTTAAGAAAGGATCCTAACTACCTTAGTAAGAGCTATGTTAGCTTAGCTAGGAGCATAGGGTCCTGGGTGTAGAACAAATGCTTCTGCATTGCATGGCAACGTTTTTTCGACAGCAGATTAATGAGACCATAAATCTCCATCTAAATCTCGTAGGTTTAGTGCTAATGAAATGAGAATATAACTCATAAAAAGAACCGTCTTATTTCAGAAGCAAGAACTATTATTTTGAAGTGCTAAGTAAAATTTAGTTAGCTAAAGTCACTAAGATTACTGTGAGAAGGAATAATTAGGGTCTAAATGTAGTGTAAATGATAGGTTTTCTTGTTAATTACAGAAACGTGATTATATGTTATATTGAGAGACAATACTAGTGGATATAAAAAATAATATCCTACTAATCATATATTACTGATCATCATTCTTTTTAAAGCCTGTGTTAATTATCAATATTATACATACAGACTTACAGTGTTGTTGGTAGGTAAATAATAAGAAACATTAAAGGGAAGATGTCCTCTAGCTTTCAGATTACCAACTGAAATTGACATTGAAGATCTTTATCCATATGTATTAAGCTTAGGTACACGAAAATGTAGAAAAGGTTTACAAATTTAAAAGTTTCCTCCAAATATCAAAGGCAGGTAGAAATCTATTGAGCTCATTAAATGATATATTACCAACAACCAATAATATATTACAACTTCAAAAGTATCTATATGAAAAGAATTTAGGTTAAACAGTACAATTAATGTTAATATAAGGGTTTACTAATAAAGGCTTTCTTTTTTTAATCAATAAAAACAATATTTTTTACCATTGACCTATTTATAAAATCAATAATGATACCAAATAATAAAACTACCGTATTCATTCTGATTGAACCTTGCATTTTTTCAGAAGGGCTATAATGCATACCGGTATCTAAAGAAAACAATGTAAGGCTCCAGATCTCATTCTATTTCAATGATTCATTTTATGGAGGCAAGGGTTACTGTAAAAAAGGGGGGTGGGGTGTTGATTAGGTCAGGGTCTTCAATTAGAATGAATACAGTTTGTATATAAGTTATATGTAATACCTCATAATGTATATAAATTTAATAACCTTATATATAACACAGATGTTGAATATAATTTAATGTAGTTATGACATAAGCATTTGAATTTTTTTATAAAAAATATTGTCTTTATGAAATGAGTTAAATCTGACTGAAGACTGATTCCTCAAATCACCAATTAAGCATCGCTGTTAAATTTTGTCTGGAGTGAGATCTGAATCTAGTGCATGATAATTATGGTTTTGAAATGTAGGCAAGAGACCAATTTAAGTAATGTTATATGAAAATCAACTATGTCAGAGAATAAGTGAGAATGGTAAGATAATTTTAATGGTATTATCCATTAACTGATATAGTTGTTGCTGTAGACAGAAAGGAATACAATACCTCTCAATACTGTGTTTTGTTAAGTGACACACTTTACAGTCAAGAGTTAAAGTGAAATGTTTTAGCTGAGTTGCGTGGGTGCCATCATTATAATTGTCTGTAGAATCATGCCAGGGGAATCGAGAACTTTCATGCATCATTATTTAATTTTTGATGAACATTTCCAGTGTGTGGAATGATCAAATTGAATTTATTCCTTCCTTCTTTGATTTAACAAAATATGTTATCCATCTTTTAATGTGCACTTTTCTTTTGATTTATCTATCAATATTCTAATTTATATCAGAAACAATTGTTTAGATTATATTGATTCCTTTTTCACACACGTTTTGGCAAAGGTTATCTAGGATTTGTTCTTTCATTATGATCTGACACCACATGTATTCCATTTGACATTTTAATTTTATACTGACAAATTGTGAATATCATTGTCATTGAAACGGTATTATAACTTTTAGAATCATTTCAGCTAGTCTTCAAATGTCAAACAACTTGTTAAAATGAGAAACCTGACCCTTAAATTGTAATTAACAGCTTGAAACACTGAGAATACATTAGGACTAATGCTGGCATATTAGTGAATTAATATTTCGATACAACATGCCGCAAGATATGTAATATGTTTGACATGTTGATAGGAGCTGTTGTTTTACAGACTGTTTGGCTTGTTGGTAGTTGTTATACAGATTGTTTGGCCTGTTTATTGAGGTGTTGTTTTACAGTTGACTTGTTTAGCCTGTTGATAGCTGTTATTATACAGATTGTTTTCCAGATTGTTTGGCTTGTTGATAGATGCTGTTGTTTTACAGATTGTTTGGCCTGTTTATAGGAGGTGTTGTTTTACAGACCGTTTAGCCTGTTGATAGGAGCTGTTGTTTTATAGACTGTTTGGCCTGTTGATTAGAGCTGTTATTTTACAGACTGTTTGGCTTGTTGATAGGAGCTGTTGTTTTACAGATTGTTTGGCTTGTTGAAAGGAGCTGTTGTTTTACAGATTGTTTGGCTTGTTGAAAGGAGCTGTTGTTTTACAGATTATTTGGCCTGTTGATAGGAGCTGTTGTTTTACAGATTGTTTGGCTTGTTGATAGGAGCTGTTGTTTTACAGATTGTTTGGCTTGTTGTTAGGAGCTGTTGTTTTAGTTTTACAGATTGTTTGGCCTGTTAATAGGAGCTGTTGTTTTAGTTTTACAGATTGTTTGGCTTGTTGATAGGAGCTGTTGTTTTACAGATTGTTTGGCCTGTTAATAGGAGCTGTTGTTTTACTTTTACAGATTTTTTGGCCTGTTGATAGGAGCTGTTGTTTTACAGACTGGAAAATGTGTCAATTGTAGAAAATAAATGAAATATGTAATTTGAGATATAGAGTCTAGAATTTCACATTTATGACCATGTTATAATTTTTGTGTTAGTTTTAAAAAAGGTCCTATTAATCTGTAGACTATTGATTTGGAAAGTCGGTCATTGTTTTAATGTAAACTGGAGTAGGCTTAGTTTCATTGTTAAGACTAACCTCAGTTTCAGAGGCAACTATTGATTTCTTGTGATCATGTTGGAGTGGAAAATTACGTCTTAGAAATTCCTCTACTTGTCACACGAAGACATTTTCTACTTGACAATAAATAGTTACTAAAATAGATCACGAAGACACACTTCTTCTGGTTAGTCAAATAAACCTTCTGATAAACTTCCTTCATTCTAACTATTGATTAAAAATGTAGAAAATCATTGAAAATAATACAATGAGTTCTTCATGGTTCCTACTTATTTTTGATAGCCTAAAAAAAATATCTACATAGAAGAGAAATAGCTTGTCTGAAGATTGCAAACCAGTAGTGTGATATTCTGGGTAACAACATGTTTCAGGTTTTATAGTTATATTTCTAGAAGGAAATATGATCAGAAAAAAACAGTGATAACAATTTAACAATCAAAAGCGTGGGCATATGAAATGATTAATTCAGTGTGGCAAAGCAAAACATCCAATAATTTATAGCAAATAGTTAATCTTTCCCTTAGGGCAAAGAAACCATCTTTCTGTAGAACTGGTGGTTTTTACCATCAATATGTTTTATGTTTATCAAGAGATCAATGCTACAGAGATGGTGTACAAAAGGTCTATTTAATATCTTGC